>NC_138753.1:14638892-14988892 GCF_965113315.1 Podarcis vaucheri | reverse complement strand
TGCTTATTAAGTTCAGTGTGCTTGATTTCTTCCAGCCGTCGGCCATAACAAAGCATAAAAGAGATGCCCACCTTTAAGAATATATCAGGCAATCCAATTTGAAATTCTCAGGTTGCTAAAAGACTCCCACACACATTTATTATTTTATTTTATGTTACTACTGTAAGTGTATATGAATAAGCCTGGGCAAGAGATGAAAAAAAAATGGGGGAAAATGTATCCCATAATGGACAAGACCTGTGGAGTGGAGTTACAGCTCAGGGTAGATCAGAAAAGGACAACCAAAATATAGCATGCCTGGATAGCTCAGTTGGATAGAGCATGGTGCTGATAATGCCAAGGTTGCAGGTTCAATCCCCATATGGGACAGCTGCGTATTCCTGCCTTGCAGAGGGTGGGACAAGATGGTCTTCAGTTCTCTTCCAGCTCTTTGATTCCATGAAATGATCACGGGGAAAGAGCAGTTCCTCTTTGAAGAGAGCGTGCAGCGTTTGGAGCTTTTTAGCTTATAGAGGAAAGGTGACTAAGGAGTGACATGATAGAAGTTTATAAAATTATGCATGGCATGCATGTGGAAAATGGAAATTTTAACTCCCCTCTCTCCTAGCGCTAGAACTCTGGGACATCTCATGGAGCTGAATGTTGGAAGATTCAGGGCAGATGAAAGGAAGGGCCTTTTTCATGCAGCACGTTATTAACCTATGGAACTCCCTCCCACAAGAGGCAGTGATGAATGGCACCTGCTTTCCATTCAGAGGTCCCCAGGCTTCTAATTCCCAGTGGTATCTCCAAGCAGGGCTCAAAATCCTGGAGAGCTGTTGCTGGCCAGTGTGGACGACACGGAGCAAGACACAGCAGTGGCTTTGTAAGGCAGCTTCCAAGGTGGATCAGGCCCCGTCCAGAGATGTTCCACGCCAGTGGGCTCGTTGGTTAATTTGCATCGAAACCGTTTCGTCAGGCTTGTCCCGTCTCGTTAGCGTCCGGTCTCCGGAGATGGAAGGAGATGAGGTGGAGAGGAAATGGAGACTGACGCAGCAGGCAAGGACCAATTAGAGAGGCAGCCACACTCTCCCCTCGTCGTGGGTGAAAGGAGCCCTGAGCCGGCAGAGCAGTCGGGCGATCTCGTTGAGGGCCTTCTTTTTGAGGGCTGCACTTTCAGTGGACTTGGGAGACACAATCAGTCTTCTTTCCCAGCATCCGGTCCCAGATTGCATCAAAAGGGAACAGCTGCGGGGAGAAAGGCTTGATGAGGGACGCGACACGAGGAAAATTGTTACTCTGGCCTTGGGTCAGTGGTGGACCTTGGCACCTCACATTTCAGTGGCGCCCTGTGCGGTGCCAAATCCCGACGCACGCCCCCCACCTCATGCCTTCTGTTGGACTTTATGGTTGTGGCACTTGCTGCAGCATCCCTGAAGCTCTGCAACCAGTAGGACAACACTGGCCACGCTCCCCCCTTTGCTTGGGTTTCTGCAAAATCGTTTCTGTTTTGATGCATTCCATTTCTTGCATTTAGATTATGGTTACCAGATATTTTTCAATGAATCTGGGGACCTTTTTTTTTTTTTTGAAGCTGAGTAGCAACAGGGAGTTAGTAGTGGGGATGGTGAGGCAAAAGTCCCTGGGCCCAAGCACACATGCACATTGTATAAAGGTGCAAAGCCCTTCTTTCACACCCTGTGAAACATAATGGCGTGCTGCCTGCCTATGACTCCTGAGCCTCCCCTGATCTCCTGCCCCCTTCCCCCTTTGTTTTGACTGGTCAGGGGAGGCTTGGGAGTCGCGGGTGGGCGACCGTTGCCCAGTTTTTTTAAAAAACTCTGCTCATTTATGTTTCACAGGGTGTGAAAGAAGGGCTTTGCACCTTGCCTGGCAGAGAAACCACACGCTTTGAGCCTCTCCTGGGCAATGGTTGCCTGCCTGCGACTCCTGAGCCCCCCCCCATCTGTCAAAACAAAGGGGGAAGGGGGCAGGAGATCTGTACCACCGGATGTCCCTGGTTCCCCCTCAGCAGTGGTGGCGGCAGTGAGCAGTGAGCAGCTCCCGAAGCCAGCCAGAGCCAACTGCGCTACCAGGCTGGCTCCAGGCTGCTGAGGCTGTCGCTGCCACATTTCCCGGGGACAGATTTGGTAACCATAATTTAGATCCCACCTCTCTCTCTCTCTCTCTCTCTCTCTCTCTCTCTCTCTCTCTCTCTCATAATCAATTTTCAATAAACATTTTCAAAATAAAATACAACAAAGCCCAACTAATCTAGAGAAGAAGAAAGAAAACAAAGCAAGAAGAAGAAAACGAAGAAGGAGGAGGAGGAGGAGGAGGAAGATAATAAAGGGCTGTCTACCACAGTTATATTGCAACCCTTCTTCTTCACACAGAGGAGCCCAAGACCACCCAGAGAGCTGCTGCTTCTTTCTTTTTTTAAGAAATTTATTTATTTGGTTTTTCTAATTAAAATTTTACAGAGGTATATCAAACATAAATCATAAAAGCAAGATTCCAAGGATCTCCTGGACTTCCACCCTCCCCTTTGCAGGTCCTATTATTAATTAATTCCTCCCACGTCTTTTATGATATTCCAAATCCTTTACCTCTTCCGTTATGTCCAGAATTCAACCTTAAACTACAAGTGATATTGCAATCCTACTAAAGATTCTAACTGTTTACAATGGTCTTTAAGATAAGTTATCAATTTCCCCCATTCCTTTCCTTATTAAAATTTTGGTCTTCCTGATTTCTGACTCTCCTGGTCATTTTAGCCATTTCAGCAGTGAGCATCATGGCTGAGTGAGGGAGATTTGAACCCTGGTCTCTCCCAGGTCATAGTCCAACACTCTAACCACTACACCGCACTGTTTCTGTCATGACCTCCTGTGGCTGTCACAGAGGACCACCAGAAGAGCCTGCCAAAGGCCAAAGGAGGACCATCTATTCCAGCTTCCTGTTCTCACAGTGGCCAACCAGATGCCTGTGGGAAACCCGCAACAGGACCCGAGTGCAAGAACAGCCCTCTCCCCTCCTGTGTTTTTCCATTCAGAAGCATGGCTGTGGGTGCAGAGCAGAGCCATCATGACTGGTAGCCACTGACAGCCTTGATAGTTCCTCAGTCAAGGAACGAAGCTGGACTGCGTGTCACCAGGTGTGGGGCGGATCAGTGGGGCTTCTTGAAAAAAGCCTTGTGAGCCAAATGGGGAGGCCTAGTGAGTGGGTCACATTTGGCCTTTGGGATAGAGGTTCCTCACGCAGCTGGAGAGATTGCTGTGGTCAAGTAGGGAATGTGGTCAAGAGTTGGTGCCAAATGACCCTCCCTCTCCCCCAATGCAAAACTCTGTGGAGCCCAGCTTTCCTTGTTGCAGACTTGAAACTTGTTGTTTTCCTCTGGTGTGGAGATCGCTTGGCCCCAGATCTCTCTCTGGGGTGGTCATTTCCTCAGCCCAGACAGAGTCGTCTCTCATTCCTCCAAACCTGGCTCCAAGGAGACTGGTAGGTTTGGACTGAAAAGTCTGTCTGAGACTTTGCTGCCTAATAATGGCCTTGCTCTTAGGACCCAGGGATATATGGCAGAGGAAGGAGGGATTGGCCGCCCATCGGACATCTTCACTTAATGGCATTAGCATTTCCATGGTCACAGCCTGGCAGTGAGTCTGATTGAAGATGAGCTAATCAGCAATCATAATCTCTCAGTGTAATGAACAAATTAAAAGGGAAGGAAGGAAGTTCGTATTTCTGGCTCGGGAGGTTGCCTCAGCCTGTTGGCCTGTAGAATCGATAAGACAGGGGTGCATTGATTTGCAGCGGGAATGGGGGCAAGAAGACACAAGTTGCCAGCCAACCAGAACAGAATACTGCCCTGGCTGACTTTGGGGGGCTCTGGGCCAATTGCCAGTCTCTCTCTCTCTCTCTCTCTCTCTCCCTCCCTCCTTCCCTCCCTCCCTCCCTCCCTCCCTCCCTCCCTCCCTCCCTCCCTCTCTCTCCCTCTCTCTCTCTCTCTCTCTCTCTCTCTCTCTCTCTCTCTCTCTCTGTGTGTGTGTGTGTTAAAAAGCCACAAATGTGGGTTTGTGGCTAGTATTTTGATGCTTAAAGCTAGAAGGTTGGGAGTGACAGACAGCAGGCACACATTTAATGCACACATTGAGACACTGGCAGCCATGTTCCACTGCACTGGTGCTTGGCTCCTGCTTACAGGTTTCCCACAGGCATCTGAGACAAGAATGCTGGACTACATGGGCCATTGGCTTGATCCAGCAAATTATTTTTAAGAACATAAGAAGAGCCTGCTGGATCAGACCAATGGCCCATCTAGTCCAGCATCCTGTTCTCACAGTGACCAGCCAGATGCCTGAAGGAAACCTGCAAGCAGGATTCAAGCACAAGCAGTGGCGTAGCGTGGGTTGTCAGCACCCGGGGCAAGGCAAGTAATTTGCGCCCCCTAACCCATGGATTTTAGCACTCGATTTTCGCACTGCGGGTGTGAGCGCGCCCCCCAGATGTTGCACCCGGTGCGGCCAGCCCCCCCTGCACCCCCCACGCTACGCCACTGAGCACAAGAGCCCTCTCCCCTCCTGTGGACTCTAAATAAGGCAGCTTCCTGGGTGTTTATGCCAAAGCAGGGAGCAACAGATCACATTTGTGCATGCAGCCAGTTCCTCCTGAACCTTAGCCCTGTTTTTCTTTAAAGGTAAAGGTAAAGGGACCCCTGACCGTTAATTCCAGTCACAGACGACTCTGGGGTTGCGGCACTCATCTTGCTTTACTGGCTGAGGGAGCTGGCGTTCATCTGCAGACAGCTTCTGGGTCATGTGGCCAGCATGACTAAGTCGCTTTTGGCAATCCAGAGCAGCTCATGGAAATGCCATTTACCTTCCCGCCGGAGCAGTACCTATTTATCTACTTGCACTTGATGTGCTTTCGAACTGCTAGGTTGGCAGGAGCTGGGACCGAGCAATGGGAGCTCACCTCGTTGTGGGGATTCGAACTGCTGACCTTTTGATCAGCAAGCCCAAGAGGCTCGGTGGTTTAGACCACAGCACCACCCACATCTTTAGCCCTCATGTTTTAGGTTTCTTTAGCCCTGTTTATTTATTACTGACTTGCCATATTTATATGCTACTTTTAAGGCAGACCTCCCAAAGCACTTTGCAGAAGATTATTACAAGCATCACTTAAAAAAAGAGAAAAGACAAGTGTTTGTTTAGCAAAACCTATTCCTGTTTCTTCTCCCTTCCGCTCAGGGCAATATGGTGGCAGTTGAGTGGGGGTGGGGGGGAGGGGGAGGGGAGAAGAGTCCACTTTGGGGGCTGGATGGTGATAGTTCCTCAAGCTTCTTCATTCTCCTTGCTGTCATCTTGCCTGGAACTTCTACTCAGCAACCCCATTTAAATCCATTGATTTACCTCCGAGTCTCTGATAAGCAATTTAGAGAGATTTAGGCTGTTATCCCACGCTGGATCACAGCAGGACAGGAGTGGAGAGCCAAACTGATGAATCTAAAACCCTTTGGTGGGAAAATGACTGACCTTAGTCACATCAGCTTCTGCTACTTGGAGGTTGGGACACATTGTCCTTTCTGTTCCCACACCCTCTTCAAATGTGTTTTATTTTATTTTGAACCCCTGAAAAAACCCTGCAAAGACTTTCAGCAGATGAAATATTATTCCTATTGCGGCTGATGCTGTTATTGATTACCCTTATACTTTGCTTCTCTGTCTGCAGTGGACGGAGAGTTAAAGCAAGGGTGAAAAACCTTATAAAAAATTAAGCAAGGGGATAATGAAAAGGGAGGGGTAGTTTTAACCACAGCCACTCCCTAAAACCATTTTGCACAGAACCGCATTCATCAAAATTCAGACATTGCAATGAAATAAAATCCACTTTCCCTCCTCGTTTTCTCTCTATGC
Source organism: Podarcis vaucheri (assembly GCF_965113315.1). NCBI lineage: Eukaryota > Metazoa > Chordata > Lepidosauria > Squamata > Lacertidae > Podarcis > Podarcis vaucheri. Next base: position 14,982,998 of record NC_138753.1, on the reverse strand, counting down.
TAGGAAAAAGACTTTGCTTGTTCAATTTCTGGAGGGCAGGTTTCTGTTCATTGCCGGGGAAGAGCAAAGTAGCTCTTTATTTCTAACAGGGAAAGTTCAGCTGAGACGTCCCTACAATGGATTTGGTGAGTGAGGGAGAAAGAAGACTAGAAGTAATTTCAATCAGGAATCATTATGCCCTGCTTTGTTATGAACATTCGCGACATTGACATTTTGCTGATCAGCCTCCATTTGACTTCCCATTCCCAGTGGTGTAGCGTGGGTTGTCAGCACCCGGGGCAAGGCAAGTAATTTGCGCCACCTAACCCGTGGATTTGTGCCCCCTAGCCCTAACCCCCAGATGTTGCGCCTGGTGTGGCCGGCCCCCCCTGCACCCCCCACACTACGCCACTGCCCATTCCTTGGCAATAAAACAGCATGGCTCACTTGGCCTGGTGGGCATCTGTAGCAGTTTCTCAGGCACCTGCACAGAGAGCACAATCTTGCTATAGAATCACAGAATCGTTGAGTTGCAAGGGATCCCAGTTGTCATCTAGCCCAGCAATGGAGGGAGCACAACTAAAGAATCAGTTAGAACTGGTCCTGGTTCCAGTTCCTAAGAATATAACATAACAGAAGCCTACTAGAACAGAAGCCTACTAGATCAGGCCAGTCGCCCATCTGGTCCAGCATCCTCGTTTCACAGTAGCCAGGAAGATGCCTGTGTGGAACCTGCAAGCTGCACAAGAGCCCTCTCCCCTCCTGCCATTTCCATTGCTGCCTCCAACAATGGAGGCAGAGCATAGCCATCATGGTTAGTAGCCAATGATAGCCGTCTCCTCTATGAATTTGCTCAATCTTCTTTTAAAGCCACCTACGTTGGTGGCCATCATTGCCTCCTGTGGGAGTGAGTTCCATAGTTCAACTACGTGCTGCATAAAGAAGTACTTCCTTTTATCTGCCCCAAGTCTTCCAACATTCAGCTTCACCGGATGTCCACAAATTTTATTGTTGTGCGACAGGAGCTATCCATGGTTGTTGCTGTCATTTAGTCATTTAGTCGTGTCCGACTCTTCGTGACCCCCTGGACCAGAGCACACCAGGCCCTCCTGTCTTCCACTGCCTCCCGCAGTTTGGTCAAACTCATGCTGGTAGCTTCGAGAACACTGTCCAATCATCTCGTCCTCTGTCGGGGTCGCCCGCCTGCAGCAGCGCCTCGCACACGCACGAGACCTGCTCCGCCGATAAGCGCGGCGAGCGCGGAGGATCGGGCGCGGCGGAGGCCAGCCCCGCGCTTGGAGAGGACGCAGCAGCCGTCGCCAAACCCGATCCTCCTCCTCCTGCTCCGCCGCCGTCCTCTGGCTCTCGGCTGGGAGGAGCCTGTGGCGACGGGGCGGGCACCGAAGTTGGCAGAAGTTGGCGCGCCTCCTCGGCAGCGCCTTTGTCCTCCTCTTCCTGCCTCTGCTCTCCTCCGGCGGTGGGGGCGCGCCGCCCTCCCCGTCCGGGGGGCTCGGCGGGGCCCGCGGGGAAGGAGGCCATGTTCGCGGCGCACGGGATCGCAGCCCCCCTCGCCCGCCTCCGGCCCGCTCCCCTCCCCCTGCGTGCTGCCCTAGCCGTGCGGGTCTCCTTCCCCTGCGCCGCCGTTCCCTTTCCACATCCTAGGAGCCGCGGTCCGCCTTCCGCCCCCGGGCCGCGGCGCGGCTCCCAGCCCGGACTGGCCTCCGCCTCCTGGGACGCGCGCCCACCCCCGGGGCCCCCCAAACTTCGGAGCAACTCTCCAGACGCTTCTCCCCCGCCTCGGTCTCCCTCCTTTCCACTTCTCTTCCCCCCTTCCTTCCCTCTTTCTTTCTCTTTCTCTCCCACCCGCCTTTCCTTCTATTAACTTTCCTTTCCCCTTCCCATGTAGAACAGTCCCTGCAAATAAAAACCTAGCATATTTGGAAGAGGGATGCTAGCCTAACCATTACCTTCTATGCTGTTACTATTTTTTTTTTTTTTTTTACATAAGTAAAAAGTGACCTTTCCCCATCTGGCATGGTGGTGTGCCTTGAGATTTTTTCCATGAAACAAGTGTGCCTTTGCCCAAAAAAGGTTGGGAAACACTGGCCTAGAGGATACATCCCTAGGCTCTACTTCCTTGAGGGGAGTTGTCCAACCTGGGCCAGTTGTCCAACCTGAATTCAGACCCCTTTCCTATGTTCTGTGGTTTCCTGCCTGCTGTGCCCAGTGCACTGTTGAAGGTGTTAGCCTCCTCAGAATAAGGGCCTTTGAGAGTCCTTGCTCAGAGTCTACTTATAGACCTGGTGCTATGATTCTATGAATGTTGGAATGAAGAAATTGAGGGGAAGTTCATCAAATTTCCAGATGACACCAAAGTGGGAGGGGTAGCTAATTCCACAGAAGGCAGAATCGGGATTCAGTATGACTTTAACAGACTGGAGAACTGGGCCAAAACAAAATGAATTTCAATAGGGCCAAATGTAAGATTTAACACTTACTGCACAAATATAAGATGGGGGACACCTGGCTTGCCAGTAGTACATGTGAAAAAGGATCTAAAGGGCCACAGGCTTAACACAAATCAACAGTGTGATGCTGTACTGCTCTATTCTGCATTGATCCGGCCTGTTCTGGGCACCACAATTTAAGAATGATATCGACAAGCTGGAACGCTGGTAGAGGAGGGCAACCAAGATGTTCATGGAAACCAAGCCTGATGAGGAACGTTTGAGGGAGTTGGGTATGTTTAGCCTGGAAAACAAGAGACTGAGATATGATAGCCATTTTCAAATATCTAAAGGGCTGTTACGTGGAAGTTGGAACTAAATTGTTTTCTCCTGCTGTGGAGGGTAGGACCTGAGCCAACATCTTCAATTTACAAGAAAGGCGATTCCGACTAAACATCAGGAATAACTGTCAGGGTGTTGTCGGCTGCTGCTGGCTGATTCTCAGGCAGGCAGTGAGATAGAAACAGCAATATTTTTCAGTTCTGTTCACAGTAGTACCTCAGGTTACAGATGCTTCAGGTTACAGACTCCGCTAACCCAGAAATAGTACCTTGGGATAAGAACTTTGCTTCAGGATGAGAACAGAAATTGCGTGGTGGGGGCGCGGTGGCAGTGGGAGGCCCCATTAGCTAAAGCGGTACCTCAGGTTAAGAACAGTTTCAGGCTAAGAACGGACCTCCAGAATGAATTAAGTACTTAACCCAAGGTACCACTGTATTAATACAATTTACAAAGATAAAGTCAAGATGCACCGTAATGCCTAACGTTGCCCCGAGAGAAGCTCCACCCCCTTCTCTGTTACTTCCCTATTTATCTGACTCCTCCTCCTGCCTCCGATAGTGGCTGGTACATGACAGTTGCCTCTGAGCTCTCTGTTCTGCTATACTCAGCAGACACCTGGTTTTGGCAGGAGGGTACAGGTTCTGGGATACCCTCCAGGGAAAGCATCTCATTCAACTGCTCCACCATTCTTCCTCATCTGCCCAGTTCCTGACAATATGGTAACTTTCTGAGCGTAAGAGCCATTCGACAGTGGAATGGACTCCCTAAGAAGGTGGTGGACTCTCCTTCCTTGGAGGTTTATAAGCAGAGGTTGGGTGGCCACCTGTCATAGATGCTTTAGTTGAGATTCCTGCATCACAGGGGGTTGGACTAGATGACTCTTAAGGTCCCTTCCAACTCGACAACTATCTGATTCTATGTAATAGGGGGAAAACTGCAGATTTTTGCTGTACTTGGCCTTCTGCTGATAAAGGGCAAAACCACCAGGATTTGTTTCTCTCGGTCCCTGCTGAGGGCTCTGTATTTATAGCCAATTGACTTTGCACACGGCCTGCCATCAGGTAATGCCACTTACCAGGGCACTCTTGAGCAGTCAGCAGGGGGCGCACCTTCTTACCCTACATGGAAACAAGAGCCAGTGTGGGGTAGTGGTTAAAAGCGGTAGTCTCATAATCTGGTGAACCGGGTTCGTGTCTCTGCTCCTCCACATGCAGCTGCTGGGTGACCTTGGGCCAGTCACACTTCTCTGAAGTCTCTCAGCCCCACTCACCTCACAGAGTGTTTGTTGTGGGGGAGGAAGGGAAAGGAGAATGTTAGCCGCTTTGAGACTCCCTAGGGTAGTGATAAGGCGGGATATCAAATCCAAACTCTTCTTTTTCTTCATGCGATGAAGATGGTCCCAGGCCCCATCTCCTCCTCTCTCTTTGAGCAACAAGTTTGCGAAAGCTTTGAAGCTATTTATAATCTGAAGAGACAGCAGGGACTTGATAGAACAATGGCTGGATTCAATATGAGGCAGCAATGCCCAGCCGCGGCCAGCGGGAACAGCCAACAGCTGTATTCCCAGGGGACACTTTGTTCTCTGGACCCTCCTTTCAGTATGGAAATTACCAGCCAGTGACTACGGCCTGCCTGCAATTTTCCACTAAGTGGCTGGAAGAGCTGAGTTTGCATCAAAAGGAATCTGAAAGACTATATCCCACCGGGGGCAGAAGGTAATGGCGGTTGAGTTGCAATTAGATAGTGCTGGAGAAAGGAGAGCTACTTTCTCTCTCGCTTCAAAACGGCACAGAGTTAAATCTGCCGTTATCTTGCTGCAAACTCTGCTTTGCACAAGGATATTCCCTGGATGGCAAAGAAGAACATCCGCCTCTAGACCTGGCCATTGAACCTCCAAAAGCCGCAAACTGTGACACCCAGAAGTATGCCATAAAGGCAAGAAACTTCATGATGCTGGAACCTATGGACATCCCATGAAACTGAACGTCATAGAATTGTAGCATTGGAAGGGACTCTGAGGATCATCTAGTCCAACCCCCTGCAACGCAGGAATGTACAGCTGTCCCGTACGGGGATCAAACTTGCAACCTTGGTGTTATCAGCACAACAGTCTAACCAACTGAGCTATCCAGGATGGAATGCTGGAAGATTGTCTTACCCCATATATGCCCACTCCACCCCTTTGATCTGCAGAACTCGCACTGTTATGGGTGCCATACCCATTCTGTATTTATAAGAAATTGATCTTTTAGTGTGGCAGCACCTGCACTTTGGAACTCCCTGTCTATTGACACCAGGCAGCCGCCTTCGCTGTACTTTTTCGGCACTTGTGAAAAACATTACTGTTTAGACAAGGCAGGTATTTAGAATACCGGTGTATTCTTAGTTCACTGCTGCTCTTAAATTTTTGAACTCTTTTAAACTGTTTTTATTTTACAGTTGTACCTTGGTTCTTGAACAGAATGTGTTCTGGGAGTCCATTCGACTCCTGGAACTGTTCGAAATCCAAGGCACAGCTTCCGATTGGCTGCAGGAGTGTCCTGCAGCCAATCGGAAGCTGTGGAAGCTGCGCCGGACGTTCGACTTCTGAAAATCATTCGAAAACTGGAACACTCACTTCCAGGTTTCAATCAATCGGGAGCTGATTTGTTTGGGAGCCAAGGTTTTTGATATCCAAGGTTCGACTGTACTAGTAATCCTGTTGTTATATTCTTTTTAAAAATCGCTTTGAAGTTTCCTACAATAAATGCTATGAAATAATAATGATAAAAACATAATTTTGGGAGATTCAGGACAGAGAAAATAAAGTCCTTCACGCAAGGATAAACTGTGAAACTCCCTCTCATGGGAGACAGTAACGGCCTCTAACTTGGATGGCTTGCCTACATCCCCGTCTGCCCACGCTGCCTGACCTGTGAGACCCTCACGGGGAGAGACACCTCATTAAATCCTCTCCAAAGTCTAAAGTGAAGTGTGAGAATTCGCATAGGATGCATAGTTCACACCACAGGGGAGTTTTATTTTTAATTTTATTATTACATTCCTATCCCACTTTTCTCCCCCAAGGAGCTCCAGGTGGTGTGTGTGGCCCTTGCCCTCCAAATTTCATCTTTGCAACAACCCTGTGAGGTACGTTAAGCAGAAGAGGCAGGGACTGACTCCCAAGATCACCTGGTGAGCTTCAAGGCCAAGTAAGGCATTTGAACCCAGGCCTCCCAGGCCCTGGCTGGCCCTCTAACCACTGTTCCACACTACAGATGGTGATGGGAGACAATTTGTTAAATGAAGGAAAAGTACATAACTCACCATCTAAGACAAAAATAATAGACGTATAGCAAATCCCTGCAACCCACCTATGGGATTTTCCAGCAAAATTTACTCTCCCTTTTGACATTATACCTCTTCTTCCGTTCATTGACTGAGAGCAGGCGGGAACCGCAGGAGAATTCTTTTCTAGGCTGCAGAATTGTGCTGCAGAGGTGAGCAAGGCAGCAGACCCCAGAAATTCTCTTTTCTGTGTCGCTGCACAATCTCAGGTGCAGGAGACCCCCTGTTAACGTCTCTCCACCTGACCGCCACTTGAGTGACAAGCGTAGCAGTACAAGACAGGGGATGCTCCATTGCTCCCTGGCTGTGGCAGCTTGTCTTGGCTCACTGCCCCCTTGCAACGCTGATTGCAGTAAATCCCAGCTGAATTGACGACCTTTGAGCTTCTTGACGGAGCTTTCCCTTCTGAAGGTTTCTGCTGAGTCATCCCAGGACTGCGGTCCTTTCAGAGTCCATCTGCCCCAGACCTGCCTAAGTGCATCTGAATACCTTCCCTGCTTCTGATTGTTGTTTTTTCATACACACACACACTTTTCTGTTTTACAATTTAAAATACTCATTTTACATCCTTAAGATACCAATGACTTCCCTTATTCTCTTTCCATGGTTCAATTTACATATTATAAATCCCTGCATATTTTACAAAAACTATACCATCAGTATTCCATTATTGCATCCACCAAAGCTTATTTACACTGTTGAATTTATCTTAATGCTGCCAGCGTTTTCAGCTGTGCAGTTATTTCCCATATATTCAATAAATGTTTGCCAATCTTCTTTAAAAGTATGTTCTTCTTGTTCTCTTATTCTACGTATATGTTATATGGTATATGTTAAGTCTGCGAGTTGTGCATATTCTGTCAACATAAGTTGCCATTCTTCTTTGGTTGGGACATCACTCTTTTTTATTATGATGCATAATTTTCATTAGATTTTCTGTTTTACAATTTAAAATACTCATTTTGCACCCTTAAGATATCAATGTGTGTTGTGTTTTTTATGGCCTCATGCCTCGCCTTAAGGGGAAGGCTACCAATGGCTACCAGCAATAACAGCTGTGTTCTGCCTCCATCGTCAGAGGAAGAAATGCTCCTGAATGCTATTTGCTGGAAGTCACAGGAGGGGACAAGACTATTGGGCCTGAGTCCTCCTTGAAGGTTTGCCACAAGCATCTGGCTGGCCACTGTGAGAACAGGATGCTGTACTTGGTGGGTTCTTGGTCTGATCCCATGCCCTCCAACATTTCTCTGATGAAAACAGGGACATCCTATTCAACAACAACAACAACATTTATACTCCACCCGTCTGACTGGGTTGCCCCAGCCACTCTGGGCGACTTCCAACAGATATAAGAACATAATAAAACATTAAACATTTAAAAAAACTTCCCTATACAAGGCTGTTTTCAGATGTCTTCTAAAGGTTGTATAGTTACTCATCTCCTTCGCTCAGGGGGTCTCATAACTCAATATTCTCCAACATTTCCCTGATGAAAATAGGGACATTCTAAGGAAAAGTGGGACTTTCTGGGATCAAATTTTAAACTGGGAGGGCTTCTGTAAATCCAGGACTATCCCTGGAAAATAGGGACACTTGAAAGATCTATGACCCAGCAAGGTAAAGGTAGGGGTGTAGTTAGCTGCTCCGGCACCCAGAGCGGTGGGGGTGGGGTGATCCACCCACAGGGGAGGGGCAAGCTGCCCACGGATTCCATCTGGTGGACACAAGCCCCATGCTGCCGTTTTGGGCAGCGCAGGGCCCTGAGCCACCGCATCACTCCCAGGAGAGACGTGTGACTCGGGCGCACTGCAGGCTAGGCCCTGCGGTAAGTGCTGCCCCCTGTGGTGGCCATTTTGTCACCCCCTCAGGGATGACACCCGGGGCAACTGCACCCCCTGCACCCTCCTTCCTACGTCCCTGGGTAAAGGACCCCTGGACAATTAAGTCCAGTCAAAGCAGACTATGGAGTTGTGGCTCTCATCTCGCTTTCAGGCCGAGGGAGCTGGCATTTGTCCACATGTGGCCAGCATGACTAAACCACTTCTGGTGCAACTGAACCAGAGTGCACAGGAACTCTGTTTACCTCCCCACCACAGCTGTACCTATTTATCTACTTGCACTGGCATGCTTTTGAACTGCTACGTTGGCAGGAGCTGGGACAGAGCAACAGGAGCTCATCCCGTCTTGGGGATTTGAACTGCCAACCTTCTGATCGGCAAGCTAAAGAGGCTCAGTGGTTTAGACTACAGCGCCACCCGTGTCCTGATCCAGCCAGGATCCTCTGCACGGTGGGACTTCCTTCTTGCTTCACGGATTACAGTGGTACCTCGGGTTAAGAACTTAATTTATTCCGGAGGTCCGTTCTTAACCTGGAACTGATCTTAACCTGAGGTACCGCTTTAGCTAATGGGGCCTCCCGCTGCCGCTGCGCGATTTCTGTTCTCATCCTGAAGCAAAGATCTTAACCTGAGGTACTATTTCTGGGTTAGCAGAGTCTGTAACCTGAAGCGTCTGTAACCTGAAGCGTCTGTAACTCGAGGTACCACTGTACTGGATTCAGCTTTGCCGCTGGAGACTGGTTCTTGAACTCTCCATGAAAAGGAGGCTGTGCCCAAGTCCCATCCCTCAAAACAGACTGTCTCCTCCTCGTATGATGCTCCTTTTATCATCCTACATACCTGACAGCCCATCACTGTGCAAGATAGCTTTCCTTGGCAGTAGCTCTGAAATCATTAGGCCCTTAATTGAATTAGGTAGTCTTGCCTCTTGCATCTAAGTGACTCTGAATATCAGGGAGCCAAATCCCGCCCACAGCCCCCCCCCCAGACTAAATGAAATGAGTGTCGATGTGCAAGCCATGATCAATGTCGGGGTTTGTCCCATGTGCCACTGGAACGCAATCCCTAATGCAGTTCTGGCAGCGGGCCGACATACGATTTTCTGTGGAGCCACCTGAACCTTGAGTGAGGAAAAAGGGAACATTTCCTGTCCCCAGATGCAAATGGAGAGAGTGTTGCACAGCTTTTAGAGTCATAACACTGTAGAGTTGAAAGGGGACCCGAGGGTCATCTAGCCCAACCCTGTGCAGTGAATGTGCTCAGTTTCATCAGGGATGGAGGGATCCATTTTGCCCAAGCCTACCCAGATTTGTATGGGTCGTGGGTGGGTTAAACCACAGAGCCTAGGACTTGCCGATCAGAAGGTCGGCAGTTCGAATCCCCGCGACGGGGTGAGCTCCTGTTGCTCGGTCCCTGCTCCTGCCAGCCTAGCAGTTCGAAAACACGTCAAAGTGCAAGTAGATAAATAGGTACCGCTCTGGCGGGAAGGTAAACGGCTTTTCCGTGTGCTGCTCTGGTTCGCCAGAAGCGGCTTGGTCATGCTGGCCACATGACCTGGAAGCTGTACGCTGGCTCCCTCGGCCAATAAAGCGAGATGAGCGCCGCAACCCCAGAGTCGGCCACGACTGGACCTAATGGTCAGGGGTCCCTTTACCTTACCCAGATTTGTATAGTTGTCATGCATTTTAATATTCAGCTTAATTACTAAATCCATAATTTTTAGCAGGTGATTTTATTTATATTTTGAGATTTGTAGGCCAACTTGTTTTTAACTTCTGGTTTCCATCGATAATTTGGGTGTATATGGAGCCATTGAAAAAGAGCCAACGTGTGCTCTTTGTCAACATTCTGATGCTCACAGCTTCTCTTTCAGCAGCGAGATTGCCCATGAACCTCACATGGCTTCACACCGGATCCAGCAATTGTTGAAGACCTGTGTGGCTCTGTCTCTCTTCCCAAGCCCCTGAAGTCTCCTATTTCCCTTTCTCTACTTCCCAGAATTTCTTCTCCTGCTTAATTCTTTCTTTCTCATGCCAAGCTCTGCATTATTCTCTCCACGTATTCCCCCCCTTCAATAGAATCATAAATAAGACATGAGAGGAGCTAAAACAGAAAAAAGTGCCCAATCTTTTATTCTGGTTTATTGCAAATTCAAGACGGAGCCGTCTGTGCTCGTGGCCCCTGGGAGTCCCTGGCTTGCACCCCATGGCCAGAACGAGCTTGTTACTATCCTTTTTGTTTTGTAAGTTGGGAAGCAGTTTTCATTCGTTACAGTGAAAACTGACTCCCTGTCTTTCTGCCCAACAAAGAGAACTCAACGTTGGCTTGAAGACAGATTCCCCATTGTTTGGGGGAACAGAGGCATCGTTTGCTTTTCAGTGAAACAGGTGTACCTCTGAAATGTATGGCCTTAAACAAACCAACAGCCATTCTATCTCACAGGGCTGTTGTTTGACAGAGAACCTGGTGATTCGACAATATTGAAATTGTATACACACAGGGGTGTGCAATGAATGCGCTCAGTTTCGGGACCCTCTCTGCTTATCTGAAACCTCTTCTTTCCAATCTCCACGTAATCTCAAGGCCATATGTGGCAGGAGTGTGTGCATGTCAACAAGTTTGGGGACTGTGTCCAGGCCAAAGAACACAGGTTGTGTTAATTTTCCATGTTTGTAGGAAGTAACTCCAATTAACAGAACAAGATACTGATAACTCATTTGCCATCAGCTACCCGTTAAGTTGCAGCTCAAGACTGGAAGGACCTTCTATGTTCTCTGTCATGAAGTGGCTTAAAAAAGCCTTATGTATAGTTGCATCAGAGAAATGGACCCACCAACTCTGGGTTCTTGGAGGGGAAGTGGGGCCTATGGGGCTTTGTGGCTGCCTGGTGGTCCTTTGCAGCTTATCTAACAACACAGTCACCATACAGTGCTGAACCACATTCTGATCTGAGGATTAGCTCATTTCGCTTTTATATTATTTATACCCCACCTTTCCCCCTACCAAGGGGCTCAAGCTGGTGTAGTTGGTCCTCACCTCCTCACCTAATTCACACAACAGCCCTGTGAGGTAGGTAGGGCGAGAGGCAGGGACTGGCCCCCACGGTCACTCAGTGAGCTTCATCGCCAAGTGGGAATTCGAACCCTGGTCTCCCAGGTCCTAGTCTGACACGCCACCCATTACACCGCACTGGCTCTCCTTTGAAATGCTGTTACAGCATGCTGGAAATGCTAACTTGACATGACTTAAGAGTTTGGGGAGAGCTGAGAGGCAATCTCTCCGCTCTAAGACAAATTGCTTTAAGCAGAAAAAGACCACCAGAGAGATTAAAGTTTCAGAGAGAGGGGGAAGGAGAATCTACCCCCTGTTAGCTTCCAAATGTTTCTAATCAGTATTTCCATTATGTTTTTTTCTTTTTTTCTTTTAGGGCTCTAAGTATTTCTTCTTAGACGGAAGATTCTGCCTCAGTCGGAGGTTTAATAAATGATATTCAGAGGCCGAAGACATCGTGAAAGTATCTGTCCCTTGGCAGTGATGGGGAGGAGGCGGAGATCTAAGTGGAAGTGTCAGTTAAAAGGCCTTCCGTGAGCCCCGCTAGTATTCAGCTGCTCTGTTCTTCTACGACGGTAGATCTGCACTTAAGGAAGCATCACAGTGTTTCCTGAGACGCCTTGGGGAGCAGGGAAAGAGAACGAGGTTGCTACTGTGCCACAATTCTGGCTTGGCCCCAGCCTGTCTCTTTTACAACTGGCACTCAGCCTCCATGCCTCAGAGGCGGACAGTCCATACGGCCTCCGCCAAGTCTCAGTGCACAAGCTGAGGAATGAAAGCAAAAAGGTAAAGGCAAAGGACCCCTGGACGGTTAAGTCCAGTCAAAGGTGATTACGGGGTGCAGCGCTCATCTTGTTTTTCAGGCTGAGGGAGTTGGCATTTATCTGCAGCCAGCATTCCGGGTCGTGTGGCCGGCATGACTAAACTGCTTCTGGCACAATGTGACAAGTGCCAGAGTGCACGGAAACACCGTTTACCTTCCCGCTGCAGTGGTACCTATTTATCTACTCACGCTGGTGTGTTTTCGAACTGCTAGGTTGGTGTCTTGCCAAAGGCAAGGTGGTCCTTTTAAAATGAGGTTCAGAAGCAATACAAAATACACAAGTGAGTGAGAAGATTAAAGATTTTATCCTAAAATAGCAAGCAATGTATACATACCAAGCAAGGACTTCAATCTGCCACTTGGAAGCCCTCAAGAAGCAGCAAAGCGACTCCCCCAGGTAGCCTCAGTTTGCACGGCCCTGTGGCCGATTAGTCCACGCACAAGCTTCAAAGAAACTCTGCCCAAACCGTCCGATTTTATAGCTAGCCTGTGTGGCTTGCAGATCATCCATTAGCCACCCCCTCCCAATTCCTCACTTTCTCAAAACAATGTCCAGCATTCAAGAAGGTCTCCGGCATTATTCTCCACAACTGATTAAGACAACTGTGTGTGGGGGGGCTTCACCTCCTCCCAACAGTCTCAGGAAATTAAAAGCTGTTTTCAAACCATCAAAAAACTTAACAAGTGTGTGTGTGGGGGGGGGGGGGGAGGAACAGAGGCAGGAAGTGCTCTCTGTCAGACCACTTAACTCCTTGATACATTTTGTCTTCCCGATGCATTTTCCATACAGTTGGCAGGAGCTGGGACAGAGCAGCGGGAGCTCGCCACAGTCATAAGGATTTGATCTGCCGACCTCACAATCAGCAAGCCCAAGAGGCTCAGTGGTTTAGACCACAGCACCTCCCCCACTCCAGTGTCATGGTTGATTGATTGATTGATGGATTGAGTTCACTTATATGCTGCTTTCCCACAATGAGCTGCACCCAAAGCACCTTACAGCTCACATTCAAAACATCCTAATACACAGCATTAGAAATACCAAACACACAACGAAGAAAACATTCAAAATTCAAAAATGTCAAAAAAAAAATTAAAAAAATTCAGGAAACAAGGAATAAATTCAGTATTACAGAAAAACAACAACACAAAAAACCATTCTACGCTTAAGTCTAGTCAGCTTCATAGAAAGTCTTGTCAGGATCCCTGATGGTGGGAGGAACAAACAGTGTTGTAAGGGCATCCCAGTTTTTGAAGCATCTCTCCCCTCACCTGGGAGGAGTGACCCCAGGCTCTTTCTGACCAGTGGGAGGCCTGAGTCAGTTGCTCAGGTACCTCATGCCTCTCAGGTAGGCATCTTAAGTAATATTTTTTTGCATTTGAAGAGGTGGCAGGAGTCACGTGACAGACTGGCTTGGAGAACTGGTGGGGTGGATCGGGGCCTTTCTTCACAATGCCCATGTCCCAGCCTATGTGCGGTTTCTGTGGCTCACTGGCCACCTGTCCATTAGAGCCCACCTGGATCAAGAGCCCTTAAAGATGGAACGGTACTGTTACAATGCAAGCACTGACCTCATCCCTGGCAAGACATTGCAGAGGACTCAGGCTGGCCTACAGGAGAGCAACATGCCATCCAACATTTCTCCGTTGAAAATAGGGATGTCTTCTTCTTCTTCTTCTTCTTCTTCTTCTTCTTCTTCTTCTTCTTCTTCCTCCCCCTCCTCCTCCTCCTCTTCTTCTTCTTCTTCTTCTTCTTCTTCTTCTTCTTCTTCTTCTTCTTCCCCACCCATCTGGAGAAAACCTTCCCTATACAGGGTTTCCTTCAGATGTCTTCTAAAGGTTGTATATTTACTTATTTCCTGGGCTTCCTGGGGTCACATAACTCCAACATTTCTCCAATGAAAACAGGGATGTCCTAAGAAGAAGCAGGACATTCCAGTATCAAATCAAATCAGAAACCAGGATGGCTTCAGTAAATCCAGGACTGTCCCTGGAAAATAGGGGCACTTGGGGGGTCTGGAGCAATGTGGTAAAGAAGCAGTTGTTGTTGTTTAGTCATTTAGTCGTGTCTGACTCTTCATGACCCCATGGACCAGAGCACGCCAGGCACTCCTGTCTTCCACTGCCTCCCGCAGTTTGGTCAAACTGGTAGCTTCGAGAACACTGTCCAGCCATCTCGTCCTCTGTCGTCCCCTTCTCCCTGTGCCCTCCATCTTTCCCAACATCAGGGTCTTTTCCAGGGAGTCTTCTCTTCTCATGAGGTGGCCAAAGTATTGGAGCCTCAACTTCAGGATCTGTCCTTCTTTTATTCCCCTTCATGGATCACTGCCTTGTCGTGGCGAAGGGGCTTGAATAACTCAGAGAAGCTATGAACTATGCTGAGCAGGGCACCCAAGATGGACAGGTCATAGTGGAGAGTTTTGACCAAACGTGATCCACCTGGAGCAGGAACTGGCAAGCCACTCCAGTATCCCTGCCAAGAAAACTCCAGGGACAAAGACAACAGGCATATAAAAGAAGCAGTACCTGTGGTTGAGGAAGCAGCAGTCATCAGAGGAGAAGGGAGAGCTTCAAAGAGTTAAGCAGCATAGAGGAAATTAGCTTAAGAGGAAATAGTGAAGTTTTGATGGAGGTCTCCCGGGAGCACAGCGCTACTCGGCAGAATGTAGGCCATTTGTTAGACAATGCTGATGAAATGCTCGACGCTTCTAAATGGACTGAGATGGCGGGAGCTGACAAAGGAGGACAGCAGCGAAATGGGTCAGACAATTACGAAGCGATCGCAGAAATTGCGCTGGGTAAAGCCAGGTGGGCAGATTCTAGAGAACGCAGAGCTTCCCACGGAACAATCTCAAAGGCCCCAAAGGAATTGCCGAGGAACGCAGGCAGCTTTTTGGAAGATTCGGGGCAGACAAAAGGAAGCACTCCTTCCTGCAGCGCAGAGTTAAACTCTGGAACTCTCTCCCACTGGAGGCAGTGACGGCCACCAACTTGGGCGGCTTTTAAAAGAGGATTGGACAAATTCACGGAGGAGGATATGGCTATTGTTGGAGACTAGCCATGATGGCTCTGCTCTGCTTCTAAAGCTGGAGGCAGCGATGCTTCTGAATACCAGTTGCTGGAAAGTACAGGAGAGAAGACGGCTCTTGTGATCAAATCCTGCTTGGACATACCCTTATTTGTATGCTGCTTTCCCACAATTCAAACCATGTGGAAGCCGCTAACAACACGAATAAAATACATAACTACAACGTAACAAAAGTAGTCACGAACAACAAATAAAACAGCAGAACCCAATTATTCAATTTCCATATTAATAATAATAATAATAATATTCTTTCATATAAAGTATAAATTTGCTCCAGACCTTTTGAAACAGTTTGCTGCGCTGATTTCGGATCTTCCCCATCAACTTTGCCAATTCCACGTATTCAATCATCTTAGTCTGCCATTCCTCCAATGTTGGAAGTTCCTGCTGCTTCCATTTCTGAGCCAAAAGAATCCTTGCTGCTGTTGTGGCATACATAAACAAATTTACATCTTTTTTGGTAAGTGAATATCTAAGAAAGCCAGAGAGGGGGGATGGGAGGAGGTCGATGCTCAGTCTGAGCAATGCCTTGGGTTATGGAATTATGTAATGGAATGTGATTATGATAAAATGTAAACTTAATAAAAATAATTAAAAACAAACAAACAAACAAATAAATTAAAGGTACAAAAATTAATATCTGTAACAGCAACAACCCCCTCTAAACAATACCCCAACCCAAGTGTCTGTTCAGCAGGCTCAGCTTTTGGAGCTGGAGTCAGACAGGCACTACTCTCCCAGGAATGAGATTATCACCCCTCTCTTGTCATCCATTCCGAGTCGCCCAACCAACCACTGCCACAGCATCCTTTCTTCTGGCAGATCAGGAGGAGCAGATGACAGCAAAGGTTGCAAGGTTTTTAGCTGGGGCGATCAGAATAAGGTCCACTATTTGACTGCTGATTCAGAACCCTAAAGTGTGTTTTATATAATCGACTTTTTATTTCTGTTCTTTGTATATTGCATTGCTGTCTTGTTCCTATGGCCGATGGCTGATGCAAATATAGATTCATTCATTCATTCTCTCCCAGGCCAGGTGGGAAAGGCTTGTGAGGCATGGAGCAGGACTCACAGCATTGGAGCATCTGGTCGGCCCCTGTGAGATCAGGATGCTGGACGAAGCAGGCCATTTGCCTGATGCAGCAGGCTCTTCTTATGTTCTTCTTTTTGGTATATGACAGATGTAACAGGGGAACAATATATTTGGGGGGTTGGGGTGAAAGGAAGGTCAGAACAATAACTGGGAAGGCTCCTGAATTTCTTTGCACACATACAAACATTTCTCCCTGGATTTTATTTACAATGTTTCTGCACCACCCCTTAAGCAAAGCCCTCTGCCATCATTATTATTCAACAAACCTGCCATCATTATTATTCAACAAACTTATAGACTGAAGCGGAGTACAAGATCCAACATGAAAACGCAAGTTCTGAAAACCAATAAAATAATTTCAACCGTCTTTACAAATCCTAAAAAACCCCCAACCAAATAAAGTGATTTCTGCAGTTAAGCAATTGGTATTCTGTCAATGGCTGGGTTACACCTCAGGGAAGGTTTCTACTGTACGCAAAATGCAAATTCTGGTGTAATGGTTCAGTCACCTGACTAGGACCTTGGAGACCAGGGTTCAAGTCCCCACTCAGCCAGGAAGCTCACCTGGTGACCGGCGACCATCCGCTTGCAATTAATAAACGAATGTTAACAACAGCAACAGCATTTTTTATGAGGGTGTAAGAGTAGCTTTGTTGAATTTGAGTGAACCATAAACTAAGTCTCCTGTGAGAAGTGAGAAAACTATTTATTGCCTTGCAACCTGCTGCCTAAGTCTCTTTCCCACCCACATATCGAATGAGTCCCAAGCCTGAGGAACTCATTCTTACCTTGGTGTGTGTGAAGTTCTACCAAACTGTGTTTTAAGCATAATATTAATTGGCTAGATGGAATGAGGGCTGGCATACAATTTGGTCTCAGTTTGATTTCAAAGGGAAGGACTGCCTTTGACCATATTTTTCCCTGTCCAAGGTGCTGAAGGATCTTTCCTAGGCTGTGTTGCAACAAAGCAGGGAAAAGGCACAAACAATCCCATGGGATCCCAAGGAATCACCTTTGCCACTGATCCAGAAGAGCCTGAAAGAAGCCAGGATGCACCCCCCCACAACACACTGGATTAGGAATGATTTAATCTTAAATCAAACCATGTGCTCTCCAACCCCCTTCTTTGTTGCACGATTCTGAATGATGTGTTGACAAATTGCTTTTTAATTGGTCTCGCTGCAATAAAGAAACTCCAGGAATCCCTTCTGTCTCTGTTTTGTGTGTGTGTTTTAAACAAGGGAGTCGCATTTGCCACTGCATGGAGATTTGAGATGGGAGAAAAAGGAGACAGGGGAAGTGAAGGCAGGCTGGGATACGGAGCCCTCAGTTGCCATTCAAGGAGACTCCAAGCACTGAAAACCATTGCTCACCTATTTGCTTGCCAAAACACGTGGGGAGATTCTGCCGTATTAAGCAGTTGGTTCCTTACCTTTCTCGCCCTGATCTTGCCACAGTGATCCATGCAATGGTCTCCTCCAGGCTTGATTATTGTAACTTGCTCTATGCGGTGCTGCCCTTGAAGCTGACCCAGAAACTCAAGCGGGTGCAGAATCCCATGGCAAGGCTCCTTACGGGGTCCTTGCCACAGGATCACATTCATCCAGTGCTTTACCAACTGCACTGGCTCCCGGTAGAGTACAGGGTCAGGTTTAAGGTGCTGGTTTTGACCTCTAAAGCCCTATGAGGCCTAGGACCCACGAACCTACGGGACTGCCTCTCCTGGTATGCCCAGCAGAGGACCCTAAGGTCCACAAATGACAACATTTTGGAGCTCCCAAGTCGCAAGGTGGTTAGATTGGTTTCAACTAGGGCCAGGGCCTTTTTAGTACTGGCCCCGACTTGGTGGAATGCTCTGACACAAGAGACTAGGGTCCTGTGGCACTTGACATCTTTCCGCAGGGCCTGCAAGGCAGAGCTGTTCTGCCTGGCTTTTGGTTTGGACTCAGTCTGACACTTATGTTTCCCTCCCCTTATGGTTTTGATCTATGGGCTATTATTAAAATGAGGCTGCATTTTAAATTACATTTTAACCTGTATTTTAAATTGCCCCCCCCATTATGTTTTTATTGTAATTTTACTGGTGTTAGCCACCCTGAGCTCGCTCTGGCAGGGGAGGGTGGGATATAAATAAAATTATTATTATTATTATTATTATTATTATTATTATTATTATTCACTATTGCAGGCAGATTGTACTGGTGGATGCTGGGATGTAACAAAAGAGTAAAAGGTGCAAGGCTTGGAGAGGAAAGGCAATAATAGGAGTCAATTCCTAGGGGCTGTGGGGTCCTTGGCCCCCAATAAAATATTTGAGGGGGGCGCCCCCAAGTTGTTGGGCATTGCCATTCAAATGATGTTCATGACCGTGTCATGTGCTTGATTATGCAAGGCAGGGATTACTCCCCCCACCATATTTTATTCCTGTTGGCACCCCTGAAGGCAGTCAATAGATTGATTAAATTTATATCCCTGCTTTCCTCCCAAAGAAGCCCAGGGTAGCAATGAACTGTGGTGTCTGTTCCCATTCCTGACCAATACCAGTCCAGGCTAGCTGCTAACTATTTTAAGGTCTGAGCACTGTGGTAAGGAAAATATCAATATCTGGTCAGGGCCTTGAGCCTGA
This sequence comes from Podarcis vaucheri, assembly GCF_965113315.1. Taxonomy (NCBI): domain Eukaryota; kingdom Metazoa; phylum Chordata; class Lepidosauria; order Squamata; family Lacertidae; genus Podarcis; species Podarcis vaucheri. The sequence continues at coordinate 14,964,387 of NC_138753.1, read as the reverse complement.
TTCAGATTGGAGAAAAGAGTACAAGAAATGGCTTCCATCTCCAGAGATCTGAAGGGCTTGGAAGATGGAGCAAGCTTGTTTTCAGGGCAGGACCTGAACTAGTGGATTCAAATAACAAGGAAGGAGATTGTGACTAAATGTTTGGGAGAACCTTCTGATGGTAAGAGTCATTTGACAGTGGAACTGGAGGTTTTTAAGCAGAGTTTGGATGGCCACCTGTCAGGGCTCCATTAGCTGCGATTCTTGCCATTCAGGAGGCTGGACTAAATGACCTTTGAAGATACCTTCCAACTCTATAACTCTGTGGAAAGCCCTGGTGGATCCGTCCAATCTAATCCAGCAATTTGCACCATCTAGCTCAATACAGTCCGCACTGACTGGCAGCAGCTCTGAGCTAGACAGACGAATGGTCCTACTCAGTCCAAGACAGCTTCCAGATGTAAGATGGATGTTCCTTCATTTCCCTTCCTTTGCAAATAGCAGCCGAGGGGAGGGGAAAGCAAGAATGCAGACTGCATCTACTATTGATTACTTGGAGACTTGGGACTGATGTGGGTTTGAGGCTTGTGTGTGCAATAGCAATCTAGTGTAAACTGCCTTGAACATCCTTCAGCCCAAACATAGGACAGAAGCTGTCTAAATAAATATAAACACATGAAGAAATATTATTTATATATATCTCACATAGAAACCTCAGCAGTGTTTTGCTATGACAGCGTGTTTTATGCTGTCATGCTTATGCAGGAGATTTTCCTCCTGTTTTGTTTCTTTATAGTCTATACCCCTTGGTTGCAATCACCTCTAAGCGGTGTGCAAGTAACCAAAGGCAATTCTGATAAAATCAGAATTCAATGGAAATTCCTGCTCGTCCACTCATGGCAGTTAATCCCCATTTAGCCTAAATCAGGTACTTAACTAGAAGGTAAAAGCTGGACACTATCCTTCACAGATCACCAGTGGATGAAAGGAAGGCACAAAACTAATTGGTCACCTCAAAAGTAAGGTAAGCACACAAAAATAAACCCCCACATTCAACCCATCTCAGAGAATTTCATCAAATTTCACTCCCTTCTGCTTCCACAACCTGCAAATGCAGCTTCTGTTCTTTTTAATTGATGTGTGCGGATGGATGTGAGATAAAAATTTACATGTCAAGAAAGGGGATTCCAACCAAAAATCAGGAAGAACTTTCTGAGGGCAAGAGCCATTCAACAGTGGAATAGTCTCCCTTGGAAGCTGGTGGACTCTCCTCCACTGCAGGTTTCTAGACATGGAACAGATGGCCACCTGCCCATGATTCTTTAGCTGTGATTCCTGCAATGCAGAGGGTTGTACTAGATGACCGACTGAGGATCCTTCTGTGGGATAACCAGCCTCATATAACCAAAATACTTAAGTCAAATCAATGCAATAAGGAGTTAAGACCATAGAGTTGTCTTGCCATGCTTAGCTAGTATGTCCACTTCCCCTCACCTTGGGAGGAACTAGATAATCAAGCCTTGTTCATCCCTCAGTCTGTGAGGAGGTCTGAGCTGGTTGCTCCAGTTCAGACCGCATGTCTCTCACAAGGCACTCTTGAGTTCCTATACCAATAGGAATTTTCACCAAGTTTTACTGTCTGGGCAATATTTCTGAATGTTGTATGGAAAAGCACATGACTCTAAACTTTGTGGAGAGTTTGTAAGTAAACAAACTTGAACTTACCCAACGTGTGGTCTTTTTCTTTTTTTGGGGAAGTGGCAAATTTATGAAAGAAACCTTTTAAGGGGACATTTGAAACTCATATAAGGGGCATATTTTAAAGGTCTAAGAGCCTATATTTCCACTGCATGTTTTGTGATTTTAAAACTCTGCTGGGGTTGTCTCACCAAGGATTACGTGTCCCAAACCTGGATCTTGGCATCCAGGAATTCTCCTTTTGTACCTATATATTTTCTGGCAACCAGTACCTTCCAGCCCTACAATTCTATGACATGGTGTGTGTGTGTGTGTGTGTGTGTGTGTGTGTGTGTGTGTGTGTGTGTGTGCCCTGCTCCATTTGCTCATCCTCTGAGGAGACCTCAGGTTTGTGGACAGGCCAGGGTTGGACCCTGACACATTTCCCCTTTGCTCTCAAAATTCCCAAGCTACCTGCAAATTCTTCTGCCTTTATCTTACACACACACTCACACACACACACACACACACACACAGTACAGATATGTGCTGTAAGTAAGAATGAAAAATGGATTGCTCTTGAAAATCTTAAATGCTCACATAAAGGAAAAGTTTCCAACGGAAAGCAAATTAGGATTAGAAAAAAAAATGCATTAAAGGTAATTGAGAGAGGGTGAGAGAGAAGGAGCTGCCAACTTGCATTCCATCAGCATTCATCACATGGCAGGCAGAAGGAAGAGTCTTCCCAGAATGCTTCGCTTCCCCAGCCCCTGATTGGCTGCAGCCCAAACTTGCTGGCCAATCGTTCCCCTACCAGATGGGCTTTGGCAATGGAGAGCCCCGGGAGACCATTTCCGGCAGCTGTTGGGCTGATGGCCCCCAATTAATGGGCAGGAAACGGGAAGGGCAGCCGCGGCAGCCTCCTGAAGGTGAGCTGTTCCTTAATGGAATTGGTTTAAGGCTTCCTTGTTTATGGGCAATTGCATCGCACAAGTGGCAATAACTTGGGAGTGAGTTATGACCCGCTGTCGGGCAAAGGGATGAGAATACCGGCTGATGTTTAGGAGTCATTGGAGGGCCCTGCATCCAGCCAGACAATTAGGGCCAACCATCAATATCCCATTTAACAGGTGCTGGAAGGCACCAGGGGCTGTTAATCTCCCATCGTAAATACCCACGAAAGCCAGAGGCAAAGCCCTGATCTTCTTTATCAATACCCCTTCCCAGAAGAGAAGCAACGGTAGCCACAGAATGCTAAGGAGCAGCTTCAACCTTCTGAAGCAGGTGGGGCGTCAGACTTCATGCCAGGGCTGATGAATGATTCGGGGCGGCATTCAGCTCAGACTCAGAAAGTGTTTTCTATACAGTCATAGCTTGATTCTTGAATGACTTGGCTCCCAAACAAATCGGCTCCTGAACGCCACAGACTCAGAAGTAAGTGTTCCGGTTTGCGAACATTTTTTGGAAGCTGAACGTCCAACACAGCTTCTGACTGAGTGCAGGAAGCTTCTGCAGCCAACCGGAAGCTGCGCCTTGGTTTTTGAATGGTTCCGGGAGTCGAACGGACTCCCGGTATGGATTAAGTTCGACAACCAAGGTACCACTGTATGTCTTAACGTGACAGAGAGACAGCGTGGTGTAGTAATTAGTGTGTTAGGTTAGGACTCGGGGAGACCCACTTAGCCATGAGAAGAGGATATTAAACTAGATGAGCCAGTGGCCTGATCCAGGATTCTCTTATGTTCAGTGCAATTGGGCCAGGATTGGTGCTATCTATGTGCTGAGACCAGTGGCATGCAGTCAGTGGACTAGGGGGACTAGGCTAGTCCCCGAAATCTTCCCCTGGTGCCTCCTTCCCAAAGCCTGGGAAGCTTCTGCCTGGCTTAGGGAAGAGGGTGACGTGCTCACACACAAGTCCTCAGGGTGTCGAGACATCACACATGCAATGTTGGCTCCCCCATTGCCCTCACAAGCTGGTGCCTCTGGCCCTAACTGTCCCCCTCAAAAAAAAAATTTGTTGCACGACACTGCTCAGACCATCTTGTTCTGGGGAGCCACTGAATTCTGTGCCAGCTGAAGTCCCTGAACCATCTTCAAAGGCAATCCCCTTTCTTCACGCTGTGCATTGTTAAATTATGGAATTTCTTCCCACAGGAGGCAGCAATGGTTGCTGATTTTGATGGCTGTAAACAAGGATTGGACAAGTTCATGAAGTCTCTTAATGGCTACTAGCCGCGATGGCCTTGCTTTGCCTTGACGGTCAGAGGCAGCAATGGTTCTGAATACCAGTTGCTGGAAACCACAGGAAGGGAGAGGGCTCTTGAACTCACGTCCTGCATGTGGGCTTTGTCAGGAGTTCAGCCTACACTCGAGTAGGACCCTGGCAGAGACACATGCCCGACTGGCATGTTCCCTCCCTCCCGGTCTTTTGTTCGGGAGCTTCAAAAGCTTTCTTCTGCCCGAACATCACAGTGACACTGGCACACTTAGGAATCCGCAGAGTTTGTGCAGTTCATGCGTAACAGACCTCAGCAACTCAGCATTTTGGCTAATCTACTTTATTAACATATAAACACACACGGAGCACTGCAACATGGCTCCCTCTCTCTCTAGCATCAGACAGCAAAGAGAAAAAGAACAAAGGACAATAGTCCCACTTCACGGAACACAGTAACACAAACATCCTGTCTCCGTCACTTCCCACTCTGCGGAGTCAAAACATACACCGTCATGTGACAGACAAAAGTCCCATGACTGCAATCATGGAGCAGGAATTCTAACAGGCTTCCCAGCAGAGGCCACTGTGAGAACAGGATGTGGGACGAGATGAGCCATCGGCCGGACCCAACAGGCTCTTTTTAGGTTCTTAGGCCTAAATGCAGCCCGTGTCTGTCCACAAAAGCTGGTATTCAGTGGGAGAACACCTTTTGATACTCTACAACTAATTTCATCATGATAAGGGGACTTGGGGGTCACCGTTTCATCATCAGAGGTTCCCTATTAGATCTTTGCGACAAAGAAAAAATTGCCAGGTTAATCCGCTTATTTCTCAGACAAATGAGAGAGGGACAGATGCAGGGATGCTGGGAGAACTTAGCATCTGCAGGGCATTACCTTGGCTGAGACCTTTTAATCTGACAGCACAGGGAAATTGGACAAACAGGTACAGGGCGAAGACAAGCTGTTTGTCTACCTGTGTATTTATTATTCATTAAATTTCTATACAGCCCTTCATCCGAGGGTCACAGGGCAGTTAATGATATAAAAACACAGAAATACACACCATAGTGACAAACAGGGCCGTCTTAAGCATATCCGGCGCTGTGGTGCAAAAATCCTTCCAGCGCCCCTCCCCCCCCCGTTTCCCAGAGTTATCAACCTTTTTTTTAGGGAGCTGACACCACGTTTACACATTATCTCTAACAAGCCCTCAGAACAAAATAAAATGGAAAGGCAGAAGAAAATCTAATGAAGTCCTCTATTCCAAAGCAAGACTCATTCAAGACTCAGCGGTTCTTCTAATTCATCCTCATGATTCAAATCACCACATGTCAAAAAGTTAAAGCGATCACCAGTTGTTTGTTATTTAAATAAATTGATAAAGACACAGAGAATGAAGTTCCCGGCCAATTTGTGTTTAAGTACAAAAGCTGACGTTTACAAATACTGTGGGTGGGGTGGGTGGGTGTAAAGCAGTTAGTAAATCCTGAACCTAAAAAGGACCCCAAAACTTGGGTCACAAAGGCTGCAGTCCTAATTGCACTTACCTGAGAGTAAGCCCTCCTGAATCTAATAGGACCTTAAAACCCGCCCCCTTTAAAGGACTTTTTGTTGGTGTTTGTTTGTTTTTAACCACTAACTGCACGGAGAGCACGCTATCGAGTCCAGCCTTATCTCCGAACTGAGTCCTAATGGTAGTGCGCCCCCTCATCAGCTTTCCTCTCCCACCGCCCCAAATCTGAATGAATCCCTCCTCCACCTTTTTCCTCGACGGAAGGGGTGGGGGGGCGATGTTCTCGGCTAACCCTAATGGGTAAGATGGCCCTGGTAACAAACGCAAACAATACCTGTACACACAGTTTAAAATGCCATAGCTTGTTTAATTAGCCAAAGGCCTGGGAGAAGAGGAATGTTTTTGCCTGGCACCTAAACACACGTAAAGAAGGCACAAGGCAAGCCTCCCTGGGGAGAGCATTCTACAAGCAGGGAGCCACCACAGAAAAGGCCTGTTCTCATTTCGCTGCCCTCCAGACTTCTCATGGCGGAAGCACACAAAGAAGGGGGCTCAGATGACGATCGCAGGGTCTGGGTCAGTTCATAGGGGGAAGAGGTGGTCCTTGAGGTATTGTGGCCCTGAGCGTGCTAATAATAATAATAATTTATTATTTATACCCCACCCATCTGGCTGGGTTTCCCCAGCCACTCTGGGCAGCTTCCAACAAAATATTAAAATACAGTGGTCTGTTAAATATTAAAAGCTTCCCTAAAGAGGTCTGCCTTCAGATGTCTTCTAAAAGTCTGGCAGTTGTTCTTCTCTTTGACATCTGGTGGGAGGGCATTCCATAGGGCGGGTGCCACTACCAAAAAGGCCCTCTGCCTGGTTCCCTGTAACTTGGCTTCTTGCAGGGAGGGAACCGCCAGAAGGCCATTGGCGCTGGACCTCAGTGTCTGGGCAGAACACTTTATAGGTCAAAACCAGAACTTTGAATTGGGCCAACTAATTGGCAGCCAGTGCAATCAGGCCAGGACTGGCATGAGGTGCTCAAACCATCTAGCCCCAGTGAGTATCATGGCAGCTGAATTCTGCACCAGCTGAAGTTTCTGAACTGTCTTCAGAGGCAGCCCTATGGATAACTCATTGCAGTATTTTATCTTAGAAGGCAGGATCTGAGTGCAACAGCAGCAACTGGCACCCAGAGGCATATTACTTCCAAATGTGGAGGTAGAGCCTAGCCATCATGGCTCATAGCCATTGATAGCCTTGTTTTTCATTAATTTGTGCAACTCTCCTTTAGAGTCATTCAGGTCCCTGGCCATCCCTGCCTCCTGGGGAAGCGAGTTCCATAGTTTTAACAGTGCATTGCATGAAGTTCCCGAATCTTCCGACATTTGGCTTTATTGAATGTCTATGAGTTCTAGTGTTAGTAGCTATTGCTAGCCTTATCCTCCATGAAATGAGAAGCTCCTCTCTCATTTTCTCCATCACTGGTTCCATTTGCCCCATATCCCTGTTAAGTCTTCAGAACTCTCCAGCCTACTTGTATGCAGAGAAATTGGGGCTGGGCTGGGGACATTCAACAAATGTCTCCAGGCGTGGAGGAGGGAAAATACTCCAAATGTTTACTGGAGTGCAAATCCCTACATTCTCAATGAGGGTCAGTGCGGTGTAGCGGTTAGAGTGCTGTACTGGGATCTGGCAGACCAGGGTTCAAATCCCCACTCGGCCATGAATTCACTGGGTGACCTTGGGCCAGTCGGTCTAGCCTACTTCACAGGGGTGTTGTGGGGACTGAATGAGGAGGAGAACCATGGGCTATGCCACATCAGAGCTGCTTTGAGAAAAAGCTGGGATATAAATGAGATAGACAGAGCTGACCTAGTGTTATGCTAGAGTCGTGTGAGTGAGAAAAAGCCGTCACGAAATCAGCAGTGAATATTCAGGGGAATTCTGCAAAGTGGCCTTTCCCCCCAGGGGCGTGTGAGAAAAGGAAACATCTCATAAATGTTGTTTTTTTGGGGTGGGGGGTGGGGGAAGATGCCTATTGGAGAAATATTGGCTCAGCTGTGCTCTGAAGGCAAAGAATAGACTTGTGGAGCCGAGGAGAATAACAGATTTATTATGGTTGATGCTTTTGTGGACCCGAGCCCATTTCATGAAGTGGGATCTAATCCACGAATGCGTTTTGCCACAATAAATCTGTCAGTCTTTAAGGTGTCATATGTATGTATTATGCCCTCACATACGGAGGGTGCTTGAACAGACTTGCTGGAGGTTGCTCCGAAGCGCAAGAGCGAAAAGAACTATAAATGTATGTGCTCCAAATTAATGTTTCTGCTCAAATTTGAAAAGGTTTGGAGCCAAACAGGAGGAATGATAAACACCCACCTAAAACATGGCTGCAATTCAGATCTCTAAATCCATCATACAACATTTGAAAACAATGGGAAGGGGAACCTGGTGAGACTGAAGCCAGGTTCACACAACACATTTCATAGAAACAGAGTTGGAAGAGACCATGAGGATCATCTAGTCCAACCCCTGCAACGCACGACTGTGAGATTAAGAATCTCACTCTCTACTGAGCTGTCTCAACTGTTAAACCACTATGATTCCACTCTCAACAACCATGGCTTCCCCCCAAAGAATCCTGGGAGCTGTAGTCTGTTATGGGTGCTGGGAGTTTTAACAAGAGAGACCCTGATTCCCCTCCCAGATCTACAATTCCCAGAGTGGTTTCACCCTCAATCCCTCTTCCATCTTCCAAGCTTGGGAGTTTGGTGGCAAACCACAAAATGCATTTCCCCCTGTTAGTCTCAACACTGCCCTCTGCTGGCCGAAGGCATGCCTTCTTCACCCACCCCTTGACCACGCAGAAAATAGCGATGCAGTCGGGAGTTAAAAACGTGCTTGGTCTCTCAGCTGAGCAAAGTATTTCTAATGGATCCATCAGCTACCTTTAACTGACTAATTGGTTAATTAGTTGTTTGCACTGGAACCAACAGGTACACAACTGACTCTTCAATTTTGGCGTTTTCTTTCTTTTCTTTTTTTAGATACCAGGGAAGCAGTCTGGGAGAACTGAGCATTGATTGAGAGAGAGAAGGAATCATCCACGTTTCACCACAAAAAAATCAAAGGAGCCACAAAGATAAACAAGCATGTACTTTAAATCTCCATGCTGCTGATGAAAATTGGCCGTTATTGATTGGAATTGGTCCCTACCGTTATTCAGCGGGACCCTTGGCTGATTTGTCTTTTGATTAATTCCTGGTCAGCAACTTGATGCGGGCTATTTTGAGATGCAGAGTGGAAGGCGGTGAATCAAGGCCTTGTTTGCCATCCAAATCAGCTCCTGAATCCCATTAAAGCACAGATCCATCATTTCCCATGTTTTTCCCGTTTGCTTCCTGGTTTACAACGGGTCCAAGGCTTGGCGAGTTTCCCAGTTCCGCACTGGGTCGCATTCCCTCTGGAGGAGCAGGTACACTGTTTTGGGGGGGTGCTCCAGGGCTGGATTTAAGTTTGATGAGGCCCTAAGCTGTTGAAAGTAATGGGGCCCTTTATATGTCCAACTGTCCTTTGACAACAACAAATTGTCGCTTTTTTGTGTGTTGAATATATGCTATATGGTACTTTATGGACCTAATAGGTATCTAAAGCCATTTGCGCATGTTGCCATGCAATCAGTCCATGCAGAATGTAGGCATCCTATATATAGAAATGAGCAAACCAGTGATATTTTATTGAGCAGGCTAGCAGGCCTTATATCAGAGGAGCCTGGACAACACAAAACACTGTTGCTGTATGTAAGTGTTTTTTTTTTAATATTTTGGAAATGTGCATCCAGTTTTTCCCCTTTAATTTTTTTTGGGGCCCCCAAGTGAGTGGGGCCCTAAGCTATAGCTTGTTTAGCTTATACATAAACCTGACACTGGGGTGCTCCTAGATCCATCTTTGTCACCAGCTAACCTCTTTGTGGCGAAGAAAAGCCCTTCCTAACTTAGGTTTCTGTGCCAACTACACCCTCTCCTTGACAGGGACAGCTCAGCCACCATGATTCATGGATTGGCAACCTCAGTGGCTGGACTACTGTAATGCTCTCTTTGGGGGAAGTCCCTTGAAACTGGTTCAAAAGCTGCGGCCTGGTTGCTGGGTGGAGCCCCTGTCTGTGCCCATCTTTCACCTGTGCTGTGGGTGCCAATCAGTGACATAGGCACATCAGTCACAGCAATTTGGGACAGAATTTTCTGAAAGTCACAGAACTGTCAAGTTGGGAGGAGCCCCAAAGGCCATCTATCCCAACCCCGTGCAAATGCAGGAACCACAGCCAAAGGATCCCTGACAGATGGCCACCCAACCTCTGCTTGAAAATGAAGGAGAGTTCACTACCACCCTGAAATCTCAATGTCAAGTTTATTCCCACATATATTTTTTAAAAATAGTCCTACTTCACTCCTTGATCTCAACAAGAAGCGAGGTTTTTACTTGGTCCCGCTAAGTAATGCAATCTTTTATACCTTATTTTACGCATGATCACGCATATATATGAATACTGAATGCCTTTACACTCCAGGTTTCCTAAAGAAACCAGCGCATAAATGCATATAACTGTATCCAAAATCCTTATGCATGGATGTGTTTAAAACCAATCTGCAGAAATATAGCACTGCACAGCGAATGACTCTTTTACGCATGCTATGCATATAATCCATATCAGGAAGAGCCATAGCTCAGCAGTAGAGCAGCACCTACTCTGCACAAAGAAGGTCCAGGATTCAACCCCCAATAGCATCTCCAGGTAAGACTGGGAATGTTCATTGCCTGGAACTCTGGAGAGCAGCTGCTAGTCAGTGTAGACATCACTGGGTTAGATGGATCAATAGACCGGACTCTATATACGGCAGTTTTCAATATTCTTACATACCTCTTGGGTGCTACGGTTGGTGGTGGGTGCTCTCTTGGCTGTTCCTCCACCAAGAAGCTTGGTGTTAGGGTGGCCCAGGAGAAGACCTTCTCTATGGAGGCTCCTATGTTGTGGGGCTCCCTCCACAAAGAGGCACACCTGCCACTTTCATTATACAGCTTCTGATGAGCGTTGCAGCCAACACTGGGGCCTTAAGGTGAGAGGGTGGTAAATGATGATGATGATAAACATCAGGAATTTTTTCTGATGGTCATAGAATCATAGAACTGTAGAGATGGAAGATATCCTGTGGTGGGTCATTGAAATATACTTAGTGATTTCATGCTTTGATTGCAGCTTGTAAAACAGTGATTGAATTGCCCCCCAAACCTCAGGCTTTTATATACATTATTTACACAATGAGTCCTGTCTGATTGGCTGATTCTGCTTCCCTCCTGGAGCCTGATTGGTCTTTTCCTGCAGGCCAATCAGTTGTTGCATTCTAGGATCCTACCAGCCTAATAGGCTGATTAACTTACCTCCTGGAGCCTGATTGGTCTCTTCCTGCAAGCCAATCAGTTGTTGCATTCTAGGATCCTACTTGCCTATTGGATCCAAGCTTAGTACTGTACATAACATTCATCTTAGTCCAACCCCCTGCAATGCAGGAAAGTGACGCTGTCCCATATGGGCATCGAACCTGCAACCTTGGTATTATCGGCACCATGCTCTAACCTGTGGAGCTATCTAGGCTGGCCAGAGCTGGTTGACAGTGGAACGGACTTTGTCAGAAGATTGTGGACTCTCCCTTGCTGGAGGGTTTTAAGCAGAGGTTGGATGTCAGGAATTCTTTAGCAGTGATTCCTCTATCACTGCGGAGGCTCCTTTGGAACCCTTGCAACTCTACAATTCTATGATATAATAATCACCACAATATTATAATTGTGTGCATAATTTTGCATATAATTGGTTGGCTTTTTTTTTAAAAAAAGATAAGGACTGTGCACAAACAGCTTGGACATAGATTGGTGTTTGATGCGAGAGGTGCTCCGATGCAGGTGCGCTTCAGTCGCATCAGAACCATCAAACCCTGAATAGAAACCCATTTAAAACAGTCCGCCCTCCTCTCCCTACTTCCTCTCACTGAGAATAAAACCACCATCCCCTCCAGATCAGCATAATGCGAGAGTTCGCCCTCTGCTCTGGTGCTGCTGCGTCTAAGTCCTCCGTCGCTTTAGAGGCACGGAGCGAAACGCCCCTCTCTTGAAAGCATAAATAGCTCGTTACTGGCAATCGCCATGGCAACTCTCACATCCCATGCCCTCCCTTCCTGGTCTGCCTTTTCGGCACCTGGAATAGCCGCTCAGTCATTTTGCCAGCTTTTATTTTTATGCTATGGATTTCAGAGGCTGAATGAGCAGGTGTATGTGTGTGTGTGAGAGAGAGAGAGAGAGAGAGAGAATACGAGCTCAGCAAATTGTGAGAAAAGGTGCTAGTCCATAAGGCCAAATGGGCTTTGCCGCACCACAACAGTCCGCCCTCAGCCAGCCCCCTATCTGCCTTACATCCAGACAGCGGGTGACTCTACACTCACTACTGCCCTAGGATAACTCCACAGGGAGCAGGATTTGCTTGGCTCTGCCTGCATGATGAGATCAGGCCCTACCTGTCGTTAGCAATGGCGCCACCTACTGCTGGGCTCCCTGCCTTCCACCCTACCATCTTCAGTGGGCACTGGCCACAGCTGACTGTGTGCAGGAGGAGCATGGCTGGAGTTGCCAGCTCCCGGAGAGTGGTGGGTGGGGAAAGCCAAGGAAATCCAAGGAGAGAGGGTGGGAGAAGACATTTGGAAAGAAGCACCGCCATATGGTGAGTCAATTCCCGGAGGCAGAGCACACATTAGCCATTAATCTCTATAAATAATTTTCGCCACAAAGCCTCTTAAGTGGGGGCTAGTCAAAGCTTATGTTTAAAAAATTGCTTTTGTTGTTTTTTAAATAGAGAGAAAGAAAGGAAAGGGAAACCGAACACATACCCACAATATGCTGCAGCGCTTGGGACTTTTAAGGTTAGGGGGAAAGTGAGAAAGAAACGACATGACAGAAGTTTATAAAATGATACACGGCGTAGAGAGAGAGGGGAGAGGAAATGTTTTCTCCTCCCTCTCTCATAAGACTAGAACTCACAGACATCCGATGAAGCTGAATGCAGGAAGGTTCATGCAGTGCTTTCCCCGAAGAAAAATAGGTGCCGTAAGTTGTTACTGTAAATTGCTGGGCAGTCCTGAACAGATGCCGGTTTAACAACACTGCATTCACTGCCTGTGGAGGTGGTACAAACCACAGCAAGCAGCCTCCCTAGCTGGTTTGGGGGTTACCCCTGGTTTTGGTGCAGGTCAAATAAATGTGCCCCCGTCTGCTCATTCTCTTAGATTCAGGCGGATAGCTAGGGCAGCTCGGAAGGGCCCTTGTACAAACCTGTGTGTGTGTGTGTGTGTGCGCGTGCGTGCGTGCGTGCGCAATGGTTAGAGGCCTGGCTCAAAAGCAAACCTGCCTTCACTACACAGGAGATGGATGGAAGAAAAGGAAATCTAAATCGGCCCGCCCTGTAGCTTGACAAATAGTGGCTAGGAGCTTCTAGGAGCTAGGTGGAGTCATAGATCTTTAAAAAAGTGTAGATTCGCACACGCTGGTCAGTTTTTGTTTTGCCTTGAAATGTTCATTTTGGGCTTCTCAGAAGTATGTAAAGGCAAGAAATGGGCGGGGGTAGCACTGACCCACAATGGCGCCCACCTGAGAGGTGCCGGAACTGTGTTCTGGTGCGTTCTGGCTGAAAAAACACATACGTTGGGTTCAGGACTCATAGAAGGAAACACTTGGTTAAACTGTGGAACTCCCTCCCACAGGATGCAGTGAGGGCCACCAACTTGGATGGCTTGAAAAGAGGATTAGAGAGGTTTGTGGAAGGCTATTAAAGGCTGCTGGACCATAAAGAAGGCTGAGAGCTGGACCATAAAGAAGGCTGATCGCCAAAGAATTGATGCTTTTGAATTATGGTGCTGGAGGAGACTCTTGAGAGTCCCATGGACTGCAAGAAGATCAAACCTCTCCATTCTGAAGGAAATCAGCCCTGAGTGCTCACTGGAAGGACAGATCGTGAAGCTGAGGCTCCAATACTTTGGCCACCTCATGAGAAAACTCCCTGGAAAAGACCCTGATGTTGGGAAAGATGGAGGGCACAAGGAGAAGGGGACAACAGAGGACAAGATGGTTGGACAGTGTTCTCGAAGCTACAAACATGAGTCTGACCAAACTGCGGGAGGCAGTGGAAGACAGGAGGGCCTGGCGTGCTCTGGTCCAGGGGGTCACAAAGAGTCGGGCACGACTAAATGACTAAACAACAATAACATCAATGGCTGCAGGCACAGCTAGGATGGAGGCTATGATCTCTGCCTCCACAGTCAGATGTAGTGAGGCTTCTGAATACCAGTTGCTGGAAACCACAGAAGGGGAGTGTAAACTCTTGTTTTTGGGTTTCCCAGAAAAAGCATGTGGTCAGTCCCTGTGAGAACAGGATGCTGGACTAGCTAGGCCATTGGCCTGATCCAGCAGCCTTTGTTTATATTATGGCCTTATTAATACTGAGCAAATAGCAAGGCAATTTTCCTTTCCCCCTCAGAAGCCGGGTCCTAGTTCAACTCCAAAGTGCACCGCTGTGATCCCGGTGTAATAAACCATCTCCAAACAGCCCACCTAACTGCGGTCCGTAAATGAGAATTCCACCAAGGCAACGGCGTAGCAAATGATCTAGCCGGCAGGTTATAAAAACATGATATTAAGGAGGTCTGACAGCAATTATCTCACGGGGAAGGGAAAAGTGTTTCTGTGCCAGTAATATTATGTAGGACACAAAGTAACACATAAGATGGCGAAGAAGGTAACGAGGAGCTACGACAGGTACGAGGCAAACATCTAATTAGAAGCACGCCTTATTTTGTTTAATCATTTGCAAAGAGAGGCTGTCACGAGGAGAAGGCTTGGGATAAAGAGTTTGCACCCAGGGAGGAAAAGCTAACCAGGTTGGCATCAGAATGGGCACACACTTCTCACCCACAAACTTTGCCCTGCAGAGAGAGTCTGCAAGCTCCACGTAGATTTTTTTTGGCTTTATGCTGAGGGTACACTATGCGCAGGGCAATTTTGCCTGAGAGTGGTTCCTGTCAGGCTCTCGTGAGCTCTCGGGGACAGAATGATCTGGTGGGGTGACTGAGGAGGAGCTGGGGCTTTTTAAAGGCCTCACATACAAGGGTTTGGGGCTATTTTCCCTCAAAAATGATCTTGCACAGTGCCCCCCAAAAGCGCTTTTTGGGGGAGGGACCACAGTGCGAAATCAAGCGAGATCATGACAGCCAAAATGTCCATTGTGCTCTCATGATAAAAAACAAAACAAAACACCAGGAAGATGGCATCTGGGAAAATGGCGTTCCAGATTTTGGCTTCAAAGTGTTGGAGGGTATGTTGATGTTTTAATGATGTTCTATGGATCCTTTGATGATTTTATCCTTATATGTCATACTCTGCCTTGCTGCATTCACCCCCACCCCCGCAGTTACAGATTATAAATTTGCAGGTAGATAATAATAATAATAATAATAATAATAATAATAATAATAATAATTTATTTTTTGTACTCTGCCCATCTGCCTAGGTTGTGGAGAGAGGGGGTGGTGGCTAAATAAGTATGTATGTATGTAAGTAATTTAATTTAATTTAATTTACTGAGACCACCCTATACCCGGAGGTCTCAGTAAGAAAATGCATATTTTGCCTGTGCCCTGTATGCCGTTGTTAGAGGGCAAGACCACTGGCACTTGTTTCTCTTGGTCCCTGCTGCGGGATCCCCATTTAGACCCAACTGACTATGCACACAGTCCGATATCGGGTAATAGCACTCATCAGGGCTCCCTTGAGCAATCAGCTGGGCTGGGGCTTCCCCAGGCTGCTGTGCCTGAAATTATCCTCCTTCCCTCCCTCCTCCAGCACCTGACCTTTTGGGGGTGCGGCCCAGTGACATTCAGCGGCTAACGACCAGCTTCTTAAATGATTTCACTCAGCCACCCACCGGAGCAGGTTCACAAAACTTAATAATTGCCGGCAAGTTACATAAATGCCTCCCGGCAGGATGTTCACAAGGAAAGGAGAGCAATCAGCCTCTGATTGCTAAGGATAAGTCTGGGCAACTAAAAACGGCACGTTCCCTTTGCTGTTGCTTCTGCTGTAAGTGCTTCTGGGCTGAGACTCATTCTGGGCACACTCAGCATGGGGCGACATTGCCCAGCAGCGCATGGCCCAGGGAGGGGTGAGGAGGGCAGAGGGCCACCTTTTCGTCAGGGCTCTTGTGATATTCTGTGAGAGGAGGTCTTCCAAGAGGAGGAGGGGGCAGAGGGTTAGGCATCATCTTGCCCCATGTGCTTGGTGTTATGTATTCAGTGGTCTGTGTTTGCCTGAGATTGAGTCTGGACTAAGGATTCTGAGCCTCTGTGTTCTGATTCGATACACGATATCCAGTCACAGAGCATTTCAGGATTTTGGCCTCTGCCATTGGCCCTTAAACTCTGAGTCATGATTCGCAGCTTGGAAGTTTAGACAGCCAATCATGTTGGGAGTGGGAGTGGTCCAGGCCTTCAGAAATGTATCTAAGCAGTTGCTTTGTCCTTGTTGTCCAGTTCTGTTAGTTCAATGCTGTTATCACTGTGTGTTGCCTCATGGGAACCCACCAACACTTCACTTCCCACCCACCATTCGGTTAGAGCCTTTGGTTGGGCAAAACATGGGGCACATTGGGGGTGGGAGAGGGAGAATTGGGGGCCTAAAAAGTACTTTGCTCGGTGCAGAAATGGCATCCAAGCAATCCATTACAATGGCAGGTGGGGTCTACAGTGATTTTATTTGATGAAGAAAACAACAAAAGCACTATGATTTACAACCGTAAGAAAAATACTGCATATTGTATGTTTAGCTGGGCTTTGAAATGATAATTGGTTTGACACAAACCCACTTCTGCCCAAGCAAAAACCTTCTTTCCTCCCCTTCTCCACCAGGGTCATTCAACGCCTCCGCTCTCACACTCCAGGTCCAACCCATCTCCACCCCCTCTGCCGGAGCAAATCTCTCTCTCCTGCACCGGATCAGGCCCCTGAAACTCGCCCTCTCACTCCCCAACACCCCCATCATTTGCTCATGCAAAGCTCCGCCATAGCAGGCCTGTGCACTGCAACACCCACTCCTCTCTCCGCGACCCCCCCTCTGCCTCAAACACCTTCAAACGCCTTCTTCTGGGCTCACTCCACCCTCTGCCTGCGCCCTGCAATAACTCTCACTCATAAACTCCCGCTCAGGCTCCCACCCTCCACCTCCCACCCTCTGCCTGCTCAGTTTCAAGGAAGAAAAGGAGGAGGAGGAGCTGCTAAAATTCAGGTGGGAAGGGTGTCCCGTTTGAAGTCCAAACAGGACAGGGGATGCTTTTTCTCAAAAAAAGGGGGGAGGGAATCACGTTTTTCTAGGGACAGGTGGCAACTCTAGTTAGAGCCTACATTGAGCTAAGAATAGAAGAACACAAGACCAGGCCTGCATCCTGTTCACAAAAGCCAAATTTCAGGATTTGGTGGGGGAAGAGAGTTTTCTACACATTCAGATTTGTGAGAAACTTAGCAGACTGGAGAACTCAGCCCAAACTCACGGAATGAATTTCAATAGGAGCAAATGTAAGGTCTCTGCACTTAGCAAGAATAAGCACATGCACAAATGTAGGGGAGGCACCTGGCTTGCTAGCAGTACATGTGAAAAGGGTTCTAGGGATCTCAGCAGAGCACAAGCTCAGCATCAGTCAACACTGTGATGCAGCAGCAAAAAGCGCCCCCTCCCAGCCTAACCGGCCTCACAGGGTTGTTGTGAGAATAAAGCGAGGAAGAGAAGTATGGACCAGCTCCCAGGAGGAAAGGAGGTGGGAGATATAAATGGATTCAATCGATTGATTTGTGGGAGGAGATGTCTAGATGACTGGAAGTGATAGTGCTGCCAGACTCCAGCTCGTTCCTCAAGCGGTGCATCCTCAATCCTCTCGCCCAGCCGCCAACGTCAAATGCTTCCACCCTAAGCCCAATCACGGCCGCTTAGCGGCGAATTACGACTTAAAGCTCTTTCGGGGAGATTTAGGGTGATTTAGTTCTTTTTTTAAACTGTGGAAGAGCAGTGTAAGATTCTCAGCTGGTGGATGCAGCAACTGCCCAGCTGAGAGAGGGACCTGCTCTGCCAAGGTTAACCCTTGCAAGTTAGTTCAGGAAGAGGAGCTAAGGCTTCCTGGGAGGTGCATGGCCATTGGAGGCCGTCTGGAAATCACAGCTGATACAAGATGCATCAGACCAGTGGCAAGCTGGGACTGGCCACAGGGAAGGCGTTAAAAGAATTTCACTTCTTCACACAGCTCTTAGTTAAACTATGGAGCTCCATTCCTCAGGAGGCAGTGATGGCCACCAACCTGGATTGCTTTAAAAGAGGATGGGACAAATTCCTTTGAGGGAAGAGGAGGAACTGGCCTCAGCTCCCAAGAAAGTCTGTAGGGAATGACACTGAAATCTACTCAGAGTCCTGTAGTGATTTCATGCACTTTATTGCAGCTTGTAAAACAGTGATTGAATTGCTCCCCAAACCTCAGGCTGTTATATACATTATTTACACAATGAGTCTCGTCTGATTGGCTGATTCTGCTTCCCTCCTGGAGCCTGATTGGTCTTCTCCTGCAGGCCAATCAGTTGTTGCATTCTACGATCCTACCAGCCTAATAGGCTGATTAACTTCCTCCTGGAGCCTGATTGGTCTTTTCCTGCAAGCCGGTCAGTTGTTGCACTATCGGATCCTACTTGCCTATTGATCCAAGGATCCAAGCTTAGTGCATAACAGACATGCATGGCCTTTCAGGTACTGAAGGCCTGAGTCATTTAAAGATTTAAATGCTAATGTGAGTACCTTGAATTGAACAGGCAACCAGCGCAGGTGTTTTAAAACAGGGGTGTTGTGAGATCTGAAAGAATCCCAGCCAGTAACCGGGCTGCGGTGTTTTGGATGTTTCCAACCCATCTTAAAGGACAGCCTTACATAGAGCGTGTTATGGTTTTCCAGTGTAGAAGTTACTAGAGCGTCGAGTACAGTAGCCAAGCCACCTCTATCCAAAAGGGGCTGTAGCTGGATACCAGAAAAAGGCACTGCTAGTCACTGGGGGTGTTGAATCCAGGAGAACCACCAAACTGCAGAGGGATTCCCTCCTCCCTTGCCACTAAAAGGAACCCCAGCCAGTAATATGGCTGCTACATTTGGGGTCAATTGAAGTTTCTGAGTCGTCTACGAAGGCAGCCCCACACAGAGGACATTGTGACAATCCAATCTGGGAGTTAGCAGAACGGGGACTTCTGGTGGCAAACTCTCCAAAGCCCCTCTCCATCCCATAAGGTAAAGGTAAAGGGACCCCTGACCATTAGGTCCCGTCGTGACTGACTCTGGGGTTGCGGCGCTCATCTCACTTTACTGGCCAAGGGATCCGGCGTACAGCTTCCGGGTCATGTGGCCAGCAGGACTAAGCCACTTCTGGTGAACCAGAGCAGCGCATGGAAACGCTGCTTACCTTCCCGCCAGAGCGGCACCTATTTATCTACTTGCACTTTGAAGTGCTTTCGAACTGCTAGGTTGGCAGGAGCAGGGACCGAGCAACAGGAGCTCACCCCGTCGCGGGGATTCAAACCGGCGACCTTCTGATCGGCAAGTCTTAGGCTCTGTCGTTTAACCTACAGCACCACCTGCATCCCCTTCTCCATCCCATACTAATGCAGAAAGGCCTGCCGCAGGTGCATCTCCGCTGTGGTTGGGAGGGGGAACCCAAACCCATCTTTCCTGCAACCTGCAGGGGCTAATTAATGGGTTTTTCTGACCTGGTGATTAGCAATTTCCCCTTAATTGCTGGAGGATGCTCCAGCTTGTTCTTCGTCTGCCCTCCTCCTCCTCAAGATGGGGGCCCCGGGGGAAGCGAGCATCCAGCCAGGAGAGCTCCTGCTTCCTGCCTCTTGTTTTTCCGTCTCTCCTCCTTGTTTCCATGTCCTCCCCATTATGTACCGTATGTTAGACTCATTACTGGGCTAAATATAAACTCATAAATAAGAATAGCAGCTGCGAGGAAGGCGTGCGGGGCAGGCCAGAATAATTGCGCTGGCTGGATCGGTGCCAAGGCATGGTGGCATGCAGTGACACAGGATCTTAATTACCACAACTGGCCTGGTCAGGAGTGGGAAGCTGCCTCTGGGTGACGGCGCTTCCAGAAAACGGGCACTGGCTGCGATTTGGCATCCAGCTCAAGGCATTAGGTCTTCCTGGGCCTCAAAGCAAACAGCACCACCTACTGGCGGCCTTGGACTCTGCCGCGCACACCCCTGTCTTCAGAGCAGAGATGGGAGGCAACATTTTTGGACCGGGGGCCACATTCTCACATGGGCAACCTCCCAAGGGACATATGACAGTGCCATACCCTCCAACATTTTCCTGATGAAAATAGGGATGTTATATTTCATAATCATAATCAGGGCTTTTTTTCTCGAAAAAGAGGTCCCGGTACACATCATTACAGTAAGTTACAGTAAATGTCACACTTTTTAATCAAAAAAGAGAGGTGCCAGTTCTCTGTATCCTTGAGTACCCTCTAAAAAAGCAATAATAATAATAATAATAATAATAATAATAATAATATAATTATTTGTGCCCCACCCATCTGAATGGGTTGCCCCAGCCACTCTGGGCGGCTCCCAACATACCGTATTGGCCTGAATATAAGCCACACCCGAATATAAGCTGCACCTTTAAAATTCAAGGGTGAAAAAGAAAAAAGAAGACAATACTTGAATATGAGTCACTCCCTTAAAATTCTGCAGGCACTCACACCCGTTCCGTTTTACTGTATGTCTGTTTCAGCAGCGATATCGTAAAAGCCGATTTTTGTAAGGTTGCGAATTTAAGCCGCACTTTAACTTTTCACACTCGGAAATTGGAAAAAAGTGAGGCTTATATTCAGGCCAATACGGTATATAAAAACCTAATAAAGCATTAAACTTTTTTTAAAAGTTCCTTATACAGGGCTGCCTTCAGACGTCTTCTGAAGGCTGTACTTATCTCCTTGGCTTGGGGTGTGTGTGTTGCATAACCCTCTAGCATTTCTCCGATGAAAACAGGGATGTCCTAAGTGGGACATTCTGGGATCAAATCAGAAACCGGGATGGCTTCTGTAAATCTGGGACTGTCCATGGAAGATAGGGACACTTGGAGGGTCTGCAGTGATGGACAGGGCAAAAGTGGGCGGAGCAAGGAATGTCCATTGTAACCATTGCTCAGTACACTAGTTTCTATACCTGCTCCCTGCATTCTGTCCTCTATGCAGGCAAGCAGGAAGCAGGAGCAGAATTCAGGGACACATCCCAGCCTGGAAGAAAACTTTTGAGGAGGATTTGAAGCATAGGAACATAAGAAGAGCTTGCTGGATCAGGCCAAAGGCCCATCTAGTCTAGCATCCTCTCCTCACAGTGGCCAACTGGAGAGTCAGGATCTGAGTGCAAGAGCCCTCTTCCCTTCTGTGGCTTCCAGGGACTGGTGTTCAGAAGCATTTCCGCCTCCAGCCGTGATGGAAGGAATTGGGAGCCTTGGGTGATTGAATTATCTGAGCCACTTCTTTTGGCAGGATGGTGCCGATTACTGGCTTAGAAGAAGAAGAAGAGAAGAAGAAGAGTTTGCATTTGATATCCCGCTTTATCACTACCCGAAGGAGTCTCAAAGCGGCTAACATTCTCCTTTCCCTTCCTCCCCCACAACAAACACTCTGTGAGGTGAGTGGGGCTGAGAGGCTTCAGAGAAGTGTGACTGGCCCAAGGTCACCCAGCAGCTGCATGTGGAGGAGCGGGGAATCGAACCCGGTTCACCAGATTATGAGTCCACTGCTCTTAACCACTACACCACACTGGCTCTTAGCACAGGTTGGCAGGGACATTCTGTGGACTTGGTGCCATGGCCCAGAAAGATGTTCATAGAATCATAGAACTGTAGAGTTTGACGGGGCCCTGAGTTTGAAGGGGTCAACTAGCATCCTGTTTTCACAGTGGCCAACCATCTGCCCTTAATGAAAACAGGCAAGGAGGACCCAAGCCCAAGAGACCTCTCCCCTCCTGAGGCTTTCAGCAAGTGCAATTCAGAAGTATTCCTGCCTCTGAATGCCAAGCAGAGTTGTTGTGGCAAGTAGCCATTGCTAGCCCTCTCCTCCATGAATTTGTCTTTTCCTCTTTTAAAGTCATCCAATTTGGTGGCCACTGTGCCCTGTGTGAAGAAGAAGTCCATTGTGTTCTCTGTCCTGAATCGCCCAATATTCCGCTTCACTGCACGCCTAGGAGTTCTAGTGTTATGAGAAGGAAAAACTTCCCCTGTCCGCTTTGTCCATGCCTTGCACAATTTTATTCCGGACTCTGAATGCTGAAACTGAGCTACCCTCCCTCCCAAAATCATTTTGGTAGCTAACAGGCCCCCCCACATGCCACCCCAAACTGGCAAGGTGTGGAGAAAAAGGATGAAAGCTTAACTTGAGATATGACCCCCCCTGCCCTGTACCATCACAATTTCTCTTCACTGACACTCTTTACAATGCCTAAAACTGCTAGAGGGCGAACTCCTCTCATTCTCTGTTTCTAATGGTGTCATTAGTAATTAATGATATTTTAGTGGATACATTTTATTTTTAATTAAAAGAAGGCGCATGCAATAAAACCACCCTTTTTTATCTCACAGAGAGGCCACCCTTTCTTCCAAGCCCTGTCAAGCAGCCTGGCCAAGATGCTGCCCCCTAGTGAAAAGGAAAGGTGTGGGGCAGCCATATTTCCATCTGTCAGAAGAGAGGGGCTGAAAGCAAATGTTCAAAAGCATGTGAGACTTGGGCAAATATATCCCTGTTTCACCATCCAAGATCCCCAATGCAACATTTCAACTGCGAAAGCTGAATTTAACCATGAACCTGAATTTGGACCAAAAGATCCTAAATTGGTCTCAGCTTCCTGACCATCCAGAACTTAAAAAGCACACACGGCAAACTAGCAAGACTTGCTATGGCTGTGTGAAGCACATACACACTGGACTCAAGGTTTATGGGTTAGGATGATGAAGTTTGTACACAGGGGCACCATTAAGTGAGGAAGGCTCTGCCCCAAATACTGCAAGGAGGACTTGACACATTTTGGAAGTAAGCAAAATGATATGGGGAAGGGATCGGTGATGGAACAGCTGCCTTGCATGCAGAATGCCCCAGGTTCATTCTCCAGCAGCATCTCCAGCTAAGGCTGGGAACGTTCTCTGCCTGAAACCCTGGCAAGTTGCTGAGTCAGTGTGCACACTACTGAACTCAATAGACCAGTAAGTCTGACTCAGCACAACATAGCACCTTATACTACAAATGCTTAAATTAGGGGAAGGCCCATTACTCAGTGGACAGACCACTTGGCATGCAGAAGGTCCCAGATTCAGTCATGCGGGCAGAGCACAGCCATTGTGGCTAGGAGCCATCAATGGCCTCCTCTTCCATGACTTTATCCAAGTTGGGTGCCATCCTTGTCTCCTGTGGGAGTGAGTTCCATAGTTTAACTATGCTTCTGGGCCTTGTGTTGAGCCTGCAGTGTGCTACTAGCCTGAATAAATATCTCCTCCTTGCTTTCAAGTAAAAGTCACTGTCTTTGTGTATTGGGACAGGAGCCAGACATCGGTGCTGTATGCAAACCCTCTTTTGGCCCAGACATTGAATTATATCAGGTGTAGAATAGGCAGCTGTGTCTTGGCCAAGACAGCCTTATGGGCCAAATGAAGAGGACTGATTAGGTCTGTGGACTGTAGGTTGCTGACCCTCAGTCTAAAAATAACCCATCTTAACTACTTCCCAGACACCTGCTTCTGAAATCAGAAAGTTGAGTGATACTACATTGCCCTTGCACGGAAGCCAGCTTTGATGGCTGAGTTTGCCACACTCACAGGGTTCCTTACCTGTCGTCAGACAGTCTTGTGTAGTGGTTAGAGTATCAAACTATGGCCTGGGAGAGAGCAGGGTTTGAATGACCATTTAGCCATAAATGAAGCTCACTGGGTGACCTGGTGGTCAGTCATAGAATCATAGAATTTTAGAGCTGGAAGGGACCCTTGAGGATATTGTCCAACCCCCTGAAATGCAGGAATATGCAGCATGTCCGATACGGGAATCAAACCTGCAATCTTGGTGTTATCAGTACCAGCCTACTGCCTCTCAGCCTAACCCACCTCACAGGGGTGTTGTGGGGATTAAATAAGGAGATCAGAGAACCACCCACACCGCCTTGAGCTCCTGGGAGAAAAAGGTGGGATAATAAACAAATGATTAATACCTGGGTGGGATTAATCTCATGCAAGGAGGATCAGACGGCAACCTCAGCAAAAAAGAAAGAAAGCTCGATGATGCTAAATTATTGAGAGTAGCTTCGTAAAAGCAGCAGCCCCAGCAAAATAAAAGAAAACAAACCGGAAAACTTGCCGACGTGTGGAACCTTTCGGAGGGTTATGAAACAAGGGGGTTGGGGAAAACCCTCGCTGTAATGTCTGGAATAGCTAAATGCGCTCCAATGGGTTCGGAATTAGCAGTTAGATCCCAGGAAAAGCTGCTGACTGCTGGGGGACACCTGACGGTGACTGCAGCTTGGTCAGCTGTGTTGAAATGAAACATCAAGAAGGTATTAAGTCAGCAGTTGGCACTTTGAATTGTGCCCGAAAACTAATTGGTAGTCAGCAGAGTCAGGCAAGGATGGGCGTTGTGCGGTCAGACCGTCTTGCCCTGGGAGAAATAATAATAATAATAATAATAATAATAATAATAATAATAATAATAATTTATTATTTATTATTTATACCCCGCCCATCTGGCTGGGCCTCCCCAGCCACTCTGGGCGGCTTCCATAAAAACCAAAAATACAGTAAATATCACACGTTAAAAACTTCCCTGAACAGGGCTGCCTTAAGATGTCTTCTGAATGTCAGGTAGTTGTTTATTGCTTTGACATCTGCTGGAAGGGCGTTCCACAGGGCAGGCACCACTACCGAGAAGGCCCTCTGCCTGGTTCCCTGTAGCTTTGCTTCTCGCAATGAGAAACCTGTCTGCTGAATTCTGCGCCGGCTGCAGTTTCTGGATCGCCCTTCGAGGGAAGCCCCACATCTAATGCATCACAGTAATCTAAGCTAGAGGTTATCAGAGCACAGGCAAGAGAAGTTAGGCTGTCCCTGTCCAGATAGGGGTGCAGCTGGTGGAAGCCAAGCTGGTGGAAGGCACTCTGTGCCACGGAGGGTCACATAAGCCAGTGATGGATCTAGGAGTACCTCCAAGTTATCTACTTGCTCCTTTAGAGGGGCTGTGGCATCACCTACGCTTTGCAACGCCTTGCCTATTGATATCAGGCAGGTGCCTTCACTGTACTCTTTTTGGCAAGTACTAAAAACATTTTTGTTTATACAAGTCTCCCCAGATGTTTAGAAAGTTGATGTGAGTTTTAATCTGCTTTTAGTCTATTGTTATTTTAACTTTTCGAAGGTCTTAAATTATTGTTGTTCATTTTCCTTGGTGATAATTGTTTCCTCTCTTTTGTAAACGCCTTTGAGGTTTTTATGCTTTTGTTCTTACAATCAGGCAGCGCATAATTTCTATGAAATAAAAATAGAACAAAAAAAGTTAAGAGCAGATCACCTTCCACCAATCTGCTCTAGGGAACCACCTGTCAGCGGTGCCTCATTCTTGTCCGGATTGAGCTTTAGTTTATTGGCTCTCATACAGTTTCTCCCTGGGAGCTCTCCGTGGTGCTGAAACAATGACTACCTGCTCAGCGGATTCCTCCAAGAGACCCAAACTTTGAAGCACACTATGCCTCGGGAGGGGAGGGGTAGAGCTCTCCCCTTTCCTCTCACTGCAGGCTGCAGCTGATCTCCATCAGCTGGAAGGCCTTGAAGGTGAGGTGCAAGTACTGTTAAGTCCACTATTAGTGAGGCCATTGTCCCATACACAAATGCCATGTGACCACAGAACTGGTAAGAACCAGTCAAAGGTGAAATGAATGGCTGATCGTTAAAGTGGAAAACAACTCCATATTAGGTACAAAGAGGGTTCCAACATATACAGCAAAAAAATTGGTTGGAGATAATGCAGAAATGGCATTTAACCCCAGTTAAACTTTCATCTATGCATAAATATACTTGACCTCTGTGCTGGCAAGGGTGTGGGAACAGAGGCAGCTATAGGCACTTGTGGTGGACATGCCTAAAGGTGGCAAATTTGGGAGAACAAGCATTTAACTAGATAAGAAAGATCAGTCATTGGCATGCCACAAAGTCTGCAGAGCTTGCAATAATGAATCTGTATTTAAATCCGTATTGGTGGATAAACCATTAATTGGATTTCTCTTAGTGGCCGTATGGATGGCTATAGCCACAAGGACTTAAAAAGTATGAATGTGAATGATTGGTTCAAGACAGGGTGACTTATTTCCCTTATGAAAAGACCAACTCTCAAATTGAGACTGGCAAGAGGAACAAATCACCTTTGCAAGAGAATGGTGGAGTTTTACTGCATTTGCAAATTCTCTAAAAACAACAGCCCTAAAGACCTGTCCCAAAGGTTTATACCAACTTGTGGATCGCTTAAAAAGAAGTGCTTTGCAGATGAACAAGCTCTACTGAGCTGCCCCAGAGACAGCGTCAAAGCTAGGTGGAACCATATCGAAGAGGCGATCTACAACACAGCTACGTCTTCCTTTGGCAAAAGAGAGCAACAGATCCCTGACTGGTCTGAGGCCGGCATAAAGGGCATGGAGCTTGTTATCACTGCAAAGAGCGAGGCTCATTGCAAGCATGTGCCCTGCAAAAAGATGCTTGCTACACCAAGAAGAGCTAGATGTTCATTCCTCCCTTGATGAGCTGAAGAACGCCATCAACACTCAGGCCTGTGGTTAATGCCTCTGGTGGCACAGCATAGCCACTATGGCTAGTAGCCCTCTCCTCCATGAATCGGCCTCAACTTCTTTTAAAGCCAGTTGAGTTGGTGGCCATCAGTGCCTCATGTGGAAGTGAGTTCCACAGACTGACTATGAGCTGAACTATGAACTATGGGACTCTATTGGGTCTCTATGAGTTCTGGTGGTAAGAGAGAGGGAGAAAAACTTTCCTCCATCCACCTTCTCCATGCCACATATAATTTTATAAAATTGGGACTGATTAAACAACCTATGACCTTTTAAATGTGTCTTTTGTTGTTGCTGTTATGTGATGTATTTTGTGTTTTTATACTATATATTTTTTTATAATCATATTTATTAAAATTTCCAATAATAACAGAATAGAAAAAATAGAAAAGATAGAGAAAAGAAAGAAAAAGAAAAACCAATTTTAAACCCTTATTTTCATAACCTTCTTTCTGGGACTCCCTCCTTCCCCTCCCGACTGTATTCCCCTTTCCCTACGTTGGTTCCACAAGTTCTCATTCCCAATTTAAACCTAATATGTTGTACCTATTAGCCAATTTAAATTACAATCTTAACATCACTCATCTTTAACAAAATAGAACAAAGATTTTTCCCCCAAGATCTACCCCGTTTCCTTCCACGAATTCCCCCTTTTTTTCCAAAACATGTTAAATCAAAATACCAAAGTTATATAGAAAGATAAAAGATAGAAGATAGAAGAAGATTCCAAAAGTTGGTTACATAGCCTTTGGATTCTAGAATTCCCCCTCCCTTCCCCGGTTTGGATTCCCCATGTCCATCAATCTGTATGTTGTCGGCCTGGAGGTCTCAAGTCCACAGCCAAATTTTTCTCAATCCATCTTGCCGGTTTTCTTTAAATTTGCTTGTTTTGATAATGTTTAATTTCAAAAATCCAGTCTAATAGAGGCCTTTAATTTCCCTTGGTCATTGTTGCTCCTCCCATTGTTCTTTCCGTGGCGTAGTTGGTCCTTTACTCTTTTGTTTCTTACTTTCTCAGGTTTCTGTCTTGTTCAGCTGCAAAACCATTCTTATTCTGAAATCTAGTATCTCTACAGAAGTTTGTTATTCAGGAACAAAAACTTACGTCCAGTTCCTACCTTACTTCAATAGAAAGATTCTATTGTGTTGTCACCTCTGTAGACAAAACAAAATTTCAGTTTTGCTACTTTCCCAGGAGCTAAGACCAGTACAGATCCCAGAGTAATTTTCCACATACGCCACTTGTAATGTCCCAAAGCCCCTCTAGGGGGGTTGCAGTAACTTTGTGTCCTCTAATCCAAAAGTCAAGTTGTTGTTTCTTCCCCCCCCAACATTTTGTATCCATATTTATATCCAATTGTATCAAAATTAACCAGCAAAATACTTGTAACAAAGTCCTCTTTGTATTCTCAAGATTTGACAGCTACTTTGACAGCTGTCAAACTCTCCATCTCTCTCCGCCAGGTTCTCCGAATCGCCCCGGTTTCCAGGGGGGGGTGCCTTTTCCCTCTCACCCTCGACTTTTCTCCTCCAGCACAATTCTTGTAGTATCCCATCGTGGAATTGATATTTTTTATCAGCAATAAACTTCTGAATCGATCTTGGTTTCTCAGTCCTTGTTTTAGCATGTTTACAATCAGGGAGGGGACTGACTTCCTTTTTAGATCCCCCCCGCTCGTGCCGAATCCGAAAAAAAAGTTCCTTTTTTTCTCCTTTTATCCCCGGTTACCCAATTACTCACGGGTTGTTGTTAAATGTCCAAATTTCAAATGGAAGAAGCCAGCGCTCTCCGACGAATGGCATGCAGCTGCGCTCGGCAGGGGAAGCGATAGACTCACAGTACCACGCTGCTCCCCGGCACCCGATCCGTAGCCTTTAAAAAGGCTTCTTCACGAGTCGGGAGGGCGCTGACGGTACCAGCCGAGTCTCCATGTCCACGGGCTCCGTGCCCGTGGTTTTTAAGGGTCCCCGCGTCGCCGGCGCGGTAAGACCCAGCCCCTGCCGAGCAGACTCCCTCCGGAGCTCGGAGGGAGTCCGCCATTCGGCGATGGCGCCAACCCGGAAGTCCTCTGTGTTTTTATACTATAAACCACCTTGTGTCTTTCAGATGATGGGTGATTAGTAGTAGTAATAAAGGTAAAGGAAAAGGGACCCCTGACAATTAGGTCCAGTCGTGGCCGACTCTGGGGTTACGGTGCTTATCTCGCTTTATTGTCCGAGGGAGCTTCCGGGTCATGTGGCCAGCACAACTAAGCCGCTTATGGTGAACCAGAGCAGCGCACGGAAATGCCGTTTACCTTCCCGCCAGAGTGGTAGCTATTTATCTACTTACACTTTGACATGCTTTCGAACTGCTAGGTGGGCAGGAGCTGGGACTGAACAATGGGAGCTCACCCCGTCGTGGGGATTCAAACCCCCAACCTTCTGATTGGCAAGTCCTAGGACAGCGCCACCTGTGTCCCAGTAGTAGTAATAATTAATAATAATGATATCTCCTCTTACCTTTTCTCTAAACTAAAAATCTTCAAATGCTGCAATCCAACTTCACAGGGCCGTTACTCCTTGATCATTTTGCTTGCCTTTTTCTGAACCTTTTCCAACTCGACAATATCATTTTTGAGGCGAGGCAGCATCTTTTTTGAGGTTAGCATTATGAATACCCCCACCCCTTATTTGAGAGTTTTTCTGGCCTCTCTCCATCGTCAGCAAAATCCTGTCAATGCAAGCACCCGACTTGTCACAAAAACACATCTGTGCTGTGCGTCCGCCCACCTTGCAGACTTGCTCCTATTCTGGGGGTGGCGGAACAGCGTCAACACCCCAGCAGGTTGCCCTTGCCCCCACGAGGAACACACCCACACATTTCCTTATGTCGCAGTCGGCAAACAAGCCCCCGTCCAGTTTAAAAAAGAGGAATTCCTGGGATGGGGAGGACGCTCTTGGATATGCACATCACCCAGGGCCGCAGTGTATCAAATGGGTGTGATTAAGCGAGGAAAGATTTTCATGACCGATTAAATATCTAAATGGGGATAAATGCATTTGTGCATATTCGCCCTCGTTTCCATGGCCTTCTCCTTTCTTTCTCCCCCTGCTGTGTCACCCGCAGCTGCTGGAATCTGGATTGCAAGCAACTTGCAGCAGGGGAGCTGTGATTTTGCTCTGTGTAAAGGGCCCCCACAGTCGATTGAGCTACAAAAGTAAATGGGGAACCGTGGCAGACTTTCAAGTGGATTGCTTTCAGAGAGTTAGCAGTGATTGACTGATAATTTCTTCATCACAAGCGAATGCTCAGGAGGGAAAGGGGTTGTCGGTGCTTTGCTTGGAGCTGTGGGGCTGAGCTCCTGTCAGGGTTGCCGAATCAGGCCAGACAAAACCACAGGGAAAGGAGGTTCCAAAAAAAGCTTAGGAAGAATTTTTTTTTGGGGGGTAAACACTGTTTATTGGCTCTCACACAGTTTCTCCCTGGGAGCTCCCCATGGTGCTGAAACAATGACTACCTGCTCAGTAGATTTCTCCAAGAGACCACTGTTTGGAACACCTCAGAAGGTGGCAGACTCTCCTTCACTGTAGGTTTTAAAGCAGGGGTTGGGTGGCCATCTGCCAGGACTTATTTAGCTGTGATTCCTACACTGCAGGGGGTCAGACTAGATGATCCTTGGGGATCCCTTCCAACTCTACAATTCTGTGATTCTATGAAAAGGGGAAACTGGGAGTGCTGTTCCCATTCTGGGCACCACATGTCCATCTCAGTTCCTGCATTGCTTCAGAAAATTGATAAATTTGAACTGAATCAACTTCCTTTCCCATCCCTCACCCAAGCAAGGCTTGTTCTTCAGAACTGATTTCTTTCGCAGTGGGATTCCCTTTCCCCATCTTGTACTGCTCCCAGGTCCCCTGCCTTATTCCCCAATTTTATTTCCTGATGCTCTCTGGGAAGCCTGTATTAGCCAGAGTTGGGAGGAGGCAATCAAGCTATTTTGAAGACGAGAACTAATTTAATGCATGGATGGTTTTAGCTCAAAAGAAGAAATAAGGACAATCAGGAATCCTAAGGGAAGAGAATAATGGGGTAATTTGCACAGGCAGACGAGGGAGGGAGAAAGGAACCAGGACGTATTTTGCATAATCTTTATCAATCTTTTTGTGGTCCTCTTTCATCGCTGGTAGGATTTATGTGCTTTTCCAGGCAGACAACCAGTGATATACAGCCAGATATACTGATACGACTTGAGGAGGGTCCACCTGGGCCAAAGGTGAGCCAGGCTGAGTCCAGGTATTGGACGGTCAGAAAAAAAAAGGAAAGAAGGGAAGCAAACAGTCTGTGAGCACCTAGAAAAGAATGCTGTGATCACCAATAGTCAGCATGGATTTCTGAAAAATAAGTCATGTCAGACTAACCTGATCTCATTTTTTGACAGAATTACAAGCCTGGTAGATGAAGGGAACGCAGTGGATGTAGCCTACCTTGATTTCAGCAAGGCATTTGACAAGATGCCCCATGATATTCTTGTAAAGAAGCTGGTAAAATGCGGTCTTGACTATGCTACCACTCAGTGGATTTGTAACTGGCTGACTGACCGAACCCAAAGGGTGCTCATCAATGGTTCCTCTTCATCCTGGAGAAGAGTGACTAGTGGGGTGCCACAGGGTTCTGTCTTGGGCCCGGTCTTATTCAACATCTTTATCAACGACTTGGATGATGGACTCAAGGGCATCCTGATCAAATTTGCAGATGACACCAAACTGGGAGGGGTGGCTAACACCCCAGAGGACAGGATCACACTTCAAAACGACCTTGACAGATTAGAGAACTGGGCAAAAACAAACAAGATGAACTTTAACAGGGAGAAATGTAAAGTATTGCACTTGGGCAAAAAAATGAGAGGCACAAATACAAGATGGGTGACACCTGGCTTGAGAGCAGTACATGTGAAAAGGATCTAGGAGTCTTGGTTGACCACAAACTTGACATGAGCCAACAGTGTGATGTGGCAGCTAAAAAAGCCAATGCAATTCTGGGCTGCATCAATAGGAGTATAGCATCTAGATCAAGGGAAGTAATAGTGCCACTGTATTCTGCTCTGGTCAGACCTCACCTGGAGTACTGTGTCCAGTTCTGGGCACCACAGTTCAAGAAGGACACTGACAAACTGGAACGTGTCCAGAGGAGGGCAACCAAAATGGTCAAAGGCCTGGAAACGATGCCTTATGAGGAACGGCTAAGGGAGCTGGGCATGTTTAGCCTGGAGAAGAGGAGGTTAAGGGGTGATATGATAGCCATGTTCAAATATATAAAAGGATGTCATATAGAGGGAGAAAGGTTGTTTTCTGCTGCTCCAGAGAAGCGGACACGGAGCAATGGATCCAAACTACAAGAAAGAAGATTCCACCTAAACATTAGGAAGAACTTCCTGACAGTAAGAGCTGTTCGACAGTGGAATTTGCTGCCAAGGAGTGTTGTGGAGTCTCCTACTTTGGAGGTCTTTAAGCAGAGGCTTGACAACCATATGTCAGGAGTGCTCTGATGGTGTTTCCTGCTTGGCAGGGGGTTGGACTCGATGGCCCTTGTGGTCTCTTCCAACTCTATGATTCTATGATTCTATGAATATATAGGCTTTTCTAGAGCTTTTGTGTGCATTTTGAAGGATAGCTGTGTTTACATTTTGGAAGTGCAAATGGGGATTAGGATTATTATAATTAACTGGACTTACATTCGTCACCCCCCCCCCTTAAAGTGACTTACAATATAATGCAAAAGATAAATCCAGTACACTATCCATTTCTGGTCACCATGGTTTAAGAAGGATATTGACAAGCTGGAAGGCGTGCAGACAAAGGAAACCAAGCGTTAGATAGGTGTTAACAAACTTTTTCAGCAGGGGGCCAGTCCACTGTCCCTCAGACCTTGTGGGGGGGGCGGTCTATTTTTTGTGTGGGGGAGATGAATTCCTATGCCCCACAAATAACCCAGAGATGCATTTTAAATAAAAGCACACATTCTACTCATGTAAAAACACCAGGCAGGCTCCACAAATAACCCAGAGATGCATTTTAAATAGAAGCACACATTCTACTCTTGTAAAAACACGCTGATTCCTGGACCATCCATGGGCCACATTTAGAAGGTGATTGGGTTGGATCTGGCCCCCAAGCCTTAGTTTGCCTACCCAGGCCTTAGGAGGAATGGCTGAAGAAGCTGCCCATGTTTATCCTGAGGAGAAGACTGAGAGGTGATGTGAGAGCCATCTTCAAACACCTGAAGGGCTGTCACATGGAATATGGAGCAAGATTGTTTTCTGCTGGCTCCCGAGGGGAGAACCCGAACCAATGATTAAAGTTACAAGCAAAGAGATTCTGCCTAAATGTTAGAAAGAACTTTCCGATGGTAAGAGCTGTTTGACCATGGAATGGACTCCCTGAGAAGGTGGTGGACTCTCCTTCCTTGAAAACAGAGGTTGGGTGGCCATCCGCCAGGGATTCCTTAGCTGTGATTCCTGCACTGCAGGGGGTTGGATAGATGAAGAAGAAGAAGAAGAAGAAGAAGAAGAAGAAGAAGAAGAAGAAGAAGAAGAATAGGAGGAGTTTGGATTTGATATCCTGCTTTATCACTACCCGAAGGAGTCTCAA
The DNA here is from genome assembly GCF_965113315.1 of Podarcis vaucheri. Taxonomy (NCBI): domain Eukaryota; kingdom Metazoa; phylum Chordata; class Lepidosauria; order Squamata; family Lacertidae; genus Podarcis; species Podarcis vaucheri. The sequence continues at coordinate 14,931,387 of NC_138753.1, read as the reverse complement.
AGTGGCTAACATTCTCCTTTCCCTTCCTCCCCCACAACAAACACTCTGTGAGGTGAGTGGGGCTGAGAGACTTCAGAGAAGTGTGACTAGCCCAAGGTCACCCAGCAACTGCATGTGGAGGAACAGGGACGCGAACCTGGTTCACCAGATTATGAGTCCACCGGTCTTAACCACTACACCACACTGGCTCTCTCAATGACCCTTGGGATCCCTGCCACCCTATGATTCCATGAAGCTCAAACATTAAAATGTGGCGTGAGGGGATTTCTTCCCCATCTCTAATGCAACTTCTTCATTGACTCGGTCTGAGCAAGGTAAGGGAGCTCCACATCTCTTGCCAAGCAAATGAGCCGTACCCCCTACCCAGATCCGAGGGATGGTTTACGGTATTTCCCCCTTCCAGATTCCCATTTTCACATGTGTTAATAAGAGGCCAGTGCTTTGCTGAACGAGGACAAAGATGTTTACCATGCGCTGCTAGCGCTCAGCGACAGAAGTCAGCGAGGGTCGATCTGTGTAATGCAAGAGAGTGCGTCTGTATGTACAGTGTGCTCACTTATTGATGTTTTGAGTGTCTTCCCATTTCAGAGGGGAAAGCATCCAAGATGATTATGAGTTTCTCCCAGCCTGCTCCCTGCAAAGACCTCTGTAAATAAACATTAATAATGCACTGATCTCTCTCCGCCAGCCCCGGCTTGGCCACTGCTTTCGGGGATGATGCACGGAGCTTTGAAAGAAGGCTGTTGCTATAAGCCGTAAACATGAACAAAAGCGCAGGCTACATCATCAAATTCAGATTCCGGCTTGAATCCAGCAAAAGCCATTATATTCGTAAGAACCTAAGAAGGACCTGCTGAATCAAGCCAATGGCCCATCTAGTCTAGCATCCTCTCCTCACAGTGGCCAACTGGAGAGTCAGGATCTGAGTGCAAGAGCCTTCTTCCCTTCTGTGGCTTCCAGGTGCTGGTGTTCAGAAGCATTCCCGCCTCCAACCAAAGGAATTGGGAGCCTTGGGTGATTGAATTATCTGAGCCACTTCTTTTGGCAGGATGGTGCTGATTACTGGCTTAGCACAGGTTGACAGGGACATTCTGGGGACTTGCGCCACCGCCCAGAGAGAGGTTCATAGAATCATAGCATTATAGAGTTGGAAGGGGTCCCGAGGGTCATCTAGTCCAGCCCCCTGCAATGCAGCAAACTTTTGCCTACCGTGGGGTTTGAACCCACAACCCTGATATTGAGAATCTTAAGCTCTACTTGACTGAGCTAGTTCAAGTCACTAACTTTTGCTTCTGGTTGAGTCAGAGGGAGCAGCCGTCAGACCCAAGCAAAAGAGTCCTTTAATGAGCCAGGATTGCGCGAGAGACCCAGAAGCGATGGCTGAAATCCTGGCCGGTTTCAAATGAGCAGGTCAGGCACCGCCAGCTCCTTCTTGATACTTGATAGGAATGAAAGGCACAAACAAGAGAAAGTTATGCCTCCTGCTGCTTTCCAGGAGAAATTTGAAAATTTCAATGCACACACAGACATGCCAAATTAAAAACAATGACGATGCAGTTTTAACATCATTGTTTCCCTCACTTTCCAATCACTATTAGTCCAGCAGAATTAGAAAGAGCATAAGGTAAAGGTAAAGGTACCCCTGCCCGAACGGGCCAGTCTTGACAGACTCTGGGGTTTGTGCGCCCATCTCACTCAAGAGGCCGGGGGCCAGCGCTGTCCGGAGACACTTCCGGGTCACGTGGCCAGCGTGACAAAGCTGCATCTGGCGAGCCAGCGCAGCACACGGAACGCCGTTTACCTTCCCGCTGGTAAGCGGTCCCTATTTATCTACTTGCACCCGGGGGTGCTTTCGAACTGCTAGGTTGGCAGGCGCTGGGACCGGGCAGCGGGAGCGCACCCCGCCGCGGGGATTCGAACCGCCGACCTTTCGATTGGCAAGCCCTAGGCGCTGAGGCTTTTACCCACAGCGCCACCCGCGTCCTTTGAAAGAGCATACGACTACCTAAATATACTTTTGCAAAATCCATGCCTTGGAATAAACGGTAGGGAGCATATGGCCAAGCACTTCTTCTTAAGAACATAAGACGAGCCTCCTGGATCAGGCCACAGGCTCCTCTAGTCCAGCATCCTGTTCTCCCAATGGCCAACCAGATGCCTGTGGTGAACCCTCAAACAGATTCCAAGCACAAGAGCCCTCTCCCTTCCTGTGGTTTCCAGCAACTGGTATTCAGAAGCATCGCTGCTTCTGACTGTGGAGGCAGAGCAGAGCCAACAGGACCAGGACCATAAATAGTCCTCCTCTCCTCCATGAATTTCTCCAATCCTCTTTTTAAAGCCATCCAAGTTGGTGGCCCTCACTGCCTCCTGTGGGAGGGAGTTCCATAGTTTAACTATGTGCTGGATGAAGAAGGGCTTCCTTTCACCTGTCCTGAATCTCCCAACATTCAGCTTCATTGGATGTCCACAACTTCTAGTGTTATGAAAGAGGGAGAAAAACTTTCCTCTATCCACTTTCTCTATGCCAGAGGTCAGCATCCTAAGGCCCATGGGCCGGAAGCAGCCCATGAGGGTCGTTTAACCGGCCCATGAACCACCCCCGAACCGAGCCACTCACTTGGTGAGTCCCTGTGTGCTGCGCTAAACTGGCACAGTGCAGTATGGGGACTCTCTTCCGCGGCTCTGGAAATCACTTCTGCGCATGCCCAGACGCTGGAAATCATGCCTGCTCAGAAGCGATTTCCGGTGCCGCGCTGCACCGGCCTGGCCCACGGAGGATCTCCACGGGGGTGATCTGGCCCATGCCCGGTAAGCCTGTTAGAATTCCTGCTCCATGATTGCAGTCATGGGATTTTTGTCTATCACATGACGGTGTATGTTTTGGTTCCACAGAGTGGGAAGTGACGGAGACAGGATGTTGGTGTGACTATTGTCCTTTGTTATTTTTCTCTTTGCTGTCTGATGCTAGAAAGGGAGCCATGTTGCAGTGCTCTGTGTGTGTTTATATGTAAATCAAGTAGATTAGCTAAAATACTGAGTTCCTGGGGTTCTGTTACGCAAGCTGCGAAGACTCTGTAGATCCCTAAGTGTGCCAATGTCTGTTGGCATCAGTCGCTGTGATGTTCGGGTTGAAGAAAGCTTTTGAAGCTCCTGAACAATTGACCAGGAGGGAGGGAACATGCCAGTCGGGCATGTGTCTCTGCCAGGGTCCTACTCGAGTGTAGGACGAGCTCCTGACAAAGCCTTGCTGACCCCTGCTCTATGCCATGCATCGTTTTATAAACTTCTATCCTGTCGCCTCTTTACTCGCCTTTTCTCTAAAGCCCCGAACACTGCAACCATTCTTTGTAGGGGAGTTGCTCCACTCGCTTGCTCATTTTGGTTGCTCTTTTCTGAACCTTTCCAAATTCTAGAATATCCCTTTTGAAGTGAGATAACCAAATGCGTACTCCAAATGTGGCTGTACCCAAGATTGTACATGTTCAAGGCGCATATTCCTGCCACACAAAAGTTTGCTTTTAATTGCAAGCTGAATCCACTTCCCCTCTCCTCCTTACCAATGACCTCCAGCCCTTTCTCGCCCCCCAAGCCATGCTGCTATAGCAGGATTTTCACGGTCTGGGTGTAGCAGGACTTCAAGGATAAGCCAGGGGCCCCTTTCCACAACATCAAACTCCTCATTCTCGCTGCAAATCTTCCCCCCAGCCAAATGTGAAATGGATGCGGAGCCCCTTTAATGCTTTCTTCCCCCCTTTTTTTTTCCAAAAGAGGAATTAATTTTGCCTTTGCCTAAGTACTTGTCACTGCAAATTAATGTCTGCGATAGTGAAAATGACGAAGAAGCTGGGTCATTAGGCAAATTTTAATTAGAGGCTCAGATGTCCTTTGCTAATAAGATGCTACGTATATTTCATTTTTCGCTCTTGCGTCCATGGGCTTCTCTATCTCTCCCCCCATCCTCCCGCCCACCGTTTTGCCTAGACGGTGCCCACATATGCAAAGAATAGGGATGGAGAGGGGATCTGTTTTTAATGGATTTCTGCATGGGATTTGGGAGTTCTGAGCAAGCTTTGACGGCAACGGACTGCCGTTTGCCTCAGGCAGCCGATAATGCTCAAACCACTCATGCACTGCTGGAAGATGGAACGGTAGCTCCAGTTGCATGATAGCTTCTCTTGCATGGACTCTCAAAATCACAGGTTCGTAGAGCTGGAAGGGACCATGAGGGTCATCTAGTCCAACCCCTGCAAGGCAGGAATATTTTGCCCAAGGTGGGGCTCCAACCAACAGCCATGAGATCAAGAATCTCATGCTCTAGCAACTAAGCTATCCCTCTGTGTAACTATTCTAGCAAATGACGGAGGAATGTGGGATTTCCGCCAACCTCTCTGACACCGATAGCTACTCACTTCCAAGCTAGCTATCAACAGCGGAGGATACGATATCCAGGCTGTTTGCCCACCACCATGGAGAAGACTTAAGATATAAATAGAATATTTGCTATAAACAGAATATATTTATTGCATTGTTCTTTATTATTATTTGCCCAACCTTCACTCTAAGTTGCAGGTTGCAACATTAAAGCCCAAGATGAAAAGTAGAAATCAATCACAGAAACAAGGTGAGTCTTAAAAACAGACACCTCCAATGTCTAAAGTCAGGGTAAAGAGCTGCATCCTTCAGCTGTATATTGTGGGTTTGGGGAAGGGTTAGTCACTAAATCAGCAGAGTATACCTGAAGGAGCATCTCCACCCTCATCGTTCAGCCGGGACACTGAGGTCCAGCTCAAAGGGCCTTCTGGCAGTTCCCTGACTGCGAGAAGTGAGGCTACAGGGAACCAGGCAGAGGGCCTTCTTGGTGGTGGCACCCGCCCTGTGGAACACCCTCCCATCAGATGTCAAAGAAATAAACAACTATATGATATTTAGAAGACATCTGAAGTTTAGGGAAGTTTTTAATGACTGATGCTTTAATGTATTTTAAATCTTTTGTTGGAAGCCACCCAGAGTGGCTGGGGAAACCCAGCCAGATGGGTGGGGCATAAATTATCATCATCATCATCACCATCATAGAATTGTAGAGTTGGAAGGGACCCCAAGGGTCATCTAGTACAACCCCCTGCAATAAATGAATTGCGCCCAAAGAATCCCTGACAGACAGCCATCAAACCTCTGTTTAAAAACTTCAAATGCAGCAGAGTCCACCACCTTCCAAGGGAGTCTCTTCCTCTGTCAACCAGCTCTCACCATCCGAAAGCTCTTCCTAATGTTGAGTCGGAATCTCCTATCTTGTCATTTGACTTTGTTGGTTTGGGTCCTGCACTCTGGAGAAGGAGGAAAAACAAGCTTGCGCCATCTTCCATATGAAGATGGAAGAGAGAGGGAAACAGGTGTAGATAACATACAATATGAGGGACATGGGTGGCGCTGTGGTCTAAACCACTGAGCCTCTTGGGCTTGCCGATCAGAAGGTTGGCGGTTTGAATCCCTGTGACAGGGTGAGCTCCCATTGCTTGGTCCCTGCTCCTGCCAACCTAGCAGTTCGAAAGCACGCCAAAAAGGTAAGGTAAATGGCATTTCTGTGAGCTGCTCTTGTTTCACCAGAAGTGGCTCAGTCATGCTGGACACATGACCCGGAAAAACTATCTGCCGACAAACGCCAGCTCCCTCAGCCTGTAAAGCGTGATGAGCGCCGCAACCCCAGAGTCGTTTGCGACTGGACTTAACCGTCAGGAGTCCTTTACCTTTTTAACATACAATATCATGCATTTGAACATAATCCATGCATTTTGGAAAGATTGCGGATCCCTTTGAGGTCTTCCATTAACACATCGGATATAAGTTTGCTCGATAAATAAACAAAATACATTCCCACCAACACCACAAGCTAGGCCGGGTGGAGTGGGGATACATACACACATCCCAAAGCATTTTTTGGGAAGCTGGCAAAAATGACTGAGACATTTCTGTCCGCCTCTAATGTGGCTGCAAGTGAAGACTGGCCTCTGTCGAAATGTGCTTGTGTCCATGCGAGTGTGTTTTGTGTGCAGAGCTTCTTCCCTCGCTCTCCTCCTCATTTGTTTCAGGCTGTCTGTGGTGCATTCAATTACGCCTATTAGGATGTGTTTTCCTACAAAGCATTGCCCACAGCACCCGTTAAGAGAGTTTATTTGAAAAAAGAAAGAAAGAAAAGAAATAAGAGAAAATTACCAGCGAGGCTTTTCACAGCTGAAGAAATAGCTCTCCTGACCTCTGGCTAATTTAAGTGTAGGGCCAGCAAGCTGAAAAAGAAAAGGGGGGAAAAAGGAATTAGTCATGAAAATTAGAACATTCTACCCAAGGCATAATATACAAAAAAAGTATGGATTCTTTGAGAGAGAGATCTTCTGGAGAGGAGGTGGTGGTGGTATGTGCAATTCTTATGAGTTACAACTGGAAGAAGGAGACTATTGTGGGAAGATAGTTTAGATATATGGCTGGTTATGACCTATAAAGCCCTATATGGCTTAGCCCTAGACTATCTGAAGAACCATATTCTCCTATATGAACCTGCCCAGGCTCTGGGATCGTCCGGGGAGGCTCCTCTCTCAGTCCTTCTGCCTTCATAGGCCAGTCTGGTAGGGTTTGGGACAGGGCCTTCTCGGTGGCTGCTCCCAGGCTTTGGAACTCCCTCCCTAGAGAAGCCAGACTGGCTCCCTCCTTGCTGCCCTTTTGTCAGCAGGTGAAGAAGGTTTCATTCTGACAGGCCTTTAGCAGCTGACTGGGGTTTTTTAAAAGGGCTTTTAATCGTTTTTATTATCTTTGTTTTAATAGATTTAAAACGTTTTATTATTTATTTATTTAATTCCATTAGTGTTTAATTACTTTTTAATTATTTTTTTGGCAAAAACAGCAGACATTTTTTTGATTTCCGCCCAGACACTGCTACTCAGCTCGATTCTGGGATATCGCGGACATATGCCAACCCTACTTTTATATGTATAAAATCTGGACACCATATGTCTAATGTCTAGTGTTGCAGTCTAGAACAGCATTAGCTTCTTTTGCTGCTGCATCACACTGTTTCACACATGAAACTTGTGAAACACGTACTGCTGGCAAGCCAGGTGTCCCCCATCTTATATTTGTGCAGCTAGTTTTCCTGCCTAAGTGCATGAAGCTCACTGGGTGACCTTGGGCCAGTCACTGTCTCTGAACCTTACCTACCTCACAGGGTTGTTATGGGGATTTGATGAAGAGGAGAACCATGTATGCCACTTCCAGCTTTTGGGAGAAAAAGGTGGGGTATAAATGCAATGCGGGGAAATGATTATGATGGTGGTGGTGGTGGTGGTGATGGTGGAGCCCTTTGACAGCCACCAACGCTTTTGCCTGTCACTCCATCTCTCCTGCTCTTCTGCTGCAGCAGGAGATTCCCCACTTTTTCCCAAGTTCAGGGTTGTAAAGACTGCAGAGAGAATAATTGGGTGCACTCTTCCCATCTTGGATCAAATCTATGCTTCCATGTGCCATAAGACAGTTGCAGAGATAGCGCAGGATAGTAAGCACCCCGGAAATGATCTCTTTCAGCTTCTGCCTTCTGGAAGAGGGTACAGGGTTATAAAGACTAGGACTAGCCGCCTGAGAATAAAGAGTATTGTATTGCATTGCATTGCATTGCATTGCATTGCATTGCATTGCATTGCATTGCATTGCATTGCATTGCATTGCGAGCCAGTGTGGTGTAGAGGTTAAGAGCAGTAGACTTGTAATCTGGTGAACCGGGTTCGCGTCTCCGCTGCTCCACATGCAGCTGCTGGGTGACCTTAGGCTAGTCACACTTCTCTGAAGTCTCTCAGCCCCACTTACCTCACAGAGTGTTGTGGGAGAGGAAGGGAAAGGAGAATGTTAGCTGCTTTGAGACTCCTTCGGGTAGTGATAAAGCAGGATATCAAATCAAACTCTTCTTCTTCTTATTGTATTGTATTGTCATATTGTATCGTATTGTAAGTGCGCCCCAGTGACATTCATAATGTCCGAGCTGACTCTGAACTGAGCAAACAGGAGTTTTACCCAGTACCGATTCAGACTGACGGGTCTGTAGGTGCAAGAATCATACAGAGCCGGGTGCCTTTCCCTGAGCACCTGCAAAGTGCCTTTCTTACAGGGAAACAGAACTGCAGCATGCAGAAGAAAGGAAAGTGCTTTGCAATTTTGCACAATCTGTGCGTGCCGCTGTCTCCCTGCCTACATTTCTCCCAACACCTCTCTTTTTAAAAAGCAGGCTTTTTTAGCGAACGTCGTCCCCCTCCCAGGAGAAAATTAAATTGAACTCCAAATTTACAGAACCTCCGTGCTGTTCAAACGGTAATGAATTAAGCTCTCTCTGACAGTTATATTGCGGGAGGAATAAGTACTTTTTAGCGGGGCAGGGGGAGAAAGAAATCATACTTCATATTGGGAAGTGTCTCCAATTTACATCCATTTAATCCTTCCATTTACTAATTTCCTTATGCCGCTCAGGTACTAAACCTCGGTTCTCTTTGCCAGCCACATGACAGAGCTTTGACTCGCTTGGAGCCTCTCGGAGGTGCAAGGAAATAGTGTGTATGTGCAGGTGAGCGGAGGAACCATCCTTGAGGGGTCAGAGCATTCTGGAGGATGCTGAGCAGCTGAAGAGAAGCAAACTGTAGATTGCAAGCTCATTGGGCTGGAGACATCCTTTTTGCAATTGCTCCATAGAGCAGCCTGATACATGGACTTTCTGCCCCTTAAAAGTGATGCACAAACATGTTTAAAGACAACCGGATAGCTCAGTTGGTTAGAGCATGGTACTGATAACACCAAGGTTGCAGGTTCGATCCCCATATGGGAAAGTTGCAGATTCCTGCATTGCAGAGGATTGGACAAGATGGTCTTCAGGGTCCCTTCTAACACCACAATTCTATGATTCTAATCAAGGATGGATCCAAGCTGACTTGTGTTTAGAGCAGGGGTCAGCAAACTTTTTCAGCAGGGGGCTGGTCCACTGTCCCTCAGCCCTTGTGGGGGGCTGGACTATATTTTGAAAAAAATAAATAAATGAATTCCTATGCCCCACAAATAACCCAGAGATGCATTTTAAATAAAAGCACACATTCTACTCATGTAAAAGCACCAGACAGGCCCACAAATAACCCAGAGGTGCATTTTAAATAAAAAGACACATTCTACTCATGTAAAAACATGCTGATTCCCAGCCGGATTTAGAAGGCGATTGGGCCAGATCCGGCCCCTAGTTTGCCTACCCATTAGAGCATGCCCCTGAGTTAAAGCAAAATTATCCCTGCTGAAGCTGCAGAAAATGAGCTGGCTTCATTTCCCGTGTGTGATGACCCTTTGGGTATTTGAAGATGGCTATCTTATCACCTCTCAGTCTTCTCTTCTCCAGGCTAAACATACCCATTTGCCTCAACTGTTCCTCATCAGGCTTGGTTTCCAGACCCTTCATCACCTTGGTCGCCCTCCTCTGCACAAGCTCCATGCATTCTTTTCTCATTTTTTAAAAAAGCAAATATGAAACCATTGCAAAAGACCTACAATATATTATTGATATATGTAAACATGAAATATAATTTCATAATGTGCATTCATACAAAGGCAGTTATGGTTTTAGAAGAGTGTCGTGGGCAATTCTTAGCTTTGCTTGGTTGGTATTATACTTTAAGCAGGGTATGAGATTTTACAAGCGACAAGGCTGTTCATTGTCCTAGAATGTTACATTCTGATAATTAACAGATTCTGATTTTTCCAATCCATATGTCTGGTGCATATCGGTCAACATTTCTTTTATAATACATAATTTCCCCCACCAGTGCTCATCTACCATACATTTCTTACACCTTTGCAGAATGTTAGCTGGTTTATCTGATTTCCATTTTCTTGCCATGACGAGTCTGTTACACATTCTTCTGAACCCTTGAAAATGGCCCTGGTCTGGATCCAATAAAATAACATGCTTTGTTTATTTTTGAAGAGTCTGGGAGGAGATTGCTTGATATCTGGAATGCTATGACAAGGGTTAAAGACCGCATGGACAGAGAACTTGGGGAGATGAAAACCTCATTCATTCATTCATTCATTCATTCATTCATTCATTCATTGTATTTATATTCCAGCTTTTCCTCCAAGGAGCTCCAACATAGTGTACATAGTTCTTCTCCCCATCCTTGTTTTATCCTCACAACGACCCTGTGAGGTGGGCCTGTGAGGAAGGCTACACTGAAAGGCAATGATAGGCCCAAAGTCACCCATTGAGCTTTATGGCTAGGTATAGATTTGAACCCTGGTCTTTCCCAGGTCCTGGTCCTGCACTCTAGCTACTATGCCACACTGCCTCTCAATTTTGACAGTGGGTAAGGAAGGGGGCTGGAGGGATAGGCTGGAGTGGGGTGGGGTGAGAAGGCGTGGGTTTAGGAGATTGCTCCTTCCGATCGCATTCTTCAGAGAATTCAGTTAAGCATGAATTTACTTTTCCACTTTCCAAAAATAAACCCCTCTTGTCTGTGGATAACCCTGGGAAATTGTCACCCAAACCCATACTTAAAGGGTTTGAATACCTATTCTGAAACCTGCATCGGCTACATGATTGCTGTTCTCACAGCGAGATGGTGACAATTCTTTGTTTTAAAAGGGAAAAGCCAACACAGGCCCCACAGATAGAGACAACGGAATTGGCAGAGAAGCAAACAGTGGAACTAGACTCCAGAAAGAATGCAAATCCATTGAAAGGCTTGGCAACTGAGAAGTTTTCGATCCCGCAATGAAATGACAATATTCTTAGAATTTTATTCCTCATGGGTGGTAGCCAACCAAGTCCTGCTTGGTGTAGACCCATTGAAATTAATGGATCCCAGTTAATCTCAGTTAGGCATATCCATTAATTTCAGTGGGCGCACTTTGAGTAGGACTTAACTGACTACAGACAAATATGAGCTGAATAAAGCAAATCTCTCCTAGACCAAAGTGCAGTTGTCCTATGGAGTGCACTCTGCCGGGATTTGCAAGAGAGTTCTTGGCTCAAAAGATGTGCCAAAATGCATCACAAAATGCATTTTTTTTTAATGAAATAGGTTTAGAAATGCACACTGCAAGAGATAATGTATTTTAAAATATATGTTTTGTGTTGAAATGCATAAAAAAATGGGTTACGGTGCATAGATAAACACTGTTTTTTGTGTGCATATTCTAAATCAAGGGTCAGCAACCTTTTTCAGGTGTGGGCTGGTCCACTATTCCTCAGCCCATGTGGTGGGCCCGACTATATTTTGAAAAAAATAATAATGGATGAATTCCTATGCCCCACAAATAACCCAGAGGTGCATTTTAAATAAAAGGACACATTCTACTCATTTAAAAACTCGCTGAATCCCGGACCGTCCACGGGCCAGAATCAAGAAGGCAGTTGGGCCACATCTGGTCCTTGGGCCTTAGGTTGCCTAAAATAAAGGTAAAGGAACCCCTGACCATTAGGTCCAGTCGTGGCCAACTCTGGGGTTGCGGCGCTCATCTTGCTTTATTGGCCAAGGGAGCCGGCGTACAGCTTTCGGGTTATGTGGCCAGCATGACTAAGCCGCTTCTGGCAAACCAGAGTAGCGCATGGAAACGCCGTTTACCTTCCTGCTGGAGCGGTACCTATTTATCTACTTGTACCTTGACGTGATTTCGAACTGCTAGGTTGGCAGGAGCAGGGACCGAACAACGGGAACTCACCCTGTCGCGGGGATTCGAACCGCCGACCTTCTGATCGGCAAGTCCTAGGCTCTGTGGTTTAACCCACAGCACCACCCTTGTTCTAAATCCTACCGCGTGCCTACCCCTGTTCTAAATCCTCAGAAAAATGCAGGAAGCGGATTATGAATGCATGTATGCAGAACAGACTGGCGAAGGCATGCATGTGGAACAGATGCATGAATGCATAAATGCAGAACAGAATTATTTGTGCATGCATGCGGAACAAACTGGTACTAGACTGATCTGTCCCCCTCTCATTAGAGATGCTTAATTCAAACAGGTGTAGCTGGAGCCTTTGCCTCTGCAGAACATTAATGGAACTTCCTGACATCATTATCTTGAGTGCCCACCGCCCGTTCCTCACTCAGCAGCTCAAATATTGAGTTCCAGCCAAGCCAGGAAGGCACGCCGGTCCATTTCCTTGATGAATGGATGCGTTCCAGAAAATGCCGAAGGATGCATAAGGAAATGGCGAGCCTCTCTAAGAGTTGGTAGAGATGCCGCCTTCTCCATTGCCTAGCTCAGCCTTGGTAAAGCTGCTGCCCTCTAGTGCCTATTGGACCACAACTCCCATCAGCCCCAGACTGCCCTCCAACATTTCTTGGGTGGCAGTGAGAGGCTTACCATGACAAGCACAGTTTTTTTAAATTGGCTGCCATTTTCCCCAGCCACTCTGGGCAGCTCCCAACAGAATATTAAAAACATGATAAAACATCGAACATTAAAAACTTCCCTAAACAGGGCTGCCTTTAGATGTCTTCTAAAAGTCAGATAGTCATTTGTTTCCTTGACATCTGATGGGAGGGTGTTCCACAGGGCGGGTGCCACTACTGAGAAGGCCCTCTGCCTGGTTCCCTGTAACTTCACTTCTTGCAGTAAGGGAACCGCCAGAAGGACCTTGGAGCTGAATGATGGGGGTGAAGATGCTCCTTCATGTATACTGGGTTGAGGCCATTGGGGGCTTTAAAGGTCAGCACCAACACTTTGAATTGTGCTCGGAAATGTACTGGGAGCCAATGCAGGTCTTTCAGGACTGGTGTTATATGGTCTCGGCGGCCGCTCCCAGTCACCAGTCTAGCTGTTCTCCTTGATTCACATAGATGGGCAGGGGACAGGGGTAGATGGCTGGATCCCATGGGCAACTTGAGCCACAGCTCAAGCTTCTCACCCATGCTGGCAATGGAAGAGACTCAAATGCAGAAGTAGATGAGGGAGGAGGGAGAAGGAGAGGTCCGGTTGGGGTGATGGAGGGGGGCAAGCTGCGGCGGACCTATGCTACACCGGCGGATGGTGGCTAAGGAGGAGCACCAAAGAGAGGGAAGGAAGGAGGGGGTGACGGAAGGAGAGGAAGTCACTCCTTCCTCCTTCTCTCTATTGTCGCTCTTCCTGGGCCGGGCTCATTAGCTTCACTGACAGCAATGCAGCAACTATTTTGGGCTGGCCAACATCAAATACGGGGGGAAATGCATCCTGTTTGAAGTCCAAACGGGACAGAGGAAGCTTTTGTCCCAAAACAGGGTGGTCCTGTTTTTCTAGGGACATGTGGCTACTAGTGGCTACTAGTCCTGATGGCTATGTTCTGTCTCCATGGTCAGAGGCGGTAATGCTTCTGAATCACAGTGGATGGAGAGTGCAGGAGGCGAGTGGGTTCCTGCACTCAGGTCTTGCTTGCTGGTTTCCCACAAGCATCTGGTCGGCCCTTGTGAGTACAGGATGCTGGACTGAGTTCCTGCAGGCACTTCTTAGGTTCTTATATTGTGGCAGCCCTTCTGCCAGCATAGAACCACCGCTGGAGACCACCCAGATATTGAGCTGTACCACCGCAACCTCAAGGCCAATGATCAAGGCCTCTGGTCAGCCTCCGCCTGCGTCCCTCCAGGGCTGTCGCTGAGATGTGCTGAACCCTCTCCCCCTCTCCCCCGATGGTCCTCATGCCAGCAAGCAGGCAGCCAAGCCCGCTCTGCAAACAGGAGTCTGCCCGCCAGAATGCCTCTCTCCATCCCCAAGGCCTGCAAATGGAAAATCAATGCTGTCTCCCATTGTCTCAGCAGCTGCCATTGATTTATGGCCTGGTTAAAAGGCCTTGATCGCCCACAATTATCAGGATTTTGCCTCCCCATTTCCTCACAGCCGTCCCCCACCCCACCCCTCCATGTCTCTGTCGGCTGCTGATCTTTGGGCAGGCTCCAGCTGGGGGCTCACAATTACTGCACCAGGGAGGGCCGGGTTAGAGGCAGACCCGACGGATCTTTCTGGTGGTGCCTTTGTTTCTGCTGAATGCAGCTGTATTGAGCCACTCCGTGCAAAGGGGTGACCTCCAAAAGCCTCCTGCGTCTCTGCTCCCAGTAAAGGGCAGGCTCACGGATTTGAGAAAGGGGTTATGGGGAGACAAAGGGGCAGGTGCGGATGCATACCGTTCAACATGTTGCCAGGGAAAAGCAGGACACACATATTCTGGGGCCGTGCTCCCGGGCGAGTCACATGATGCACATGAGATTGCAGCACCCGAAACAGAATAACCCAATTTAAACGGGACAGTTGAGGAGCATAGCGGGTGTAGCCCCACAATAGCAGGCAGCCCCCCCAAACCCGGTCTGATGATTAAACATGGGGTGAACTTGCCAGGACTCCAGGTTTGACCTAAAGCCTCTACGCTTGATGACCCCCTCTAGATGGCAGGTGGACGGCTTGGGGGAGAAACTCCAGGGCTTCCAAGCGCTAACTAAGGGTCTGTTTCCATGGAATTACAGCCTCTGAGCATGGAAGCAGAGCACAGTCGTCATGGCTAAGTAGTCATTGATAGTCTTATCCTTCACAAATTTCTCCATTCCTCTTTTAAACCATCCAAGTCGGTGGGGATCACTGCCTCCTGTCAGAGGGAGTTCCATAGTTTAACTATGCGCTGCATGAAAAAAACTTTTCTCTGTCCTGAATCTTCCAACATTCCACTTCATTGGAGGTCCGTGATGTCTAGTTTAATGAGAGAGGGAGAAAGCCTTTTCTCCAACCACTTCCTCTATTTCACACCCCCTTAAAAAAAATTAAAAATCTATCATGCCACCTCTTAGGGCTTGTCCATGCTGGGAAAACCCACTTTCTACCTCTGAATCGGAGCAAACATCAGTTGGGTTTTCTGTGGAAAACCTCTCAGACCCAGGCCTAGAAAGCATGAAACAAGCGGAAAACAACAACAACAACAATTTTGTTATTTATACCCCATCCATCTAGCTGGGTTTCCCCAGCCACTCTGGCCAGCTCCCAACAGAATATTAAAAACACGATAAAACATCAGACACTAAAAACTCTAAACAGGGCTGCCCTCAGATGTCTTCTAAAAGTCAGATAGTTGTTTATTTCCTGGACATCTGATAGGAGGGTGTTCCACAGGGCGGGCACCACTACCAAGAAGGCCCTCTGCCTAGTTCCCTGTAACTTCACTTCTCGCAGTGAGGGAACTGCCAGAAGGCCCTTGGCTGAACGATGGGGGTGGAGATGCTCCTTCAGGTATACTGGGCCGAGGCCATTTAGGGCTTTAAAGGTCAGCACCAACACTTTGAATTGTGCTCGGAAACTGGAAGCCAATGTAGGTCTTTCCGGACTGGTGTTATATGGTCTTGGTGGCCACTCCCAGTCACCAGTCTAACTGCCACATTCTGGATTAGTTGTAGTTTCTGAGTCAGCTTCAAAAGTAGCCCCAAGTAGAGCGCACTGCAGTAGTCCAAGCGGGAGATAACTAGCACATGCACCACTCTGGCAAGACAGTCTGTGGGCCGGTAGGATCTCAGCTTGCGTACCAGATGGAGCTGGTAGACAGCCGCCCTGGACACAGAATTGACCTGCGCCTCCATGACTGCTTGGACTCACACCTTCTAGGCATGGGACAAGAGAAGTGGGGACAGACCCTTCTTTGCCTTTTCTCTAAACTAAAAAGACCCAAATGCTGCAACATTTCCTCATAGGGGCATTACTTGACCATTGCAGTTGCCCTTTTTTGAAGCTTTTCCAACTGTAAATATTCTTTTTGAGGTGGGGCCACCAGAACTGTTTGCAGTATTCCAAGTGCAGTTGCACCATGGATTTTTATTATATTGGCAGTTTTAATTTCAATTCCTTTCCTAATGACGCCAACATGGAATTTACTTTTTCCCCACCTTCTGCAGCCAGGGGTAACAACTTCGTTGAGCTATCCACCATGACCCCAAGGTCAAATTGCTGGTCCATCACTGCCAATTCAGGCCTGATGAGCATCTAGGTGATGGCAGTTGTGGTCCATCTGCATGACCCCAGGAGTCCTCCATCACTGATCCAACCATAAGCCTACAGACCTCCCAGCTCTCAAGGCCAGCTACCCACAACCTACTGCTCATTCAACCTGGTCGAAATACCATGACCATAGATTCCTTTCATCAGCACGTGGCTCTTTTCTCACCTACATATTTATTTTTGAAATATGTGTGGGCAGTTTCGGCTGCGAAATGCATTAGAGGAACAGCTCCTTGGCCTCTTATCTCACATGTGGTAATGAGCAGAAGTTAGGCCGCCGAATGCTAATTGGATTTCTTTTTGCAGAGCAATAATAGTTCTGGTTTCATGAAGATCCTGAATCTGGAAACAGAAGTGCCCCCGCCACCCACCCCCATGGTTATCAGCTTATGACAGAAAGCCCATTATTTGCTCGATGGTTGTCCAAAACACCTGATAACTGGGCCGTCTGGATCCATGGCTATTAGGGATTTGCGCTAGGCTGGAGGCTCTGATCTAGCAGACAATTCGTCAGATTGTTCCATAAGCAACCTCTTTTGTTACACAAGCTGAAATGTTCAAGTAGGCAGCAAACACATTAGATAACAAAACCCAGCCTCTGAATGTGGTGGGAGAGGTGGTGGCGGAGGTGGTAAGGATTCAGAAAGTTGAATATCACAAAAAGGGGCTGCTGAACTGATTCAGATGCACAAAAGAGAGATACAGGTATGACATGAGATGCTTTAAAAAGTCTAGGTTCAAGTACCGTATTTTTCGCCCCATAAGACGCACCGGCCCATAAGACGCACCTAGATTTTTTGGGGGGAAACAAAGGAAAAAAATTTTATTTCCCCCCCAGGTGCGCTGCGCTACACCAGGAGCTTGGAGCGTGCGGAGCTCAGCGCGCCCCAAGCTTCTGCGTGCCGGCAAGGTCTCCGCTAGCGTGGGAGAGCCGGGCGCCTCTCCCAGGGCTAGCGGACCCCTGCACTAATCCAGAAGCTTGGGGCGAGCTGAGGTCAGCGCGCCCCAAGCTTCTGCGTGCCGGCAAGCAGTCCGCTAGCCTTGGGAGAGCCGCGGGGCTCTCCGAGGGCTAGCGGATCGCTGCGCTACACCAGGAGCTTGGGGCGTGCTGAGCTCAGCGCGCCGCAAGCTTCTAGGTGCGCGGAAGCAGTCCGCTGCCGCCCCAAGCCTCGCGCACCCGGTGGGACCTCCTGCCGGGCACGCGAGGCTTGCAGGCATTCGCCCCATAAGACGCACCCCGATTTCCCCTTCATTTTTGGAGGGGAAAAAGTGCGTCTTATGGGGCGAAAAATACGGTATATTTGTTTCAGCCCTAGTGGTGTTGCATAATGCGCTGGAGGAGTCATGGGCAGAAAGCAAGAAGAGCCTGTTGGATCAAGCCAATGGCCCATCTAGTGCAGTACCTTCTTCTCACTGCAGCCAACCAGATGCCTATGGTAAACCAGCAATCAGAACCTGATCCCAAGAGCCTTCTCCCCTCCTGTAGTTTCCAGGAGCTGATCTTCAGAAGCATTGCTGCAAGGAATAACTGTCATGGCCAATGAGTGGCCTTTGATAGTCCTTTCCTCCAAGAATTTGTCCAATCCTCTTATAAAGCCATCTCGGTTGATGGCCATCCTTGCCAAGTCTCGCAGGAGTGAGTTGGGTTGTAGAAAAGACCCATTGAAATGAATGAACATAACTAAAGTCTGTGCCTTCATTTCAAGGTGTCTAAGCCACCTGCCCCTAAAATGGTGGGAAATATTCTAGGCTACGTGAACAGAATAACAGTGTCCAGATGAAAGGAATTAATGGTACCACTCTATTCTGCCTTGGACAAACCATACCTGGAATACGGTTCTGGGTACCACAGATTAAGAAGGATATTGACAGCTGGAACATGGACAGTGGATGGTGACCAAGGTGATTAAGCATCTGGAAATCATGACTTACAAGGAAAGGTTGAGGGAGCTGGGTATGTTTAGCCTGGAAAAGAGGAGACTGAGGTGAGATATGATTGCCACCTTCAAATATCTGGATGGCTGTCGTGTGAAAGATGAGCGAGCTTGCTTTCTGCAGCTCCAAAGGATAGGACTTGAACCAATGGATTGAAATGACAGGATCGAGATTCCGATAAACTTTAGGAAGAACTTTATAATGTCTCTTTAAGAAGTCCCATGTTTTCTGGGGGATGGCAATCACCCACTGCATCTAAAAATTATTGATGGAAAAAACAGAAGAAATCCATTTCCCACTAGGAGAAATCTGATTTTTTTGTTTTGTTAAAAAACTGTTATTCTTTCTTCTTCTAACGCTCAACCATTCCTCCCCCCTCAAATTCTTAATCCATCCATCTCTTTCACATTATTAAATCCTATTGACTCTCACTACTCCCTATCCAAGTTCACATATAAGACAAAATAAGACTCAATGGACTTCCAGAGAAAAATGTTTATTGCAGGAGTGGGCCGGTTCATTTTTCATCATGGTTTTTGCACGATCAAAAACTCAATCAATTAAAATGCACATTTTTTTGTTGCTGAATATAAACCAGGTCAGGAGGAGATAATGAGGCATCATTTTCTTTTAATGCCAGATATTTCAACTCTGTTCTGAAAGGTGAGTAAAAGACACTCAGTAGGAGGGGGAAGGCACAAGTCTATCTTGAATTGTGGATATGTGGAAAAGGGAATGATGCTTCCATTTTCTTCCCTCCAAATATATACTTGGCATTAGAGAAGGACAAAAACGGTAAATTTCAGCTTCTCTCTATTTCTCACCCCCTCCAGTCTCATACCAATCCTTTCCCCCTCTTTTGCTTCCCTTGCGAAAAACAAACTCTATATGAAAATCCGTACACAATTCTGTGCAGTGAGCTTCTCCTGTCTTAGAGGTGCCTTTTAGAAATAGTGGGAATCACTATTCAAGACAGAATTGCCAAGCATTTCGACACTTGAAACACACTTTTGTACAAGACACAAGGGTCTTTTACTTAGACTCTGTGTTGGACTCTGAATAGTTTTTCTGCATGTTTCTTATTGCTAAATGGCTTTGGGATGCTTTATGCGATGCGATTCAGAAATGAAATGGAGAGATGCGGCAGCTCATTGGTTGAACAGATGCCCCCTGGCTGGGTTCGATCCACCAAAAGAAGATCTCCAGCAACATTAAACCTTGCCAGGCCAAACCAGGGCTCGTGGTCACCACTGTGCACCTGCAAAAGATAAACAACCCCTCCAAAAGCCGTAATGTGCAGGAAACACTTTGCTCTCAATGGCTACCAGCCACAATCACTATGCCCTGCCTCCACAGTTGGAAGCAGTAATGCTCCTGAATGCCAGTCACTGGAAACCACAGGAGGGGAGAGGGCTCTTGGGCTCGGATCCTGCTTACAGGTTTGCCACAGGCATCTGGTTGGCCACTGTGAGAACAGGATGCTGGACTAAATGGGCCATTGGCCTGATCCAGCAGACGCTTCTTACGATCTTAGGTTCTTAGCTCTCTGGAACTCGGTCCCCCTTAGCTATGTTGTTCTATGGCATCACCCCTCAATTGCCCTTGACCACCTTCTTTCTTTCTCTAAGAGGTTCAGCCCTGATCTGAGTTTCTGGGATTCCCACCTCTAGTGTAGTGGTTTAACAGTCAATCCCTCTTCACAGGGAGCTTTGGGAATTGTAGATCTGGGATGGGAACAAGGGTTCTCCTAACAGCTTTCAGCATCCTTAATGAACCCCAGAATTCTTTGGGAGAAGCCTTGGTGGTTTAGAGTGGTACCCTAGTGCTTGGAGTGTATGATGTTTCCCTCCCCTTAAGGTTTTGATCTATGGGCTACTTTTAAAATGAGGCTGCATTTTAAATTGCATTTTAACCTGTATTTTAAATTTGTGTCTTTTTACTGTAATTTTATTGGTGTTAGCCGCCCTGAGCCTGGCTCTGGCCGAGGAGGGTGGGGTATAAATAAAATTATTATTATTATTATTATTATTATTATTATTATTATTATTATTATTATTATTATTTGATTGTGGCCTAACTTTTGGGATTGGGGGTGGGGCGATGCAGCCAGGAAGAAAGAGATGGTTGTAGAGTTTGTAGAGATGCTATCTCTACCAAAGGGATCTGAGGAGAGGCATTTTCACTCCACCTTATGTGCAAACATCCCCCCAAGGAGGAACTCTGAAAGACGAGCTCAAGGTGCAAGCAGATGGGTGTGTGGGTTAATGACCCTTTTTGGGAGCAATTGTTCTGCAAGGATCCTGCACTGCCTTGGAGAGACAGAGGCACTTGAAAAAGCAACTTGAGTCTGGCTTAAGCTGGTTATCTGCCCCGATTTGCATAATGATTATGCAAACGGTACTTTGCATAATGCCACTATGATCTACAGTCACATTAGTTTTTTTATTGTGGAGAGAGAGAGAGAGAGAGAGAGAGAGAGAGAGAGAGAGATGGGAGCAGCTGCCCATTCTCTCGCTAACAATTTTGCCTCCCTCTCTGTGGCCCAGAGGCTGCTGGGAAAATTGCAACCATTTGTCTTTCAGGAGGAGAAACTCCTGGAGATTCCAGGTGGTGAATTGGGGGCGGAGGAAAGGGTGCCACGTTTGGGGCTTTTTAGATTAGAGAAAAGGCGAGTTAAGAGGTGACATGATAGAATTTTATAAAAAATATGCGTGGCATGGAGAAAGCAGATAGAGACAAGCTTTTCCTCTCTCGTTAGACTAGAATTCATGAGCATCCAATGAAGCTGGATGTTGGAAAATTAGGGACGGGTGGAAGAAAGCGAGCCTTTATGCAGTGATAGTTAAAATTATGGAACTTGCATCCTCAGGAGGCAGTGATGGCAACCAGCTTGGATGGCCTGGCCTCCCCCCCACCCCCAACTCTGGAAAAATTCATGGAGGATAAGGCTCTTAATGGCTGTTAGTCCTCACTACCATGCTCTGTTTCCTTGGCCAGAGTTATTAATGCTTCTGAATGCCAGTTGCTGGAAACCACAAGAGGGGAGAATGCTCTTGGGCTTGGGGGTTTCACCTTGGTTCATCTGGTTGGCACCTGTGAGAACAGGATGCCAGCCCAATCCATTGGCCTGATCCAGCACGTCTCTCTTCTATCTGTATTTGAGAAGTCCAATTCTCAGGCAGGGATATATGGGATATATAAGGGATAAAGCAACCCTACAGGTAAGCTGTTCCCAAGGCACCAAGGTTTCTAAGAGGAAAAACCTCAGCTGAAGTGACCCTCTTTTTGCTTCTGTCCCTGCCCACCCTCTGTGTGACTGCTGAGCAGGATCTTCTCAGCAGCTGCAAAGGAAATGTTTGCCATTGAGAGAGAGAGAACTTTTGGGAGCCTTCATGCACTGCATCAAAGCTATGTAGAGGGTGATTTATGGAACTGCTTAATTTATGTTAGAATTTGCAGCACAGCCCTTTCCAGATTAGTTAGGCAGCATATTAAATGCCAGTTATGGATGTATAATTGCAATAGCCGATGGGTAATAAATAAAAGAAAAAAACAGGGGGAGAAGGAACAAATGTCCTAGTACTAATAGCTTCTTTGCATCAAGAATGTGACCAGGGGGACAGGGTGGTGTGTAACCCGTGTGTATGAGCAGAGAGGCTCTGGGTGGCTTCCTGTTTCTTCTTTCACACAGAGTAGACCTAGACTCATAGAACCATAGAAGTGTAAACTCAGAAGGGACCCCAAGGGTGACCTAGTCCAACTCGCTGCAACACAGGAAGCACGGATGAAGAATCCAAGACAGATGGGGCCATCCAACTTCTGCTGGAAAACCTCCAGTGAAGGAGACTCCACCGCATTCTGAGGTAGGCAGTTCCACTGTCAATAAGCTCTTAACTTTCAGAAAGTTCTTCCTATGCTTTAGTCATAATCTTCTTTCTTGCCATTGGAATCCTCTGGTTTGGATCGTTCCTTCCGGAGGAGGAGAAAATAAGCTTGCTGGACCCCAGCACTCCCAGAGCCTACATGTCAAATGTGTGGGATGTGAAACACATAGCAGTCAAGTACAGCATTCCTAGAGTGGACATGAGGAGAGATGTTTGGTCCAGCCAGTAGAAAACTTCCTGTTTCCTCCTGGGCTGGGACAAATTTCCTCTACATGTGACCAGAGATGGGCGTGACCTTACCTGTTCAGGTGACAAAAGGACCAGGAACAAAGCCCCCCCACCCGACTCCATTCCTCGAAGAAGCAACAGCTCTTCAGCTAGAGGTGCCCTGTTGGCTATCAGCCAGCAAGGGACAAAGGAACTATCTCCTTATGGGATAGATTCCATGTATATATACTTTTGTAACCTAAGTCTGCCTTCAGGGATCCACCTGTGAAATGAATGAATGTGAGTAAACTACTTCTATACTTTTTACACAAGATTGAGTCATGTCTATTCTTTTAATAAAGGGGAGAAAAGGGAAGAAATCTCTTATTGAGAAGCTCAAACAAGCTAACCACTGTGCATTTAAAAGGGGGATGTTAAAACTCTGCTAAGTTATAGAACTTGCTAGTGCAAGTTAGGAAGGATATTATTAAACAATATATCCTCTCTTGCCTCCCTGAACATTCCCACAAAATGGGCCTTGTGAGGTGGAGAGCTTAAAGCCACTTTTCACACTAGGTACCCCAAGCGGACCTGGTGCAAAAAGAGACTGTAAACTCTCCACCTTGCTTGGATTTAACACACACAATTTCAAGTAGCTGGCCTTCAACCATGTACAGTTGAAATCATGAATGTTAGATGCACATAAGATGTTTTGGGAATTATATGGAAAGAACTACGGTACCTAAATTGTATAGAAATTTATTCATGTATGCGACTACAGCGGCAAGAATGTTACTTGCCCCCAAATGGAAAGAAACAGAAGTCCCAGCAAAGGAAGAATGGATACAAAAACTTATGGAATATGCAGAAATGGCAAAACCTACCGGAAGAATAAGAAATCAAGATAACAAACTTTTTATAAAAGAATGGAAATGGTTTATTGACTATTTACATATAAATTGTAAACAGATAAGAACACCGGCAGGATTATTGTAACAACCTGCAGTTTTACATAAGAGTATATATTTAAAGATGAATAAATGAGCAAATTAGGTCGATTTGGATCTGCAGAAGAGATTAAAAATAAATTTAAGGAATAGCAGAAGGAGGGGAAAGGAAGTCAAGTTTCGAAATGTCAAAATGATTGTAAAATCAATGAAATGTATAAAATTAGTGAAATGTATAAACTTGAAAAGTATAATATTTTTTTTTTAAATGCACATAAGATGTGATTGTGCTGTATGTGCAAATAAAACCTTTTATTCTAAAGACACCATTGTCTCTGTTGACGTTCATCCCAAAGGAACCAAACACCGGATAAAAGCAGAAATCCCTGGAGTCTCTTGCTGCTTGGAGACTGGGGTGGCAGTAAAAATGTGTGTGTGTGTGTGTGTGTGTGTGTGGAGAGAGAGAGAGAGAGAGAGAGAGAGAGAGAGAGAGAGAGAGAGAGAGACCCATCAGAACAAGATGGCATTGACTTTAGCCCATTAAGCATTACATTAAACCCATTAAAATTTGCAGCCCTTGTTATATCGAGAAGGACATACACACGGGCTGAGTGGACAGAGAGGAAAGCGAAGCGAAGCCAGGCTCCTCCTGTGTCAGAAGCTTCTGATTGGAAAATGTGAGCCGCTTTCTCCTCAATCACTCTGCAAATTGATGCTGTTAAATTGGCGTAACCCCTGTGTGCAGAAAACTCCTCCATTAGCTCCTGCTTGTCAGAAATCTGCCTGGAAGGGGGAGATATATTCTCTCCTCCCCAAAGCTGACTGACAACAGGCAACAGGCTAACGTGATAACCGGAGCTTGACATTCTCTCCCTGGCAGAAGGCGGCCAAGCTGAGGATGCCGTCATCCACGGACGCCTGGGCACGGCTTCCTCCCTCCGTCATTGTCGATTACCACGGAACTTATCGAGAGAAAAAAGTTTTGATCCCGTAATAATTGTGCTCCCACCAACCCACCCAGGGCTCTCCAAGATGTGCAGGCAGCAAAGACTGCATTGCAAGGCACCTACCGATTTCCAAAAGCTTGCACCTTCATCCATTGCAACATTCCCATGTTTAGGGGAGCTTTTAATGTTTGGTGCATTACTGTATTTTAATATTTTGTTGAAAGCCACCCAGAGTGGCTGGGGAGGCTCAGCCAGATGGGCAGGGTATAAATAATTTATTATTATTATTATTATTATTATTATTATTATTATTATTATTATTCCATGAATCTAATGCAGTTCTAACATAAGGACATAAGAAGAGCTTGCTGGATCAGGCCAGCAGCCCACTGAGTCCAGCATCCTTTTTCTCACAGCCAGATGCCCCAATAGGAAACCCACAAGCAGGATCTTGAGCCCATGAGCCCTCTTCCCTCTTGCGGTTTCCTGCAACTGGTATTCAGAGGCCTTGCTGCCTCTGATTGTGAAGTCAAAGCGCAGCCATTGTGGCTGGTAGACACTGATAGCCAACTACCCCATGATTTTCTCCAACCTGCCTTGAAAGTCATTTAGGTTGGTGGCCCTCACTGCCTCTTGTGGGAGGGAGTTCCGTAGTTTAACTAATATGCATGCATTTCACAGAAGAGAGTTTTCATGGATTTTAATGCATTGGTTTGCTTATTCTTACATGTATACCCCACCTTTCCTCTGGGAATCTCAAGGTGGCCTATGCGGAGCTCACCTCTCTTGTTATTAACATCACAACGACCTTGTTGGGTAGGGCAGGCAGAGAAAGGGCAAATGGCCTGGAGTTGCCTGGACCCATCCCAGTTCCATCCCACCCTGTTTCCTGGCAGATTTTTAAGGGGAAACCACTAGAAAGGTTCAGAAAAGGGCAACCTGGTTCTAGTCTCCTAGAGTCCAGCAAACTTAACAATTGCACCACCGCCTGGGTGTAGTTTTAGGGACATTTTATTTTTTTTTGTATAAAATTTAAATGGGGATTTGGAAGTTCCTGCTCATTGCAAAACATCTGGAGGATTTAGAGGAAAGTGTAAAAGGCGGGCAAGACCACCAGTATTGGCAAACCTTTTTAGTTTTAAGCCTCATAAGCTTTAGCAAGAAACTGAAATAGATCCTGACAGATGGCAGGAGGTAAAATTTTCTTGGACAGGGAATGTGTTGATCATAAAAACAAATATGCTTCCACAGGTCATTTTTCTATTTCTAACTGTTTCTCTGCAGGTGAACCCTTCAATATTAGCCAAATGACAAAAAATAAAATAAAATAAATAAAATCAGCTTTGGACTGTTTAATTGGCTGGTTAAAAAAGGAAGTGTCACAGCCAGGGCATTATGTCAGCCAGTGAGATCAGGGGCACAACACTTCCCATGTTTTAAATGACCTGGAAAGGCTGCAACATAACTGCGTGTTTCACTGCAGATAAAGGAACTTGGGGTTTATCCACAGTTACCTTTCCTTTGTGCTTTCTGGGCACCGTCCGTGCTTAAAAGCTCCATGCCAGATTGGCTCTTTTCTTTACTCTGGAGCTTTCACCGCAAAAAAACTCATTCTTTACCACTGAATCGGAGCAAACAGCAGTCCATGGAAAACCCAAATTGCTGTTTGTTGTGCTTGAGCTTTAAAGAGTGGACTTTTGTGGGGAATGATCTGGGGTGAAAAAGAAACAATGCTCAGACACAGATCCTGTGCCTGGAAAGCATGAGGCAAAAGGTAAGGGGTGGATAAGTCCTAAGCTAGTCCACACATTTAAAGCACCATGACAAACTCTACACGTGTCCCTATTTTCCAGAGACAGTCTCAGATTTACAGAAGCTGTCCAAGTTTCTGATTTGATCTCGGAATGTCCTGCTTTTCCTTAGGACGTTCCTATTTTCATCGGAGAAATGTTGGTGGGCGTCCCCATTTTCATTCAATAAGAATAAGAATAAGAATAATTTTATTATTTATACCTCCTTGGCTAAGGGGTCACATAACTCCATACCCTTCAACTTTTCTCCAATGAAAATAAGGACGTCCTAAGGCAGAGGGATGCGGGTGGCACTGTAGGTTAAACCACAGAGCCTAGGACTTGCCAATCTGAAGGTCGCGGTTCGAATCCCTGTGACGGGGTGAACTCCCATTGCTCGGTCCCTGCTCCTGCCAACCTAGCAGTTCGCAAGCATGTCAAAGTGCAAGTAGATAAATAGGTACCACTCCGGCGAGAAGGTAAATGGCGTTTCTGTGCGCTGCTCTGGTTTGCCAGAAGCGGCTTAGTCATGCTGGTCACATGACCCGGAAGCTGTATGCCGGCTCCCTGGGCCAATAAAGCGAGATGAGTGCCGCAACCCCAGAGTCGGCCATGACTGGACCTAATGGTCAGGGGTCGCTTTACCTTTAAGGCAGAATAGGACATTTCAGGATCAAATCAGAAACCGGGACTCCCCCTGGAAAATGGGGACACTTGGAGGATCTGCATTCCTGGTCAACAGTCTGCAATTCTTTGAGCCAGTTGGCATTTCTGAACACTTTTCAAAGGCAGCTTCATGTAGAGAGCATTGCAGGAGTAGATGGGCCTTTGGCTTGATCCAGCAAGGCATCTTTATTTTTTTAAAAAAAAACCTCCTCATGTTAATTAAGCTGTGCTGTTAGGCATGGAATGAATTTCCATCACCCTGTTCCTTTATTTCCCTCTGGGTTTGCTCTGCCCTGAGATCCACTGCTCTTGAATTCAGAGTCAAGGAGAGAACTCCTAAAACCGATTTTGTAATTAGGGCACGCGCTGTTTGCCAGAGCAAGCTTCCTGTTCCTTCAGCTCATTTGAGTCTTTGTACAATCTCATGCATATGATTCCCTGCAGATAGCTTTCCTTATCACGCCTTCCCCCTCCGCCACTTTTTGCATCATGTATCAATGTACACAAGCATCTATTGTTAACAGAAAGTAGGGGAGGGGTATAGGAAGGAACTGATAGCCGTGTCAACCTGAGCATATGTTGCTCCGCTAGAACATTTGGCGATGGGAAGAAAAGAACAATGGGGAAATCTGAACGCATCAGTACTCTTCAGAAACGAGAGTGGGTAACTAAGGGCACCAATACCTCTGGAGAAATCTGTGCCACATTTACGCCATACATAGAAAGCATGCCCTCCAATGTTCCTCAGATGAAAATAGGGACATTTCTCTTTTTTATATATAATTTTTATGTTTTACATTTTAGAATATTCGTTTAAACAACCTTAAAATATCAATGATTTCCCTTCTTTTCTTTCCATGGTTTGTTTTCCATAACATAAATCCCTGCATATTTTATATAAATTAAGCCATTCAGTATTCTATTGCTGCATCCATCAAAACTTATTTACACTGTTGAATTCATCTTAATGCTGCCAGTGTTTTCAAGTACAGTGGTACCTCGGGTTACATACACTTCAGGTTACATACGCTTCAGGACCCGCTAACCTAGAAATAGTACCTTGGGATAAGAACTTTGCTTCAGGATAAGAACAGAACTTGTGCTCCGGTGGTGCGGTGGCAGCAGGAGGCCCCATTAGCTAAAGTGGTGCTTCAGGTTAAGAACAGTTTCAGGTTAAGAACGGACCTCCAGAACGAATTAAGTTCTTAACTTCTTTAGGGAAGTTTTTAATGTCTAAAGCTGTATTGTTTTTAATATTCAGTTGGAAGCCGCCCAGAGTGGCTGGAGAAACCCAGCCAGATGGGCGGGGTATAAATAATAAATTATTATTATTATTATTATTATTATTATTATTATTATTATTAGTAGTAGTAGTAGTAGTAGTAGTATACATACACAGTTCCACCCCCCCATATATTCAATAAACATTCTTTCAATCTTCTTTAAACATATGTTCTTCTTGTTCTCTTATTCTATTTGTTAAGTCTGCAAACTGTGCATATTCCATCAGTTTAAGTTGCCATTCTTCTTTGGTTGGGACCTCGCTTGTTTCCCCTTTTTGAGCTAACAAGACATGGGCCACAGTGGTGGCATACATAAACAACCTTTTTTGACACCTGGGAATTTCTATCTGAATTATCCCCAACAAAAAGTACTCTTTTAAATACTTTTAAATATCCCCCCCATTCATTATAAATTATTTCCCTTTTACAAGTCCACCACATATGATAGAATGTCCCCCCCAGTCTCATTGCATCTCCAAAACAGGGACATTTCTCACTCCTCCCCAAACTGACCCTTCTCGACTGCCCAATTTGTCCCTGTCTCTGACACAGAACATTTCCTTTTAGAAGAAGGGCAAGTGCTACCACACACGCCCTCCACTACCCCGAGAAAACCCTTTAATCCTGATTTTATTTTACAGTGGTACCTCTGGTTACGAACTTAATTCGTTCTGGAGGTCCATTTTGAAACCATTCTTAACCTGAGGTACCACTTTAGCTAATGGGGTCTCCTGCTGCTGCCAAGCTGCCACTCCCAGGGTTGATGTGAGGACTGAATGAGGAGAGGGAGAACCATGTAAGTCGCCTTGAGCTCCTGGGAGGAAAGGAGGGATATAAATAAAATTAATAATAAAAAATAAGAACAACAATGCAGGGTAACCAAAGCAGTTTCTGCCTCAAACGCAGGCATAAACCCCAGTTTACAATCCATGCTGAAAAATAATTTTGGTGGGTGAAATGAGATGTTTTTGTAACTCAGCCAAGCATTGCCTGCATACAAACTTTGGCAAAAGCACTAGCGATGATCAGATCATCTCCGGGCTGCATCCTCCAGAATTCTCCATCTCACATTTGATCACAGACCTCCATTCTCCAGGTCCCTTTCTCCTGGCTCCATCACTTCCTCTGCCACTAAAAATACCGTTCACTTCAAAAGCTTTTGCAAACAGACCCACAAAGAGCTCCCCGGACTTCAAAAGCAATTTCTCTCCCTTTGTGCTCTGCATTGCTAAGCCGCTGGGACAGCTTCTGAGAAAAGGACTTTGAAGGCTAGTTCCACCATTGGGAGAAAGATAAATGCATGGGAGAAGGTTCATACTTGCTTGGAGGTTTGTGGGGATGTCTTTTAGGAGAGCCTGTTTTCCTTCGTTCCTCCCCACTCCCTCATCCCCTCCCCCAGCATTTTTGAGTGGCTTAGTGTCTCCATTCTGGGGGAGTTAGCTGAAGCCAGCAGAGAGGAATGGCAGATGGCTATCGAGGGCTTGGGCTCAGTCACTGGAAAATTGAGGTTCTCAGGAACATGTTTTATTCATTGGGTCGTCATCTCTATAGCTCAGCTTGAAACACCAGGAGCTTCTCAGGGCTGGGTGGCCCACAGCCTGGGAATAAGCAGGAGAGTAAGAGAGTCAGCCTTCAGAGTACTGGATAGCTCAGTTTGGTTAGAGCGTGGTGCTGTTAATGCCCGGGTTGCAGGTCCATTGCCCGTATGAGGCAATTGCATATTCCTGAATTGTAGGGGTTTGGACTAGGTGATCCTCAGGTTTCCTTCCAACCCTACAATTCCAAGCTAGCAGGACCAGTGGTCAGGGATGATGGGAACTGTAGTCCAAAAACAGCTGGAGACCCAAGTTTGTTTCAACAATCGAGTTCAATCGCATGCAATGCAGGAAGTGCAACTGAAGAATCCCTGGCAGATGGCTATCCAACTTCTGTCGAGAAATCTCCAGTGACTGAGAGTCCACCATCTTCCAAGGAAGTCCATTGAACGGCTGTGACCCTAAGATAGCTTTATTCCTACTCTTGAGCTGAAATCTCATTTCTTGTAATTTGAATCCCTTGGTTCAGATCTCCCATCTGGAGCAGCAGAAAACAAACTAGTTCCATCCTCCATGTGGCAGCTCTTCAAATCTTTGAAGATAGTTCTCATATCACCTCTCAGTCTTTTCTTCTCCAGGCTAAACATACCCAGCTCTCTCAACCCTTCCCAATAAGACTTACAGTTGGAAATAATTGATCACTTTGACTTTTTACGTCCAGCAACTGAGTTGTGGCTGTTTCCAGTATTCTCTTGGTATCTGCCATTTTAGCCAATCTGTAGCCCTCAGCATCAGGATCTGACATATGAAGACTTTTCAGCAACAATCTGAATCTGGCGTGCATCCGTCAGCTTTTGACAATGTTTGACAACCGACAGGCAGTGATGGTTGACATCTGACAGCAGACAGACAACAGCAATCAGGGTTAGGCGTTAGACTTCCTGTGGAATTTGGGGTGTCTGTTGGTTAATATTGTCCATACATGTCAGCAATGAAAAGAGGTGACAGATGAATCTTGCACTTTATGGATTCCCCCACGCAACTCCAAAGCTATCATGGGTCAGGTGTCACAAATAATTTAATAAGAGGGGCCAGATTAAAATTTCAAGAGATAAAGTGGATAGAGAAGTGTTTTCCTCCC
Organism: Podarcis vaucheri; assembly: GCF_965113315.1. NCBI lineage: Eukaryota > Metazoa > Chordata > Lepidosauria > Squamata > Lacertidae > Podarcis > Podarcis vaucheri. Next base: position 14,901,038 of record NC_138753.1, on the reverse strand, counting down.
TCTCTCATAACATTAGAACTCATGGACATCCCATAATGCAAATGTGGGAAGATTCACGACAGATAAAAGAAAGTCCTTCTTCACACAGAGCAGAGTTAAACTATGGAACTCCCTCCCACAAGAGGCAGTGGTAGCTACCAACCTAGATGGCTTTGAAAGGATGAGTCAAATTCATGGAGGAGAAGACTATACAGTGCAATGCTTCTGAATACCAGTTGCTGGAAGCCACAGGAGGGGAGAATGCTCTTATGCTCAAATCCTGCTTGTGGGTTTCCCAAAGGCATCTGGCTGGCCACTGTGAGGACAGGATGCTGGATGAGATGGGCCATTGGCTTGATCCTGCAGGCTCTTCTTATGTTCTTACAGAGTCATATAAGTATAGAGCTGGAAGGGACTCTGGGGATCATCTAGGCCAGGGGTCAGCAAACGTACTGCGCCTTGGGCTGGTGTCTCCAGTGCCAATCGTGCGGAGGGCCGGAGGGCGGGGGAGCGTGTGCCCATACGTGTATGCACAAGCTATTTCCGATGCATTTCTGGGTTGGAGGAGCACTGGAAATAGCTTGTGCACGGGCCTCCTCCGACCCGGATGTGCACTGGAAATAACACTTGCGCATGCACAAATAATGCTTGTGTATGCACACAAGCTATTTCCGGTGCTCCTCCGACCCGGACGTGGGCAGCAGCACAGTGCCGGTAAGAGCGGGCGGCGGCAGCGGGTGGCAGGGTGTGCCGCAGGCAGGATAAACAAGTCCCTTGGGCCTTATCTGACTTGTGGGCCTTAATTTGGGGGTCCCTGATCTAGGCTAACCCCCTGCAATGTAGGAATATGCAGCAGTCCCATATGGGGATCAAACCCTGCAGCTTTGGAATTATCAGCACCACACTCTAACCAACTGAGCTATCCTTACATACGAGATGTCTCAGCTGCTGCCTCCTCTCAGCAGCTCAACCCCAGAGGAGTGGAGATGGCATCAGGTCACCATTGAGTGAGACATTCCCAATGAGGGGCGACAGGCTTGCCACTGCCATCATGTCAATGTTTCTAGACCACACAAAACACACAGGAACCCTGCTCTTTTGCCACCACCAGTAGCACAGAGATCAACTGTCCTGGCCTGGGCTGGGAAATATTTCAGGAGGCCAAGAGAGTGGTGCTTGAGAGCATCAGGAAGGAGAAATATTTTTTTTTTTGCATTTTTTATTTCATTTAAAATACGCACAGAAGACTATGCATGGAGCAAATAAATGCATTTGTTAGGTAACTATGCTGAGTAGCTCTGGGTCATCTGAAAAGACCTGCTCACCTTTTATATGGTGCTGTCAATAGCCCCGACTGTGTTGGAAATCACATCCTGTCACCTGCCCTATTTTTGGAGCGAGCTGACTGCCTGCTAGAGCATGTGAGTGACAAAATTATCACCTTTTGGGGGGGAGCAAATGGCTCCCATTAATTATCCACATAGCGGAAACCTTTCTACTGTGTGGCCATTTCTAAGTGCTCTCCGATGAGATTAAGTGCAGGTAATTAATCTTAGGAGCTTAGATAACGGGAGTGCTGGGGTGGCAGAAAGGGGCCATTTGTTAGGGTTAGGGAGCCAGAACTGAGGTGAGGAGTCAGCAGGAATTAACTGCCAGCTACATAGAAGTGTGGAGACCCAGAAGATTCCAGGTTCAATCCCCAGCATCTCCAGGTGCGCCTGGGAGAGACTCCTACCCGAAATATTGGAGAGCCACTGCCAATCAGTACATGCAATATTGAGCTAGATAGACCAATAGTTTGACTCAGCTTCATCTGTTCATGTGTGTTTGTAAATAGATTGTTTAAAATAAATGCTCTTGCGTTTTAAGGGCTGTAGCTCAGTGGTTAGAGCATCTGTTTTGCATGCTGAAGGGCCCAAGTTCAACTCATTGTGGCACCTCTAGGGCTAGGAGAATACCTTGTCTGAAATTGAATTGACATTGAAATACTTTATTATAACTTGTATACAGTGAGATTACATGAGCACCCACCACTCAGCTCTCTTAGTCTTAATTCTCCTTGTTTACTGACGCACACCCACCAAACCTGAAAGTCAGTTGCCCTGTTGTTATCTTTTCATTCAGCAGCCTAACAGCCCACGGATAGAAGCAGTTCTTTACCCTGTTGATGCGACTAATCATGCTTCTATATCTTCTGACTGAGGGCAGGAGATCAAGAAAGTGCTGGCCACTTGTCAAAAGGGAATAGAAAAAGAAAGGCTCAAATAATGACAATACAAACCTAAGGAATGCGTAACTTAAATAATGACTATGAATGATTTACGGAAAAGCTGAAGGAAGTCCAGAAAAGAAATACTTTGTGAAAAATTGGATGTGAAATTATTGTGTGTTTTTGTTTTTGTTGTAAATTAATAAAAAATATTTAAAAAGAAAGAAAAAAGAAAGAAAGTGCTGGCCAGAGTGTGAATCATCCCTGAAAATTTTCCTCACTCTCCTGAGGCAATGTTCTTGCACTATTTCATCCAGCGGATTCACAGGACAGCCCATAATATCTTGTGCTGTATTCACCACCCTCTGTAGGCACTTCCTATCAGTTGATGTCAAACCAGCATACCACACCGTGATGCAGTATGAAAGGACACTTTCTATTGTTGACCGGTAGAAGGAGATCATCAAATGCTGATTGACATCGGTCTTCCGCAATACTCTGAGGAGATGGAGTCTCTGTTGGGCTTTCTTAACCACCTGGGTTGTATTTATTTTCCAAGTAAGGTCTTCACTGAGATAAACTCCTAGGAATTTCTTCCAGTCACTCCTGCTCCCAAGGCTAGGACCTGTACCAATGGCTTCAAGTTATAAGAAAGGAGATTTCGACTAAACATCAGAAGAATTTTCTGACAGTGGAACAGACTCCCATGAGAGGTAGTGAACTCTCTTTCCTTGGAGGTTTTTAAGCAGAGGTTGGATGGCCATCTTTCATGGATGCTTTAGCTGAGATTCCTGCATTGCAGGGAGTTGGACTAGATGATCCTCAGGGATCCCTTCCAACTCTACAATTTTATATTCTATGAGACTGAGCAGGATGGGTCAATGGGACAATTCAGTGGAAGACAACTTTTTTATGAATGTAGAGTCAAATTGACATAGGTAAGCATTCTGGGTGAAAAAGTGGGGCTGGACAGGTGCATCCTGATAGAAGTCTGGAATGCATACAATGGGTACCACATTTTGAGAAGGAAATCGGCTCATGGGGCACACCTGGAAGAAGGCAAGCAAGTTGACAAGCTGTGCTCCACCAGTTGTCTCCATTCCACCAGGTTTACATGGTGGCAACTACATCAGTGCTGCCCTCTAAGACTACGAACAGTTGGTGATGGTGATGGTGATGATGATGATGATGATAATAATAATAATAATAATAATAATAATAATAATAATAATAATATATTTATATCCCACCCATCTGGCTGGGCTTCCCCAGCCACTCTGGGCAGCTTCCAACAAAATATTAAAATGCAGTAATGCATCAAACATTAAAAGCTTCCCTAAACAGGGCTGTCTTCAGATGTCTTCTAAAAGTCTGGTAGTTGTTGTTCTCTTTGACATCTGATGGGAGGGTGTTCCACAGGGTGGGTGCCACTACCGAGAAGGCCCTCTGCCTGGTTTCCTGTAATTTGGCTTCTCGCAGTGATGGAACTGCTAGAAGGCACTCAGTGCTGGACCTCAGTGTCCAGGCAGAATGATGGGGGTGGAGATGCTCCTTCAGGTATACTGGACCAAGGCCATTTAGGGCTTTAAAGGTCAGCACCAACACCTTGAATTGTGCTTGGAAACATACTGGGAGCCAATGTAGGTCTTTCAGGACTGGTGTTATATGGTCTCGGTGGCTGCCCCCAGTTACCAGTCTAGCTGCCGCATTCTGGATTAGTTGTAGTTTCCGGGTCACCTTCAAAGGTAGCCCCATGTAGAGTGCATTGCAGTAGTCCAAGCGAGAGATAACCAGAGCATGCACCACTCTGGCAAGGCTGTCCGTGTGTAGATAGGGTCTCAGCCTGCATACCAAATGGAGCTGGTAAACAGCTGCCCTGGACACAGGGTGATAGCCATAGGTCACCAGTAGGACACCTGTTTTGCATGCAGAAGGTACCAGGCTCAATCCCCGGCATCTCTGGGCATGGCTGGGAAAGACTCCATGTCTAAAACCTTAGAGAGCTGCTACCAGTCAGTGTAGACAACACTGAACTAGACGGACCAATGATCTGGCTCAGGACAAGGCTGTGTTCTCTATGTTACTATGTAGGATTGTTTCCAATGTTATTTATGGAACCGAATGCTGAGATGTCCCCTCTGTCAGATGGTCACCTCGGGCTAAGCTTTGAGGAGATGGGAAGCGTCTGTTTCCCTCCATCCTCTCCACCGGCAAAGTGTTCTTCCGACTCATCCGCTATTAATAGGCCTTTTTCCATTTTTGATTCCTGCAACGTAACTAAGTGAATGCGCTGACATGTTGAAGAGGGGAGTCTTTTATTACCAGCTACTTATATCATTAAGGCAATACCCTCCCTTGCAATCACACAGCGATGGATTCATATTTTAAGAAGCTTGAACGTTCCTTCCCTGTCATTTACTCCTGCCTCTGTTTGGCGGAGACGGCAGGCCCAGATTCGGAAGAGCAATCACACCCTCTTCGCCTCTTTCTGCTCTGACGTTGATTTATGTTCAGCTGGCGATGGCTGCACCCAATTACCTTTGCTTTGCTTTCCTTAATGCCAGAGACACGATACCAAAATAATACAAACCTCTTTATTCTTAATGAAATATTATCCTTTGGCACGATGGGAGATTATTCATTGCTTTGCTTGTTGTTCAGTGCTTCTTTCCATGGGAAATGGGAGGCTGCTGATTGCTGCCCAAGCTAGGGATGGAGGGATGGATCCATCCATCTATTTTCAGTGTGTGCTGGGCTCTGTATCGTTAAAGCACTTCTCCCATCCCTACAAATAATCCCCAGAAATGTAGTTTGTTTAGGGTGCTGGGAGTTGTAGTTCTGCTGGGGGACAAACCACGATTCCCAGAATTCTTTGGGGAAGGTGCTTTACGTTAGAATTCCTGCTCCATGATTGCAGTCATGGGATTGTTGTCTTTCACATGACGGTATATGTTTTGACTCCACAGAGTGGGAAGGGACGGAGACAGGATGTTTGTATTACTGTGTTTCATGAAGTGGGACTATTGTCCTTTGTTCATTCTTTTTGCTGTCTGATGCTAGACAGAAAGGGAGCCATGTTGCAGTGCTCCAAGTGTATTTATATGTAAATAAAGTAGATTAGCCAAAATGCTGAGTTGCTGAGGTCTGTTACGCAAGCTGCGAAGACTCTGCAGATCCCTAAGCGTGCCAATGTCTGTTGGCATCGGTTGCTGTGATGTTCGGGCAGAAGAAATGATCGACCAGGAGGGAGAGAACATGCCAGTCGGGCATGTGTCTCTGCCAGGGTCCTACTCGAGTGTAGGACAAGCTCCTAACACTTTGCAGGTATGGTGTATAGGAAGCTCTGCCACTGAACTACCATCTCTCCCTGGAGTCAATTTAGCTTAGTATTTACACTGATTAGCAGAGACTCTCTAGAGCTTCAGACAAGAGAATCTTTCCCAGCCCTGCTTGGAGATACTGGGGAGTGAACCTGCAACCTTCTGCATTCAAAGCAGATGCCCTACCACTGAGCTACACCCCTTCATTACACTCAGTCAAGCCACTGGCTCACCTTGCTCAATATTGTCTACACTGACTGACTAGGTAGGAAGTCTTCCCCACCCTGCCTGGAGATACCAGGGACTGAACCTGGGACCTTCTGCATGCAAACCAGATGCTCAAATCACTGAGCTATGGCTACAACCAACTGCCCCTGGTCTTAGGTGGAATCTAGACATATATGAAAAAAGTTGTGGAAATGCTTTTAAAAAAACGTTTTGAAAAACATGTTGGATTTGCCATAGCTCACCCTCACCATCTAGTGTATAATGCGCTTTGCAACATACTTAAAACATTTTTATTTGCAGCTGTATAGCTGAGTCCAGAGGATAACATTGATACAGTTGCCGCAAGAGAAACCTGGTGGAATGGAGAGAACTAGTGGGATGCATGTGTTTATTCCCCCCCCCATTCATCTTATGGTGGGACCCCACTGCAGAAATAGAAATGGGTTTTTGACAACTTGTGATCCCAGACACCTCCAAATAGAATACAAACATGGGTGGACATCACCTGCCCATGCTGTGATTCCTTTCTCTCTGCAATGCTTCCAAGCACCAGGAAGCCCGGCTTCTCAAATGCGGAGAATGCCCACCCCATGTCTGTTCCCAAGTGACCCCAAGCCCCCACAAACATCAGGAACTGAAGCTGGATGTTGGAAGGTTCAGGACAGATAAAAGGAAGTTCTTGATGCACTGCAGAGTTAAACTATGGAACTCCCTCCCACAGGGTGCTGCAATGACCACCAAAGTGGGGGGCTTTCAAAAAGAATTGGACAAATTCATTGGACAACTTCTGTCGCAGTTCAAGGCAGTAATGCTTCTGAATACCAGTTGCGTACCCTCCAACATTTCTCCAATGAAAACAGGGACATCCTGTTCAATGATAACATCATCATCATCATTTATACCCTGGGTTGCCCCAGTCACTCTAGGCTTCCAAGATAAAAAAAATAACAAAACATTAGACATTTAAAAAACTTCCCTATAGAGGGCTGCCTTCAGAAGTCTTCTAAAGGTTGTACAATTGTATCTTGGAAGTCAAACACAATCCGTTCCGGAAGTCCGTTCGACTTCCAAAGAGTTTGGAAACCAAAGTGCGGCTTCTGATTAGCTGCAGGAAGCTCCTGCAGCCAAATGGAAGCTGTGGAAGCCCCATTGGACGTTTGGGTTCCAAAGAACGTTCGCAAACCAGAATACTCACTTCCGGGTATGTGGCGTTTGGAGCCAAAACGCCTGAGTACCAAGGCGTTCGGGATCCAAGGTATGACTGTATAGTTACCTATCTCCTTAGCTCAGGAGTCGCATAACTCCATACCCTCCAACATTTCTCCGATGAAAATAGGGACGTCCTCAGGAAAAACGGGACATTCCGGGATCAAATCAGAAACTGGGAAGGCTTCTGTCCCTGGAAAATAGGGACATTTGGAGGGTTTGCAGTTGCTGGAAACTTCTGGAAGGCAGCTCTTGGGTTTGGGGCCTGCTAGAGGGTCTCCCTTTAGAGCAGTGTTTCTCAACCTGTGGGTCCCCAGATGCTGTTGGACTACAACTCCCATCATCCCTGAGCTCTGGCCTTGCTAGCTAGGGGTGATGGGAGTTGTAGTTCAACAACATCTGGGGACCCACAGGTTGAGAAAGGCTGCTTTAGGGCATCTGGTCAGCCACTGTGAGAACAGGATACTGGGCCAGGTGGACCATTAGCCTGACCCATCAAGATTCTCTTATGTTCTTATGTTGGGATTCAGGAGGGGTAGCATGTCAAATGCAAGACCACATACCTCAGCAGTTTCCACTTTAGAAATTAAGCCCATTTCCTCGGGATGTCTCTCTGGAGGAAAACATTATGTCGAAGCCAGCTCCACTAAGCTTGAGATGTAGTGAGGAACATATGGCAAATCTACTCCTCGAATGCTCAGCCCTCTTCAGCAATTAATTAATTAATGTGCTCTGCTCGTTCATGGCTCTCCTTCCCTCATTAAGCCCCGCTCCCAGTCTCCCTGCAGGATTGTCATCTTTCCAAGATACACCTGGCCTCTGTCCCATCCTGGTGACCTCATCATCCACAAAACATAATCACATGGCTGCAGGAGCCCTAGATAGAAGGCTCAATGGCCAATCAGAGCTCAGGATGCCCACTGGGCCAGCCTCCTCCATCCCTCTGTCCCTCATCCCCGGAGTTACTTTGATGGTTCCATTTGGCTGATGAACAGGAGTGCTTCCCTATTAGAAGTTTGATGGATGGTCCCAATTATAGATCCCCTCCCCCTCCCCCAGCCTTGATTTAATGTAATGTTTTATTAATGGCAACAATTGGAAGAAAGCAAACAGCTCATTCCAAGCACGCCGGCCCAGTTTTGGAGGTTTCTCCGTTTAAGATTCACACCGAGTGCTCAATGTCAAGGAATTAAGGGTGGAAACGCAACCCAAGAACAATTCATTGAACAGGGAAATAGCCCATTAGGAGCCTCTTGACAAAATTAACAGAAGCATGACAAAGTTCCCCCACCCCTCCCAGCCTGGAAGGGGAAGGCTTCCAAGTGAATGCTAAGTTTTCGCCTCCCAACCTATGGGATATTGCAAAATTTATTGCGTTTCAAGTCATTTGGAGAATTCAGCTACCTTCCAGGACCTGTGTTAGGCTCACATTCACATCCTACATTTCTGTTTAGCTTTAAAATATATATATATTATTACGTTATTTCAAATATATAACAACAACATAAAGGTAAAGGTAAAGCGACCCCTGACTGTTAGGTCCAGTCGCGGACGACTCTGGGGTTGCGGCACTCATCTCGCTTTATTGGCCGAGGGAGCCAGTGTACAGCTTCCGGGTCATGTGGCCAGCATGACTAAGCCGCTTCTGGCAAACCAGAGCAGCGCACGGAAACACCGTTTACTTTCCCGCTGGAGTGGTACCTATTTATCTACTTGCACTTTGACGTGCTTTCAAACTGCTAGGTTGGCAGGAGCAGGGACCGAGCAATGGGAGCTCACCCCATCGTGGGGATTCGAACCGCCCACCTTCTGATCGGCAAGTCCTAGGCTCTGTGGTTTAACCCACAGTGCCACCCACATCCCTTAACAACAACATACATATACATAATAAAATAAGCCACCCTATCTGGTGTTTAAGCAATCAATACCCGCCATTCATTTCAAGCACTATGCTATCCTTTTAAAGGGGAAAAAAAGAAGAAAAAGGTAAAGGACCCCTGGATGGTTAAGTCCTGTTAAAGGTGACTATGAGGTTGTGGCGCTCATCTCACTTTTAGGCCGAGGAAGCCGGCTTTTGTCCACATGACCTTTCCAGGTCATTTGGCCAGCATGACTAAAGCACTTCTGGCACAACGGAACACCGTGACAGAAACCAGAGCGTACGGAAACACCGTTTACCTTCCTGCCACAGCGGTACCTAATGATCTACTTGCACTGGCGTGCTTTCGAACTGCTAGGTTGGCAGGAGCTGGGGCAGAGCAACGGGAGCTCACTCGGTCGTGGGGATCTGAACCACCGACCTTCCAATTGGCTAGCCCAAGAAGCTCAGTGGTTAAGACCAGTGTTTTTCAACCTTTTTTGGGCAAAGGCACACTTGTTTCATGAAAAAAATCACGAGGCACACCACCGCTGTGTGCGGAGAGGGAGATGTCAGAGCCCCGCTGCACTCTATGGGGAATCGGATGAGAGTGGACCGCCTGTCCGCTCTCATCCGATCCCATCCGATCTGATCCCCACCCAGGACAGATGGAAAATAGGGTGGACACAGTCCGGCGCCCGCCTAGTGGGAGAAAATTTGACATTTATTTTTTAAAAAATCTTTCGAATTTTTCAATTTTTCCCACGGCACACCAGGCAACATCTTGTGGCACACTAGTGTGCCGCGGAACAGTGGTTGAAAAACACTGGTTTAGACCACAGTGCCACCCACATCCCTTTTAAACAGTCATGGCTCCCTCCACCCCAAGAATTCTGGGAGCTGTTTTTAGTTAAGGGTGCTTAGAGTTGTTCTTGAAATTGCAGAGCAGAAAAAACACAACATTTAAGATTTAAGTGCATCGTAGTTGGCCCCTCCCCCAAAGAAAACACACACAAAAGAAAAGAACCTACCTCCCCACTCTTTTTAACTCAGCTCTCAATTACAATATGTAATGCTCTGAGTTTGGGGATGGGTTTGATAAACTGTGGTTTAATAAATCATTAAACTGCTGCTTGGAGGGAACGTACATCTGGAATGTGGTGCCCTGAAGCTATTATCGAAGCGCCAAAGCTCAGATGGGCTCATTACAGCATTGTTGGCCAATGAAGTCTTGTTAAGTGCAGCTGCCCTTCCTTTAAGCTTCGCAAATGGCGAGAGAGGGGGCCATGGAAATGAAGGGGGTGATGGTCCCAGAAGGAAATTCTCTACTTCCTAGCATCTGGAATGTTGCACTGGGGTCAGGGAAGCTTCCAGATTTCTCCTTTTCAAAATTTCCTTGCTTCCCAGCTATTGGGATTTGGAACAGATTGGGTCCAATTTCAAAGGTAAGGTTCTACACTTAGGCAGGAAAGACCGGCTGCACAACTAGAAGATGGGAGTCACCTGGTTTACCAGTAGTACATTGAAAAAGATCTAAGGGTCTTAGTAGACCACAGGCTTAGCTTGAGTCAACAGTGTGATGAAGCAGCAAAAAAAGAAGAAGCTAATGCTATTCTAGGCTACATCAACAGAACTACAGTGTCCCGATCAAGGGAAGTCATAGTCCCACTCTATTCTGCCTTGGCCAGACCACACCTGGAGTACTGTGATCAGTTCTAGGTGCTACAATTAAAGAATGACATTGTTAAGCTGGAACAAGATGATCAAGGGTCTGGACACCAAGTCTAAGGAGGAATGGATGGGGGAGTTGGGAGTTGAGAGTTGAGAGAAGATACGATTGTTGTTGTTTAGTCGTTAAGTCATGTCCGACTCTTCGTGACCCCATGGATCAGAGCATGCCAGGCACTCCTGTCTTCCACTGCCTCCTGCAGTTTGATCAAACTCATGCTGGTAGCTTCGAGAACACTGTCCAACCATCTCGTCCTCTGTCGTCCCCTTCTCCTTGATCTTTCCCAACATCAGGGTCTTTTCCAGGGAGTTTTCTCTTCTCATGAGGTGGCCAAAGTATTGGAGCCTCAGCTTCACGATCTGTCCTTCCAGTGAGCACTCAGGGCTGATTTCCTTCAGAATGGATAGGTTTGATGTTATTGCAGACCATGGGACTCTCAAGAGTCTCCTCCAGCACCATAGTTCAAAAGCATCGATTCTTCGGCGTTCAGCCTTCTTTATGGTCCAGCTCTCACTTCCATACATCACTACTGGGAAAACCATAGCTTTAACTATACAAACTTTGCCTTGGCCAGACCACACCTGGAGTACTGTGATCACTTCTAGGTGCTACAATTAAAGAATGACATTGACAAGCTGGAATATGTGCAGAGGAGGGTGACCAAGATGATCAAGGGTCTGGAAACCAAGTCTTAGGAGGAATGGATGGGGGAGTTGGGAGTTGAGAGAAGATACGATATCCATCTTCAAATATCTAAAGGGCTATCTCAGGAAAGATGGAGCAACCTTATTTTCTCCTGCTCCACAGGGAAGGACTCAAACCAATGGATTCAAGTTACAAGAAAGGTTATTCTGACTAAACATCATAAAGACCTTTCTGACAGAAAGAGCTGTTCGACAGTGGAATGGACTTCCTCAGAAGACTGGGGAATCTCCTTGGAAGTTTATAAGCAGAGGCTGGATGGCCATCTGTCACAGATGTTTTTCTTGTCATTTGAAATCATTGGTTCAGGTCCTACCCACCAGAGCACCATCTTCCATGTGACAGCCCATAAGGAATTTGAGGCTATCATATACATAATTTTATTTGTATGCCGCTTTTCCATAGTTCAAACCAGGTTCAAAGCACTTACAGTACAGAAAAAAATACATAATTATGTCATAAACAGTAAATAAAACATCAAAAAATACACAACCAAATGGCTCAATTTCCACATAAATCATAGGATCTAAAATGAAGATAAAAAAAAATTAATATCAATAACAGCAACAACTCCCTTCCATCAAATCCCCCTAAACAATATCCCAGCCCAGGGCTGGATTTAGGTTTGATGAGGCCCTAAGCTACTGAAGGTAATGGGGCCCTTTATATGTTCAGCTTCCCTTTGCCAACAACAAATTGTCATGGTTTTTTGTGTTGAATATATGCTATATGGTAATTTATGGACCTAATAGGTATCTAACCAGTGATATTTTAGGGAGCAGGCTAGCAGGCAGGGCCCATTACTTATATTATAGGGGCCTACGCAACACAGAACACTGTTGCTGTATGTAGGCTTTATTTTATTTGTTTTTTTTATCTTATATTTTGGAAATGCACATTCAGGTTTTTTCCCTTTAAATTTTTTTGGGGCCCCCAAGAGAGTGGGACCCTAAACCAGTCATGTCCAAACTTGACCCTCCAGCTGTTTTGGGACTACAATTCCCATCATCCCTAGATGGGATGATTTGTAGTCCCAAAACAGCTGGAGGGCTAAGTTTGGCCATGCCTGCTATGCTATAGCTTGTTTAGCTTATACGTAAATCCGGCACTGCCCTAGCCCAAGAGACTGTTCAGCAGCCTCAGTTTTTGTAGCTGCAGTTGGCCAGTCAGTCAAGGCACTATCCTCACAGGTCAAGCGGAAAAGGCCCACAAGACAGGGAGCCGGTCTTCCAGGAGTCACAGCCAAGATGGTCTCTTGCCTCATATCACCTCTTAGTCACCTCCAAGCTGGATCTACCCAATTCCCACACCTGGGTGGAGGGACGTCTGTGGCACTCCCCAGATGTTGCTGGGCTACAGCTCCCTTCATCTCTGAGCACTGGCCATACACGCCAACACTCCCCATGTTTTTTGAGGAGGCCGATCCCCTCAACGTTCAGAGGGCATTTGGCTCTGCCTCCTGGCTCCTCGTGTCATCACGCTTGCAACGGGCCCCTTCAATCAACTTGTGAAGATGGCACCTTTGGCATTGGCTGCCTGTTGGGGATGATGGGAGAGGGGCTCCGGTCCACTACAACGAAATTAAATCTTCCCGGTGTTCTGTTCTCCCCCCTCCCTCCCTGCCCCTCCGCCTCGCCCCCACCACATAACCTTCCTATGAACCAGGTAGGCGTGCTTTCGACAATGCATGCCGAAAAGATGTAATGCAAAGCAATACCTGCCCCGCAAAATAATTGAAAACAAATTGAAATTGATTTCACTTGATCTGCTCATTTGCCACCCCTCTCCCCAAATTCATTTCCCCCCTTTTATAGTCATTTACAGTATGAAAAATGAATAAAACAAATGGGGCTCATTTGCTCTTTTCCCCATTTGTCTTTTAAATGGACACATATCCCTATTTGAGACTAGGAAGGTTGATCCAAGCATCAGTTTCTTCCCCTGCAGCCTCTAGCCAATCTAAAATGAAGGAAATATTGCAACAAAAAACAAAGCAAAAAACCTTTTGCTAGCAGTTCCTAAACTTTTTGGGCTGCCACCCCCTTGGTTCCATAAACCCAAACCCATTGCCCCCTCCACTATAAAAGGCATTATTTACAATAGTGGTTTGCACAACCCACTAATGAATATTGTTGTTGTTGTTTAGTCATTTAGTCGTGTCCGACTTTTCGTGACTCCATGGATCAGAGCACGCCAGGCACTCCTGTCTTCCACTGTTTCCCGCAGTTTGGTCAAGCTCATGCTGGTAGCTTCGAGAACACTGTCCAACCATTTTGTCCTCTGTTTCCCCCTTCTCCTTGTGCCCTCCATCTTGCCCATCTTCAGGGTCTTTTCCGGGGAGTCTTCTCTTCTCATGAGGTGGCCAAAGTATTGGAATCTCAGCTTCAGGATCTGTCCTTCCAGTGAGCACTCAGGGCTGATTTCCTTAAGAATTGTTTGGTTTGATCTTCTTGCAGTCCATGGGACTCCATAATTCAAAAGCATCAATTCTTCGGCGATCAGCCTTCTTTATGGTCCAGCTCTTACTTCCATACATCACTACTGGGAAAATGCTTATCTTGATCCAATGATACCGGCTTTTCAAAGTCTGATGGTCTTTTACACATCAAATGTCCCCCTGCCACCCCCATGCCTCTTAGCCCCTGCCTAGGTAATCCACCCCACCCTCCTGGGGGCGCTATGACCCACTATGGGAACAATTGCTTTCCACTTTCTGTGCTTCCTCTCCAGTTGAGTATCCCAACTTAATGGGGAAACTCAAAGCAACACTCAGAATACTCCAGTGTTTTCATAGCTTTAGATGACTCTTCTGCATCTGAATGACTCAACACACAATTCTCTATGGGCAGACCCCCCCCCCCATGCAGACTGGACTAGCCTGCCCAAAGATCTTTTGAACTGTCCCTCTTATTATAAGGTATGTATGTCTTAACCATGCTCACTGGAAGGACAGATCCTGAAGCTGAGGCTCCAATACATTGGCCATCTCAGGAGAATAGAAGACTCCCTGGCAAAGACCCTGATGTTGGGAAAGATGGTGAGCACGAGGAGAAGGGGACGGCAAAGGACGAGATGGCTGGACAGTGTTCTCGAAGCTACCAGCATGAGTTTGACCAAACTGCGGGAGGCAGTGGAAGACAGGAGTGCCTGGTGTGCTCTGGTCCATGGGGTCACGAAGAGTCGGACGCGACTAAACAACAACAACAACACAGCAGTAATAAGCCAGAGGTGTAGGAAGGGGGGGCAGAGGGCGTGTGCTGCCCTGGGTGCTCTGGTCCATGGGGTCACAAAGAGTTGGACACGACTAAACGACTAAACAACATCAACAAATGTCTTCACCCACATGTGTATCCAGAAGTCACTCATCTTCCTACACTCCCTGCCAAGAAGTTTGGGGTCTTTTGCTAGATTTGTAAATTGTGTTTGTTATGGGCATGGCCTGTGAAGAGGGTGTGGGGTGTAAAGCCAGGTATACTTGCCTCAGGCCTTGGAGGGCTAAGCTGGCTGGAGGTCACTACCAGGGGCCTGCTGGACTTACCCTGTCATGCCAGGGACTTAATGGGCATCTGATTGGCCGCTGTGAGAAGAAGATGCTGGACTAAATGGGCTATTGGCCCAATCCAGCAGGCTCTTTGGTTCCTACATGCTTTAGACCTTGTTTCAGTGGGTCTTCTTAGAGTATGTCTAACGTTGGACATCACTCTGTATAAACTGGAAGTCAAAACTGAAATAATCAAATCTCCAAAGCTTATATCTTTCTTATTATCACTGCTGACTTTGATGGGGGGACTGAATATACATTTCTGAAGAGTGCATTAATAGAACTGATCTCTGTTAGAATGAGAAGGAAGCCCGAGAAGGGACTAAATCAGAAGAAAAATTAGCAGAAGATGGGGAGATGAAAGGATTCTCTTTTTTTCCTCAGAGAAAGCCGAATGTTAGGCTTGCCTACAGCGGAAGTGAAATTGAGTTTCACTCTCCGTTGAGATATCGGATTTCAGAATCCTAACTCAGTTTGGATTTCAAAGCAGCAAAAATTTGAGGAAAAATTCTCGAGGGCCTCTTAACTTAAATCTAAATACAATTTATTAATTTTTTTCACAGGGGAGAGAATGCCCAAATCAAATAGTACGAGTCATAGAGTACAGTTAGACACGGGAGTTGAGGATTCACAACCATATCTTCTTCTTCTTCTTCTTCTTCTTCTTCTTCTTCTTCTTCTTCTTCTTCTTCCATTTAAAAAAAAAAAGGAGTCAGGGGTGATCTGAACCACAATGGGGTGTTGAGGAAAATGGGAACAGCTGCTGAGGGAAGGAAAATGCCAAACGGTGGGGCAGAAGGAGGCTGTATAGCTAAGTTTAGCTGGAGAAAAGAAGACTGAAAGTTGATAGTTATTTCCAAGTATCTGAAGGACTGTCACATGGAAGATGAGGTAAGCTTGTTTTCTGCTGTTCCAAGAGACCCAAACCAATGGCTATACAGTGGTGCCTCAGGTTAAGTACTTAATTCGTTCCGGAGGTCTGTTCTTAACCTGAAACTGTTCTTAACCTCAAGCACCACTTTAGCTAATGGGGCCTCCTCCTGCTGCTGCGCCGCCACCGGAGCACAATTTCTGTTCTCATCCTGAAGCAAAGTTCTTAACCTGAAGCACTATTTCTGGGTTAGCGGAGTCTGCGACCTGAAGCGTATGTAACCTGAAGCATGTGTAACTCAAGGTACCACTGTAAATGACAAGTAACGAGTGCCTGACTAAACATTAGAAAGAACTTTCTGATAGTGAGAACTGTTTGACAGTGGAATGGACGACCTCGAAAGGTGGTGGATTCTCCTTCATGGGAAAGCTTGGATGGATGGCCATCTGTCAGGGTTGGTGCTGACCTTTAAAGCCCTAAATGACCTCAGCCAAGTATACCAGAAGGAGCTTCTCCACCCCCATCGTTCAGCCCAGACACTGAGGTCCAGCGCCGAGGGCCTTCTGGCAGTTCCCTCACTGTGAGAAGTGAGGTTACAGAGAACCAGGCAGAAGGCCTTCTCGGCAGTGGCACCCATGGAAATAAACAACTACCTGACTTTTAGAAAACATCTGAAGGCAGCCCTGTTTTTAATGTTTGATGTTTCATCATGTTTTTAATATTCTGTTGGGAGCGACCCAGAGTGGCTGGGGAGGCCCAGCCAGATGGGTGGGGGTATACCATAAGATAATAATAATAATAATAATAATAATAATAATAATAATAATAATACCAAGGCTTGTTTTGTTGTGATCCTGCATTGCAGGGGGGTTGGACTTCCTGAACCTTGAGCCAATTCTACAATTCTATGAGGCAGCAGTGGAAAAGAGAGAGTGAAGGGGGCGCCATTTTATGGCTCACCTCAGGCAGCAAATTGACTTAGGCTGGCCCAGTTGCCTAGAGCACCCCGGATAATGAGAGCCGGTCTTGGGTGACAGGGATAAGTCATCGCCGAAAAGCAATTTTGGGCAGTGTCTGTGTGATAAACCAAATGTGTAGACTAACCCTTCAGGAGCAGAACCCGTTGCCACCTTAACTTCCGTATCGATTCTGCTGAGGCCAGCAGATTCGCACAGCTCATAAACTGCATGATTACATTTATAGCCGTGTTCCTATTAAGTGAGAGGTGCGGCGGAGATTAATCTCGTGTGTCCCTTCCAGCAAGGAGGTGGGGAAACCAATGTCAGAGGCAGGATCCTAAATCTCCCGGAGCTAATAAAGTCCCCGACTTTCACAAGAGGGAGAGGGTGCAGGGGAAACAGAATGGGTCCATAAGAAAACAAAATTCATTTTGCCACAATGGCTGGGTTCCTGCTCCAGCCAAGACAATTCCCAGCAAATGGTGAGCAGAAGTGGCAGGACAGTTAGGGACAGTTGTGAAGGTCCTGATCTTCTCTCCAAGTGAAAAAAAATGTTCTTTTATGTTGGGGGGGCGGAATGTGGAAAAATATTGGGGGTTTTCTAAATGAAGAATGTCATAGGTCTAGCAAGTGGGCAGATTCCTGCCTTATCATTTTGCCTGAGGGAAGAGTATGGAAACGAGAGAGCCTATGTGGTGTAGTGGTTAGAGCATCGGACTAGGACCTGGGAGAGATGAGGGTTCAGATCCCCTCGCTCGGGTATGAAGCTCACTGGGTGACCTTGTGCCAGTCGCAGCAGCTTTCAGCCTAGGTAAAGGTAAAGGGACCCCTGACCATTAAGTCCAGCCATGGCCGACTCTGGGGTTGTGGCGCTCATCTCGCTTTATTGGCCAAGGGAGCCGGCGTACAACTTCTGGGTCATGTGGCCAGCATGACTAAGCTACTTCTGGAGAACCAGAGCAGCGCACGGAAACGCCGTTTACCTTCCCGCCAGAGCGGTACCTATTTATCTACTTGCACTTCATGCTTTCGAACTGCTAGCTTGGCAGGAGCAGGGACCGAGCAACGGGAGCTCACCCCATCGTGGGGATTTGAACTGCTGACCTTCTGATCGGCAAGCCCTAGGCTCTGTGATTTAACCCACAGCGCTACCCGCGTCCCTAGCCTACCTCAAAGGGTTGTTGTGGGGATTAAGAAAGGAGTGAGTACCATTTACACCAGCTTGAGCTCCTTGGAGAAAAAGGTGGGCTATCAATGCAGATATTCGAACTCTACATGGTGACTAGCCATGATGACTGTGCTCTGGCCTCTATAGTCAGAGGCAGCAATGCTGCTGAATACCATTTGCTAGAAGCCACAGGAGAAGGAAGGTGTTTTTTTGCTTAGTCCTGCTTTCTGGTTTCCCATGGTCATTTGGTTGGCCACTGTGAGAACAGAATGCTGGATTGGAGGGGGTCCCTTTGGCCTGGTCTAACAGGCTCTTCTTACACTTTCATGGAAACTTGCCCATAAGGGAATGAGGTTCCTGGGGGGTGGGGAGAAGTCCTTTCAACTCTTGTCTAGGCTCACAGGAGAAAGGAGACCTTGAAAATGATCCTGCCCAGGAAACATTCCAAAGCACACCATCTTCCTTCTGCCTGCCTGTTAATAAACCTCAGAGTAGTCATGGCAACTAGAAAAAGCCAAGGAGGGGGACTTTGCCAAGGTAGAAGAATGAAGGAGGCAGCCAGACGAGGGTGACCCCCAATCCTGCCTTCTAAGCCTGTCAATCAATACAATATTAATTTGAGACCAAAAGGATTAGGCAGTTGTGTGTCTGGGATCAGCGAGCAGCCTTGGCTGACAAGTGTAGGAATGAGTTCAAGGTTCGTGCAAAAATGGTTTAGATCTATCTCCTGGCTGTCTTGAGAAGCCTCCCTCCCCATCTGAGAATTATGAAGTGCTTCGTTCCATCACACATCAGGCATGCCCCCATCTCCAGCCATTTCCCTGTCTGCCATCTTTCCAGTTAGAACTGTAGAGTTGGAAGACGCCCAAAGAACATCCAGTCCAGCCCCCTGCGAGGCAGAAGTCACAGCTAAAGAATCCCTGACAGATGGCCATCCGTCGGCAACTACCCCACCCCCCAGTCTGAGACCACTTCAGATGTTTGCAGAGAAGAGAAGAGAGCTGAAATGTCCTCAAAGACATTTTTGAAGATAATTCTGAGGAACACCTGAGGCTGCATAGGAACACACCTTCTGACACAGTCAGCCCCATTGTCAGGCTTTGGGGAGTCAGATCCCACCCCTGGTGGCAGTAATTAAGCAGATCAAATGAAAGGAGTGATCTTACCAGATAAGTTATTTAATAATCACAGCGAGAGACAAAGGAAGGCATAGCACGCTAAAAAATTGCCTTGCTCCCAGTAAAGGTTCACCCCCCTCTGTCCCCATTAATCTAAAGGTAAAGGGACCCCTGACCATTAGGTCCAGTCGTGGCCAGCTCTGGGGTTGCAGCGCTCATCTTGCTTTATTGGCCAAGGGAGCCAGCCTACAGCTTCCGAGTCATGTGGCCAGCATGACTAAGCCACTTCTGGCGAACCAGAGCAGCACATGGAAACGCCGTTTACCTTCCCGCCAGAGTGGTGCCTATTTATCTACTTGCACTTTGACATGCTTTTGAACTGCTAGGTTGGCAGGAGCTGGGACTGAGCAACGGGAGCTCATCCCGTCACGGGGATTTGAACCGTCGAGCTTCTGATCAGCAAGTCCTAGGCTCTGTGGTTTAACCCACAGCGCCACCCGTGTCCCTGTCCCCATTAATCTACATTACTCCTAATCTGAGTTTGTTGCCTTTGCGCTTTCTATTACATCACTTTCCAAGCCCATCTAGTCTTAGGGGAAGAGGGGGGGCATCAGGAATGCTGCCCAAGGACACTGAATCAGCCAGCTTTCTCTCTCTCTCTCCTGGTGTTTCCTCTTCTAGCTGCTCCTTACCCAGTATTTCTCAGCTTTCTCCCTCTGGGCCATGCCCTTCTGCAAACCACTGTTCTAAATCAATACTGTCCTCCTGCCCTTGGAAAGGTTCATAAAAAGGGGGGGGGGCTCCCACCATTCCTCCTCAGTCCATCCCCTGACACCCATCAAGCTTGATATTGTCAACACTGACTGGCAGCAGCTCTCCAGACATTTCAGGCAGTGTGGGGAGGGGCAGTGTTTGACTCATTGGCATTCCACTCTGGAACTCATTTCCACAAGAAAGTAAAGATGACCATCAACTTGCATGGCTTTAAAAGAAGGTGAGGCATATTGATAGATACTGAGATGCTTACCACTTTGTTCAGCTTCACCTTCACTCATATATATAGTTCCAGTAACAAGAAGCCGAAAGCACCAGCCTGAAGATGACGAGTGAGACCTCGTCGAAACGTCGCCCAGACACCCCGACTCTTACACGGGAAGACACCCGAAGACACCAAAACCTACATTCCTGTACCCGTGAAAATCTACGAAAGCATATATATATATATATATATATAGCCACATACCATCAAGCCAAGTGCAGAAACATTCATTACCACTGTGTTCCTTGCAAGGGCTGGTTGATGCAGCTAAGTCCTGAAGGGCTCATTAATCAAAAGGCAATTAATTCTCCATCACAGGGGCAAAAAAAAAGCACAAATACCCATCATTCTATAAGGCTCCATTTTTTTTCCACAGGTGAGAAAAATTCTCTGATTCATACAGAAAAAATGCATGATTAAACACTTCATTAGCATCCCACAAAGGGGAAGCTGTGGCCTGGGTTGCGTAATTCCGTTGCCACAGAGATGTGCAGAGCAAGGTGGCCAGCATCTTGGGGCAAACTGTGGAGGAAGAGAAGTCTGAACGTAGAAAGAAGCGATGCCCAGCACCTCTACTGGGGAAGGGCTGCAGCTTAGTGATAGGGCACATGCCTTGCATGAAGAAGGTCCAGAACCCAACGTCATCTCCAGGGAAGATTGAGAGAGACCCATTATGAGGGCTGGAGTCTTGCTTTATTTTGACAGGAACGGCCATAGCTCAATGGTAGAGCATCTACTTTGCACTCCAGAAGCCATGGGCTCAATCCCTGCTGGCATCTCCAGGTAAAGCCAGTGTGGTGTAGTGGTTAAGAGCGGTGGCCTTGTAATCTGGTGAACCGGGTTCACGTCTCCGCTCCTCCACATGCAGCTGCTGGGTGACCTTGGGCTAGTCACACTTCTCTGAAGTCTCTCAGCCTCACTCTCCTCACAGAGTGTTTGTTGTGGGGGAGGAAGGGAAAGGAGAATTTTAGCCACTTTGAGACTCCCTAGGGTAGTGATAAGGCGGATATCAAATCCAAACTACTACTACTCCTCCTCCTCCTCCTCCTCCTCCTCCTCCTCTTCTTCTTCTTCTTCTTCTTCTTCTTCTTCTTCTTCTTCAGCTGCCTGAAACCCCAGAGAGCATCTGACAGTCAGTGTAGACACCGCTGAACTAGACAGACCAATGACCTGACTTAGTAGAAGTCAGCTTATGTCTAATTCACACACTGTAGAGGTATTTTGGGATGGGGGTGGGGTCCATAAGGCAGGGAGCAAGCTTTGGGCATAGATCCCACCCCCCACCCCAGGGGCCATCTCCAGTTAAATAATATCTCATCAGACCTAGGAAAAAGCACTGGGAGCTGCTTTCCAGCTTTCCAGCTTCCTGCGTTCCAAGCATTTAATTCATAAAGTAGCAGAGGAAACTGCATTCTCACTTCTGACTGCGAAGACTTTTGAGGCTGGAAGCTAAGCCGGGATGAGCTTGATCTCCTGCCGTCTTTCCCCAACAGCATCAGCAGGAATCAAGCCAAGTCAAATATCCTCTAAAGTACAGGTGGGCAACTGCAGGCAAAGGGGGCAACATGTGGCCCTTGGCATCCTTTTACATAGCCCTCAATACCTCCTGAAGCTGCTCCATCGGTTCCCGTTCAGAACAGAGACCAGGCAGTTTGAAAACCTCTCCATTTGTGGGGGAGGAGGCGAGTTTTGGAAGCAGCAGTAAAAGAGGCAGAAGGAGATTTGAATGCTACTCTTCTCAAAGCGGGCTTCAGATGTCCCCAAGTCGTCTACAGATCTCACCCCATGTGAAATCCCAGGGACCTGATGGTACTGCCTCTCAGAGTTTTGTTCTGCTTCCTTTTTCCTGCAGAGAATTCAAACGTGCCCAGATATTTGCTAGAGCTAGACTAATTATGGTGCCCTTACAACCCCCATCCATTAAAACGAGGAGTGTTTCTGCTTCTGATTTGTTTTGGGGTTTTTATTTCCCCTTCCCAAATGAGCTCAACTTCAGATGCACAGATGTGGGTGGCCCGGAGGGCCCCTCTCTCCAAATCCGTGGCGACTCTGCCCTCGCAGCCACCCAGCCGAAGGTTGGCACGTCTAATAATGCATTAGTCACTGTCAAGTTTCCCAGGGGGCAATGTGCCTGAAGAACTTTGCAGACGGAGCCCTGCCAATGGCGTTGGGGCTTTCAGATGCTGCAGCTGTTGAGCCAGATGCTCTGCCCTGTGGCTGACGCACTGTATAATGTTGCC
Source organism: Podarcis vaucheri (assembly GCF_965113315.1). NCBI lineage: Eukaryota > Metazoa > Chordata > Lepidosauria > Squamata > Lacertidae > Podarcis > Podarcis vaucheri. The sequence continues at coordinate 14,878,871 of NC_138753.1, read as the reverse complement.
CATGTACTGCAAAGATTTCACACCGGAAAGCCGATTCCCCAGTCTATTTACACTTATTGATCGCGGAACTGTCCATAGCGGTGCTCGCTGACCTGGAACACGGATAGAGAGGCTGTCAGGCAGCCTCAGGGATGCAGGAAGGGGGCGGGGGGGGTGATGGATAGGGGGTGAAAGCAAGAGACAGAGGGGGCTTCCGCCATCCTTTTTTCACACTCAGAGCAGCCCAAGAGGTGTCAATTGGCGAGGAAGTCATCAGAGTGAAATCGCTGAGCGCAAGGAGGCAGCTGACGAGGCGAAAAAAGCCCTTGATATAAGTTGGCGAGCAGGTCAGAAGGAGACGTGGGTGGCAGCTGATTCCACTTTTGATTGGAGCAGGGTGAGGCGGGGACCTGTTGCTCTCCAGATATTGGACTCCAGGTGCTGGCGTCTCTGACCATCACTGTGTGCAACTCTTGGCAGGGGCTTGGCAGGGGCTTGGCAGGGGGTTGGACTCGATGGCCCTTATTCCAACTCTATGATTCTATGATTCTATGGTCACCTGACCTCAAAGGATATTGTAGAGCTGGAAAAAGGTTCAGACAAGGGCAAGCAGAACGATCAAGGGGGTGATGGCACTCCCCTATGAAAGGGGGCAGTGTCTGGGGCTTTGAAGTTTAGGGGGGAAAGCCAAGGAAGAGGCAAGCTTTGCAAGGCGAAGCAGTGTATCCCAAACTTGGGACTACAGTTCCCATCATCCCTGACCACTGGTCTTGCTAGCTAGGGATGATGGGAGTTGTAGTCCAAAAAAACCAAAAAACAAAACAGCTGCAGACCCAAGATTGGGAAACACTGGAGGGAAAAGGCTTTCCTCCTTCTCTCATAGCACTACTAAAGCATCATGGACATCCAATGAAGCTTAACATGGGAAGAAACAGGACAGGGAATGACAAATACAATTCAGTGTAAGCATGTGTAAGGCAATGCACGTTGTCACACAAAAATTCCTTCTTTCATGTAGAGGCACACCTCAGAGATATTGTGGGTTCAGTTCCAAACAATGAAGTGTATATCTCAATAAAGCAAGGCACACACAGTCTGAGGCAGAAAATGCTTCCAAAAACCAGTTGTGTTCTTAAAACTGATAGCATGAGCTTTCTGAACCTTGCAGCCTCTTCTTATGAAACTACAGCAAGGAACCTCTCAGTTCCAAAACCTTGTTGGCTCATGCTGGTAGGATGAAAACTGTGTGTGTGGCTTTTAGCTCTTTTTGAAAACTGTTAACCTTTCCCCTTTAATTTCTTCTTTGCATTTCCTTGGCCTCAGGACTGGCACACCTCTTTTCCCATTTCAGGGCACATGGCTAGTGAAAGAGGGGCTTTGGTGGGTCCAAAGTCTCCCCTTCTCTGCCTTTGAGGCGCCTCTGGAATACCCCTGTTTTCCTCTCTCTTCTCAATCATCTGGAAAACTGCTGTTCATGGTTGATTTATCGCCTTGGAATCCTCATAGTTCAACCTTCCAATGATCAAACAAATAAATGCTATCCCAAATGCTCGGCCCACTCCATTCATCATGGGATATTAAGTGAAAATAATTGTGGATTATTAAAGCAATTACCAGATAATCGTTGCCACTCACAAAACTCCATTAATCTTTATTTGGGCCTCTTGGAGTTCACATCCTTCAAGGCCAGTTCGGCTAATTTGGCTTCTTAGAGAGATACAAGTTGCTCTGTTGCTCACACAGGGGGATGTGTTTTGGAATGCAGGGTGCCACCAGAGACAACAATCTGGGTGGGGTGGCAATTGGAAGGGACCTGGCTCACTCACTCCACTGCTGCAGTGGCTAAACCCAGTATCCCTCCAACCTGTGGGTCTGTTGCTGTGTCTCTTGGGGCTCAAACTCCCCACTCAGCCCCAAATCTCACTGGGTGACCATGGGCCAGTTACTGTCTCTCAACCTGACCTACCTCACAGCGGGAATCGCAAACACTGCCTTGAGCTGCTTGAAAGGCAGGTGGAATCGAAACCTAATAACAAATGAACAAATTTGACTGGATGAGGTCTTCTACCTTTGAGTTCTGCCTGGGGAAAAAGAACCACAGTGCCTTCCTTCCTTCCTTCCTTCCTTCCTTCCTTCCTTCCTTCCTTCCTTCCTTCCTTTCACAGTGTTTTGATCCATGTTGCAAGCTAACAAGTAGAAGAATGCAGCAGATTCTCCCTGTCCGGGGTCAGTTTTATAATTTCAAGGCTGGAGTACTGCAATGCACTCTATGTGGGGCTTCCCTTGCGCTTCATCCAGAGGCTGCAGTTAGTGCAGAATGCAACAGCACAATTCCTGACAGGCCTTTCCAGCATGTAACACCTGTGCTCAGAGATCTGCACTGGTTTCTGGCTTTCTACCAGGTGAAGTTCAAGGTGTTACTATCAATATATAAAGCCCTTAACAGCTTGGGACAAGTTTACCTGACAGATTGCTATACTCCATATATGCCCACTTCCATCTGTGGAACTGGCACTGTCTCAGGTGCCACACTTGTAAGAAACTGATATTTTAGTATTGACATCAGGCAGGTACCTTCACTGTTGGTTTCTGAATGTCTGGTGTAGATTTTCAATTTCATTGTTCTGTATGGGATAATGACAATAAAGATTATTGTATCGTATTGTACTTATTTTTTGGCACCTGCTAAAAACATTTTTGTTTAGCCAAGCCAACCTGGAATGTTGTTGCGCATTTTTATTTGTTTTCAATTTATCTCTGGTTTTAATTCTTTAATGTTTAAAATTGTGCTGGTTAATTATTTCATCAATATTTTTATTATTTTCTTCTTTTTGTAAACAGCATTTTTTAAAAAAACAATCAAGCGGTGTATAGATTTAATGAAATAAATAGTAAGCAAGTGTCCCTCAGACTAGATGTGAAGAGCAGTAAAATGCAGTGCAGAACAATCATCTCTGCATCATTAAAGGGATGGAATTGGTGCCTGGGGACCATCCACTCACCTCCAGATTCAGGGTCTTAAACGTCTGGTCTTTTGTTTCATCTGGTGGCAGCTAGGAGCGGAGACTATGATGAGCCCCAAAACAGAAAGTCCAGCACACACTGTGAAACCCGCTCCCACAGGAGGCAGAAATGGCCACCAGCTTAGATGGCTCTTCAAGAAGATTGGAAAAATCCATGGCTGGCAAGGCTATTGATGGTTACTAGCCATGGAGGCAGTAATGTTTCTGAATACTAGTTGCTGGAAGCCACAGAAGAGGCAAGGGCTCTTGTTCTTGGCTCCCTCTTGTGTGTTTCCCACGGGCAACTGGTTGCAGACGGTGAGAACAGGATACTGGACTAGATGGGCCATTGGATTGATCCAGCAGACTTATCTCCTCGTGTTTTTACATTGATAGCATGAGCTTTCTGAAGCCTACTTGAAAGGAGGGAGCAAGTTGATGTGTCCTGTAGAATTAAGGCCTTGTTGAGCCTCCAGGAGGGGCAGCTATAAAACTCTATGATTCTGTGCTTTCCTGCCTAGTTGTTGCTCAAGACAACATGGTCTTGTGCTGGCCAGCTCCCCAGCTGCTTCAGCAACATCTCATGCTGGCTAGCTCCTTTTCCTGGCGGACAGCTCCCCAGTCTCTGTAATATCATGGGGAATCCAAACCACAAAGCAGCAGTGAAGGGGACAGACCTTTATGTAAAGACTAGATGGGAAAATCTAGGGAACCTCCTTCCCCACCACATCCCCTCTAAGAACCTTCCCTCCTTCCTTTTCTTTTCTATGGAAACAATGGAGATTTTAGGGAACGCTGCCAAAAGTGCCATATGCAATATTTTTAAAGACAGCATGGCATGCATCTTAAAACAATGCTTTACTTTTTTTTTAAAAAAAAGTAGTATTGAGATTTTTTTTAATGAAAGGCAATTAGGGAATGCATCCAAGCTGGCTTTAAAAGAGGGTTGGACAAATTCATGGAGGAGATTTTTAAGCAGAGGTTGGGTGGCCATCTGTCATGGATGCTTTAGCTGACATTTCTGCATCGCAGGGGCTTGGACCAGATGTCCCTTGGGACCCCAACCCTACAGTTTTATGATTCTATGATAAGACTATGGGTGGCTACCAGCAATTATGGCTGTGCTCTGCCTCCACAGTTGAAGTCATTAATGCTTCTGAATACAAGTTGCTGGAAACCACAGGAGGGGAGAGGGCTCTTGTGGCCAGGTCTTGCTTGCGGGTTTCCCACTGGGACATCTGGTTGGCCCCTGTGAGAACAGGATGCTGGACTAAATGAGCCACTGGCCTGATCCAGCAAAGCTCTTCTTATGTTCTTAGGACAGTTACATCATCTTAAAGGGATCCAGAGAGAGGGGAGTTCTGGAATCTTATCTTGTATATGGTATTTGTTAAATTCTGTCAAAATAAACATTTCACGTTACTGGAGTGAAGAGATCTCCATCTTGCATGCAGAACTGCTCTTGGGAGAACTTAGCAGCAATATCAAAACTTGCTAATTGTGTCCACCTCTGTGAAGGCAGAGAAGACAACCTGCAATGTTTTAACCCTTTGTGAATACTGTATGTGTTTGGAATGACAAATAATATGACAGGAGTGTTGACAGATTTGCGGTCCTCTCTCCAAACTGATACCTTGTAAATATTAGCATGCAAATGTTATTGCACTTGGGTATCTGATTGTATTATGTTAGCTGTTGAAGTACGCATTTTCATAAAACGTGGCACAGAAATGAAAGTTTCAAAGAGCTGATGCATCCCCAATGAAAACCCATTCCTTCCTATCTGTGCCGTTTGGGACCCACACCATCTGCCCCCCCCCCCGAGAAATGAATATTGTAAACACCTCGGGGCAGAAATCTGTCTTAATATTGCTGTAGTCTGAATACTGCTGCCTGCTTTGTCGCATTCTATTGCTGACACCGATTTCCATTTTTGCTTTATGCTGAGTTTATTGTTATTTATAAGGGAAGGAGTGAAGGAAACAAGATAAATACTACAGCAACAACACTGGAAAGCTGTGGCTCAATGGCAGAGCAGCTGCTTTTTATGCAGAACATCCCAGGTTTGATCCCCAGCACTTCCACACAGGGCTGGGGAAAACACACTGGTGAGATGCTGCTGGTCACACTTGGCTTAAGGCAGTTTCCTTTCTAGCTTTGCTCCTGACATGCAGCTTTCAGCCAGCCTTAAGAACACAAGAAGCGCCTACTGGATCAGGCCAATGGCCCCATCTAGGCCAGCATCCTGTTCTCACAGTGGCCAACCAGGTGCCCCAGTGGGAAACCCACAAGAGGGACCCAAGCACAATAACCCTCTCCCCTCCTGTGGTTTCCATCAGCTGGCATTTAGAAGCATTAATGACTCCAGCTGAGGAGGCAGAGCATAGCTATCGTGACTAGTAGCCTTTGATGGCCCTCTCCTTCTTGAATTTGCCAAATCCTCTTCTAAAGCTGTACAAGTTGGTGTCCATCACTGCATCCTTGTGATGGCCTGGGACTCAGGCTCGGGCTCGGAACCAGAAGAGACTCAGTCTGCACTGGATCCTTTGCCTCAGGCATCATCTGAACCAAGTCTGGGGCCTGGTCCTGAAGAGTCCCAGTCTGCACAGGTTCCCCTGCAACAAACACCAGCTGGGCTGAGTCAGGGGCCTGAGCCTGCCCTGGCTCCAGATGTGGGGATTACCTCGTTGCCTTCAGCTGGGTCATCACTTACAGCTGCTCCACTACTGGTTTGGTCAGGGGAGGCTGAGGCGGCCTCTGGGCCTAGTAACCCACCGATGTCTCCTGAGCTGCAGATACTAAGGTCTGAGAGAAGGAGAGACCTGAGTACTTGCAGGAGGAGTACTCGCCTTCGGGTGAAACAGGGAGGTGAGTCACTGGGGAATCAGGACCGGCCATTACCCCGACAAAGATAAAAGTCTGTCGGACCCCACCCCAGGTTGCGGGAGCAACATAATAATAATAATAATAATAATAATAATAATAATTTATTATTTATACCCCGCCCATCTGGCTTGGCCTCCCCAGCCACTCTGGGCGGCTTCCATAAAAACCAAAAATACAATAAAATATCACACGTTAAAAACTTCCCTGAACAGGGCTGCCTTAAGATGTCTCCTGAATGTCAGGTAGTTGTTTATGCCAGCTCCTGTCTGAGATCCTGTACCTGTCCTTGCCTGGTTTCCTGTCTCGTGTCCTGCCTTGACCCTGTCGGACTGACTCCTAGCGGAACCTTCGGATTCTGGACTGGTCCTGGACTGCATTTCATGGGTTACCCCCGGGCCCAGCACACTCCTGTAGGAGGAAGTTCCATAGTTTAACAATGCACTGCATGAATACCGTATTTTTCGCTCTATAAGACGCACCAGACCACAAGACACACCTAGTTTTTGGAGGAGGAAAACAAGAAAAAAAATATTCTGAATCCCAGAAGCCAGAACCCAACAAGAGGGATCGCTGCGCAGTGAAAGCAGCAATCCCTCTTGCTGTTCTGGCTTCTGGGACAGCTGAGCAACCTGCATTCGCTCCATAGGATGCACACACATTTCCCCTTACTTTTTAGGAGGGAAAAAGTGAGTCTTATAGAGCAAAAAATACGGTAAGTCCTTTTATATATTTGACCTGAATCTTCCAACATTCAGCTTCTCTGGATGCCCATGAGTTCTAATATTATGAGAAAGGGAGAAAAAATTTCCTCTATTCACTTTCTCCGTGCCATGCAAAAATTTACAAACTTCTACCATGTCACCTCTTAGTGGACAGTGGAGGCAGAAAATAGCCATTATGGCTATTAGCCATTGATAGCCTCCTCCATGAAATGAGAAGTTTCAGAAGAGGCATTCTCCTGTCTCCCACGCACAAGAGGAAAAGCCTCTTCCAAGACAGTGCTTTGCAGACAATGGTTCTTCAACGTTTTTTTACACCCAGTAATCAATGGCAGGTTACAGCATTAATAATAAATCTCCCCTCAAGTGCCAACATTTATCACTGCCCTTAAAGCTAATCATCTCCCCCCACTAACCAACTCCCCCCCCCCGCCCAGTCTCTTTCAAGGTCCTTCACCATGACCTCCATCTGTAATTCAGTTCCATCCTCTTATATCCTGCTGGGTTGTTTTGGTGGATGCTGTTTGCTTTGCTCGGCACTGGTGGGCAGAATTGAATTCCGCCTGCCGTTACCCCTGTGAATTACACGCTTCTCGATACATCACCCTCAGAGGCCTGCTGTGTTTTTGGAGGTTGTAAACCACAGCAAGCAATTAATAAAAGAGATCTGCACGTTGCCGCACCCCCTTCTTCTCATATTTCAAGGAAGCCTCTGGATCTGTCCCAGGCTGAGTTATGGTGGGGCAGGTAGCAATTTATCAAAGACAAGGAAGAGGCCTGGATTAAAGGAGATAAGAATGATAAAAAGGGCCTGGTTGCCAGATCAGACCTGATCCGATCTGATCCAGGATCTTGTTCTTAAAATGGCTGACCTGTGGGACACGCACAGCCAGGATTCAAGCACAACAGTCCTCTCCCCTCTTGTGGTTTCTAGCAACTGGTATTCCGATGCATTGCCACCTCCAACTGTGGAGGCAGACCATAGCCTCCATGATGGTTAGTAGCCACTGATAGCCCTTTCCTCCTCCATGAATTTGTCCCGTCCTCTTCTAAAGCCATTCAAGTCGGTGGCCATCACTGCCTCCTGAATCTTTGATCTGCTCTGAATCTTCCAACGTTCAGCGTCGTTGGATGTCTGCTAGTTCTAGTGTTTTGAGAGAGGGGGAAAAACTTTTCTCTATCCACTTTTTCTATGCCAGACATCATTTTACAAATATATATTTCATTTTATAAACTTCTATCTACTTTCCATTTAAAGCCATCTAGGTTGGTGGCCATCACAACATCTCAAGGGAGAATTCCATATCTTTTTGTATTAATTTTTTTATTGTAGCATTGGAAAGTCCCCAGGAGTCATCTAGTCCAACCCCCTGCCATGCAGGAATGACAGCTCAAGAATCACTGGCAGATGGCCACCCAACCTCTGCTTAAAAACCTCCAAGGAAGGAGAGTACACCACCTTCCAGTGCTCTCTGTTCCACTGCTGAATGGCTGCCACTGCCAGTAAGTTGTTCTCAATGTTCAATCAGAATCTCATTTCTTGTTATTTGAATCCATTGGTTCAGGTCCTACCATGGAGCAGCAGAAAACAAGTTCGTTCCATCTTCCATATATTTGAAGATGGCTGTCATATCACCTCTCAGTCTTCTCTTCTCCAGGCTAAACATACCCAACTCTCTCATCTCAGCTCTAGCCTCCTGAACCATTGGTGGTGGTGGTAACAATATCTTATAGTTCAGCTTTCACTGACCTGGTGGTACAAGTCCCATCAGCCTCAGCTAGCATAGCCAATGGACATGGCCAATAATGGGAGCTGTAGTTCAAAATGCGTAGAGGACACCAGTTTGATATAGTCTTCGGTAGTCTATTAATTGCCCTTGAGGCCTATCAAGGTACCATGGACAGTGTCATATGACGCTCCACTCTGGTCTACACTCTGCGATTTAGCTAAGCGAATGTAATTACTTTACAACAAAGATGGCAAACTCAATAAGGCTAAGTGTAGGTTACACAGACAGCTCCTTGCTAGCACTTAAGGCATATGACTCAGACCTCCTGGTGGTAACAATCTTCTATGTTTGATGAGCTACAAGGTTCAGGCTTTCTTCCCAACACATCCCACAGAAGTCGTCTCATCTTTTATTTCTCAGCTCACTTGCAGTCCAGGAGGGCTCATAACAGATACCCGTTTGAAGCCTCTCTGTTGGGGGGCATTGCTCTCGAGCGAACACAACTGTCTGCCTGACTCGTTTACTGAAGGGGGGTTGACTTTTTTGTGTGGCTGCTTGTGGGCAGGTGTGCGTGGGGAAGATTTGATGTGATTTGGAGCTGCCTGTGGTGTTTCAAAGACTATGCAGGTCACCCCCTTGAGAGACTCCATTTGTCTTTCTTAATTCCACACCCTTCCCTCCATTCAGCGATGTAATGGTGCAATACTCAGATCTTCCTCTCTCAAAGAAGGAGACTAGGGTTCTTAGAGGACAGAGAGGCTTGGATCATCAACCACCACATATTTCTAACCTGGACTCCTTTGAGAGGAAGGATACAATACAATTTCATAATGATATATGGACACAACCCACAGGCATGTTATTTGCCACTGTGAGAATGGAATGCTGGACCAGTTGAGACATTGACCTAATCCAGCAGGCACTCCTTATTTTCTTATCCCTGACTGTGCTGAATGTGGTTGATGGGAGTTTAAAAGCATTTGGACGGCCACTGGGGTATTTTTTTTTTCTAACGCAAGCAAGCAAGCATGCAAACAAACTTGCTTATCGTTATCTTTGTGGGTAAAAATATTCCCTCCAGGAAAACAATGAAATTGCCTTTTACTGAGTCATATCATTAAACTGTCCAGTTTGTATTATATCCCATTGACTGACCCAGTGTCCTCTGAGTTTTCCAGCAGGGGACATTCCCAACCCCACTTGCAGATGGCCTTCAGGATTGAACCTGGGACCTTCTGCAGGGAAAACAGATGCTCTGCCACTGAACTTCAGCCCCTTCTCCTAACAAGTCCCTCTCCATCCCTGGTACGTTGTCTTGGAATGCATTCCAGCTCCATTTAAGAGAAGCAAACCACTTCTAAGTAGATGACATAGTATCGGTAATATTATCCTCCTAATCTGATTTCCTATACAAGCAGCTGGGCTAATGTACCACCACCTTTAGGCTCTCATAATGGGCCTTCCCTGTAGACTGAGATGATGAGCACTTAGAAACAGCATCTAGTTTAATTAGAGTAAAACCTGATGCTCTCTCCTCCCCACTCCCTTTTGGCCAACTGGAGCAGAAACTCTTTTTGATATTCACTAGCTAGCCCTTGTCTAATAGGCTAAGCCCTTCTCTTTGTGTGTGTGTGTGTGTGTGTGTGTGTGTGTGTGTGTGTACTCCCCAAAAGCCATCTCGGCCTCCCCTCATTCCAAATGACTGATAAGGGTGGATGCCGACAGCTGGCTTGGCAGATTGATGGCGAGGCAATGTCGCCCTCCACCTTGAGGTCACAGGTTTGAATCCAGCCCTGCGCTGACCATGATGTGAAATCACTACTCCACAACAGCTGCCTTATGGCCCATCCCGGGTCTCAAGCCAGTTCCTCGTGGACAGGTGTCCGTCGCTCAGATGAATGCTTTTGTATTTTGCACTGATGTCCCTCGCTGGCAGTCTCTGTAGAGAAGTGTGGGACTGAATGTCAATCAAGCAGCCCTCCTTCTCTCTCTCTCCCCCTCCCAACAGGAGTTGACCATATAAGTCAGGGGAGCTGCTTGGCATGGTGGACATGGCCAAACATGAGCAGGGCTAGCTAGGAAGTGTGGGCACTGGTGCATATGGCTCTCAGCTTTTGTACGTTACATTGCATGCCAGCAGCACATTATTATTTTTTATCTATTCAGTGTTTACCTTGCTTTACAACTCAATATATCTCAAAGCAGTTGACATTCACTGCAAGCACGATAAAGCTATGTCAAATGATTCGCATAACGAAAAGCATTTTAAAATATCCATATTCATAAACATAATATAAAACAAAATAGGAGAGCACCGCTAGGCAGTAAGGACATAATGGCATAAGAAAAGCCTGCTGTCTTGGGCCAATGATCCATCTAGTCCTGATCCTGTCCTCACAGTGAGAGCAGTGTTAGGAGACCCCCGTTCTCCTCCCGGAGCTACAATTCCCAGAGTTCTCTGTGAAGAAGGATTGGTTGCTAAGCCACTCTGGGAATTGTAGCACTGGCAGCGGAATGGGGGGGTGTCTCCTAATAACTCTCAGCACCCTTAACAAGGTAAAGGTATAAGGATTCCTTGGGGTAAAGCATGGCTGCTTCAAGTGGTATCCTAGCAGTTTAACTGTATGGTGTGAATGTGGGACATACATACCCTCCAAGTGTCCTGATTTTCCAGGGACAGCCCCAAAATTATGAAAGCCACGCTGGCTTCTGATTTGATCATGGAATGCCCCTGTTAACCCCACCAGCGCTTCTTCCACTGTCCCAAGTGGCAGCAGCAGCAGCAGCAGCAGCAGCAGCAGCAGCAGCAGCAAAGGAGCAGCTTGTTGCCTCTCCATGGCCACCACTCCCAGCCTCTACCCTCCAGCAGCTCATAGCGGCTACTGAAGAGTGGGCAAGGAGGAGAAGAGTCTGCCACTGCTGAAGCCCACCTGTGCTGGCTCTGAGGGGCATGCAGAGGGCAGGGGCTTTTTCAGGATGGTGGAGGGTGTGCGAGCTGTGTCCTGTTGGTGTAGCGGTGGGGGCACGCATCCTTATTTTGATGGGGATTGGGGGTTGAGAAGGGTCAGTCGGTGTGTATGGGGGTTGAGAAGGGTCAGTCGGTGTGTGTGTGTGTGTGTGTGTGTGTGAGAGAGAGAGAGAGAGAGAGAGAGAGATGTCCCTATTTTCATCTGAGGAATGTTGGCGGGTATAGACGTATATACTTCATTCAGAGCAAACTGAAGGCCCTAGAGTCTCTCACCACTCAGAGATTGGGGGTCGCACAACCAGTGCCAGATTTACCTATGAGCTAAACAAGCTACAGCTTAGGGCCCCATTCTCTTGGGGGGGCCCAAAAAATTTAAAGGAAAAAAACAACTGGATGTACATTTCCAAAATATAAGATAATAAAATAAAATAAAACCTACATACAGCAACAGTCTTTTGTGTTGTGTAGGCTCCTATGATGTAAATCATGGGCCCCACCTGCTAGCTTTCTCCCTAAAATATCACTGGTTTGCTCATTTCTATATATAGGGTGCCTACATTCTGCATGTGAAAATGGCTTTAGATAGCTATTAGGCCCATAAATTGCCATATAGCATATATTCAACACAAAAAACAGTGGCAATCTGTTGTTGACAAAGGACAGCTGGACATCTAAAGGGCCCCATTACCGTCAGTAGCTTAGGGCCTCGTCAAACCTAAATGCGGCCCTGCGCACAACAGTATTTTTTTTTTTGGCTTGGAAACAAACTCACATGGGCTGCTGTAGCCAATCAGATGGACCAGCTGTGTGGGCATATGAGTCGGGGTGTGTGTGTGAAGGCCAAAGAAGGATGGAGACACCACCAGGAAGCTGCAGTAGGAGGGTGGGTGGGAGGAATGGAACAAAATGGCATTGAGCAGCATTTTAAAAACACGCACGGCACAAATATTCAACAGGGGGAGCATATTTTCCATCTGCATCTAATGCACTAATACCGAGATGAATGTCAAAGTTAGCTGGTATTTGCTGCAGCCCCATCGAGGACACGGATCTCGTTCTCGCTTCCCCTCTGTTGCCTTTCAAGATGAAAGGCTGCAGCGCATCCCCTGCTAACCAGACCTCAGATAAGCCACAGGCTCCTCTGTTGAGGTTGTGATTTTTCTGGCTGTTGCTTCCTGCCTTTTACTTTGCTTAATGAACTCAAGGCTCCAGACTCAGCCTAGGACATTAATATAACATAAAGGCGCAGGGAACACACGGCGTCCTTGTGCTGGGACGCAGGAGAGGGCAGGAAAGGAGGGGAGCAGGGTTGAGGTGCTTGCCAAGAAGCTATGAGGCCATCGGGACTCAAAACCCAGAGCAAATGGAGCCAGCCAACCCTTCTTTGTTTAACCCCACCTCACCCCTTATTTCCTTTTGCCACCCTCTCAGTCAGGGGTGATCAAAGGCTGCACAGTGCCCTTGGCCTGATTGCATCTGGGCAGGAAAGAAGGGGGGAAAGGGGTGTCAGAAAGGGAAAGAGAAGAGAGATAGGGGAGACAGAGAGAGAACCTGTAGAGGGGGGGGGAGAGAGAGAGAGAGAGGGGGGGGGCAGGCAGAGAGGACAGGTGAGCCTCCACAGGAAGACATTTCCAGAGGCAGGGGCTCTGAAAAGGCCTATTCTTACATTGCTTCATTGCCCCCCTAGCCCCCCACCCAGTGGCAAGCCATGCAAGGTAGCTGGAGAACTGAACTATTCTCAAGTACCACTTGTTTTTCACTAAAGCTAGGATAAATTGCTTGCGGTCCACTATACCGGATGGCCAGTACTCCTTGCCATTGGCTCCTTGTCATTGGCTCACGTGCTTCTTCTCTGTAATTTCTATAAAGGCAACCGAATCAGATTGGCAGCTACTCTCAAAATTTCCAGGTGGTACTTCTGAATGCTATCAGGCCTACCTTTTGGCAGATTCGAACAGATTATTAACAGAAATTGTGGCCAGATTTCTCCCTCTGGCTGCAAGAATACAAAAGGTATTCTCTCTCGATTAAACCCATCCTGTCCTGCCACTGCCACCATTTTTAATCTAGTTATGTTACTTATTTTCATTTCTATCTTACTTCTAGCATCCATATGTTAAGGTATCATGTTGCACAGCTTAGTTTAGCCCTCTCCTCCATGAATTTGATTATCTTAGGGTTGCCATATTTCAAACTGAAAATCCGGACAGAAAAGGTTTTGAAAATTGCCAAAAACGACACTGCCGACATGGACATTTTAGCAATTTTCACCTGGACACCGCTTATGACTGCAGTATTCTGTATTTGTTGGGGAAATTCTGGATATATGGCAACCCTAAATTATTTTTTCAAGACATCTAGGTTGGTGGCCCTCACTGCCTCTTGTGGGAGTGAGTTCCATATTTTCATTGCTGCATGAAGAACTCCTTTCTTTTTCTTCTGTCCCAAATCTTCAGACATTCAGCTTTGTTCGATGTCCACAAATTCCAGTGTGATAAGACAGGGATAAAAGTTTCTCCATGCCACACATCATTTCCTAAATTTCCATTGTGCTGCCTCTTATTCTCCTTTTCTCTAAACCAAAGTCTGCAACCCAAACTCTGCACCTGTTCACCACAGGGGAGCTATTCCCTCCCTTTGATCCTTTAGTTGCCATTTTCTGAACCTTTCCAAACTCTGCAATATCCTTTTTGATGTGAGGCGACGGAAACAGTACACAGTATTCCAAGTGTGGCTGTGTCGTGGCCCTGCCCGAATCCCACTGCTGAGCAAGCAAAGGCAGAGAGAAGAAGACACACACAAAGTCAGACAGTCCAGAGCTCAGGGAATCCAGATGATCATGGCGCCAAGGGTCCATTGCAAAGTTCAGGGAGTCTAGATGATCACAGAGCCAAGGATCCAGATGAGGAACAGGAAGCAACAAGGTAGGGCTAGGAACCACAGGCATTGTTTCCAGGATCTGACTGCTGCTGAGAGCTCTGTTTAAGAAGATTGAAGCCAGCTGGTTATCACCAGTGCCAGCTAGTTCTCATCAGTGCCTTCTCTTCTGTTTCCTCGAAGGCTGATCAGCTGCAGGTGGAGTCGTTTCCCCTTCTCCCTCTTCAGGCTTCTGTTCCACAGGTGAAGCTGACGTCTGGTCCATGACAGGCCGCACCCTAGGCATGACATTATGATTCCAGCAGTTTTTTCTTTGGTTCCTTTCCTGATGATCATTCTGCATTGAACAGTCCTTGGAGAAATCTGGAAGTATGTTCTCACTTCATGCGCTGAGGCCTGGCCTCATTGTTCCCCCACGTGAACTGTGAGGGTTACCCTAAATTCACTCAGCACACCCCTTGGTTTGACCATTGCAGAGGGAAGCCCATCATGAACCGGTAAACAGCTTTAGAAAATGTGTCCACCGAGACGACCCTCTGGCTTCCGCAGAATACACGGGGATGAGAAAGGCGGGTGTTCTGCGAGACAGAAACCTGGATTGTAGAATACAAAACTTTGAATAAAGAGCTCTATTTGTAGCCATCCTTGGAGGCTGCAGCCACAAAGAACTGGATGCATGTAGCAATGTGTCTTGCCTGAATGATAGGCAGACAGCGAGGAACAAAGTGCTGGCAGGCAGCCCTGGTTGCAAGAAATGTGTAGCTATCTGCAAAGCCTCAGCTCCCTGCTGCACGATCCTGTGCCAAAACCATTCCAAACACAGCAGAGCCTCATTCAGGGGATTCATAGGATCACAGAATAACAGAGTTACAGAGTTGGAAGGGACCTCAAGGGTCCTCTAGACCAACCCCCTGCTATGCAGGAATTGCAGCTAAAGAATCCCATGCCAGATGACCATCCAACCTTTTCTTAAGATCCACTAGCGGAGGAGAATCTACCACCTTCTGAGGTAGCCCATTGCACTGTTGAACGGCTGTTACCACCAAAAAGTTCTTCCTATGCTTTCGTTGGAATCTCCAACAGAAAACAAGCTTCCTCCATCTTCCACGTGACAGCCCATCAGTATTGTATTTATTTGCCGCATTTATATGCCAACTTTTTCTCAAAGGAGCTCAAAGGGGCATACATGGTTACCCCCCCTTGTTTAAATTCCACAACAGCCCTGTGAGGTGGGTTTGGCGGAGAGGTAGCGTCTGGTCCCCAAGGTCACCCAGTGAGCTTCATGGCTGAGTGGGGATTCAAACCATGGTCTTCCAGGTCCTAGTCCAACACTCTCACCCTATAAAATGGAGGAATTATTATTGCAAAAGGTGGGGGAAGCAATTTGCATTTGTCAGAGACCTCTGCACATGCTCCAGACATAAAATAGTCTCCCAAGGAACATAGGAAGCTGAACACCCCCACCCCATGATTTCTTAATGTTGTAGCTTAATAAATTGATCCTCATGGAAGGGGGCAGCAGCTTCCTTTGTTCCTCGAGGGACTATTTTTTACCCACAAATGTAATGAAAGCCTGTGACAGGCCAGCTCCATCAGGCCTCCTCTCCCTCACCTGTCATTGGAGGCAGCCAGAGAAGAGGAGCAGAGGGGGAAGAGCTTGCTGGATCAGACCAATGGCCCATCTAGTTCAGCATCCTGTTCTCACAGTGGACAACCAGATGCCCCAAAACCCACAAGCAGGACCTGAGCCCAAGAGCCCTCTCCCCGCTTGCCATTTCCAGCAACTGGTATTCAGAAGCATCGCTGCCTCCGAGCTGTGGAGGCAGAGCAGAGTCATCATGGTTTGTAGTGGAGCTACTGATAGTCTTCTCCTCCATGAATTTGTTGGATCTTCTTAAGCCATCTTGGTTGGTGGCCTTCACCGCCTTCTGTAGGAATGAGTTCCATAGCTTATGTGCTGCAGGAAGAAGTACGAGTTTGTTTTAGGGTGGGGGAACATCCCCAGTTGCCTCCTGAGATGCGTTCAGTCTCCCATCATCCCCATCCAAAATGACAAATGGTGACCAATGCTGAGAGCTACCACTGGAGAGAGACAAGGTAGGGAGCCTTCATGTTCTAAGCCACGCCTACAAAAGCGTTGGCATGACCCGCCTCCTATTTCTGCTTCCTCTCCTTCCCATTTTCTTGCTCTCGGTTTGGGCCTCTGTGATTGGTAGGCCACCCCCAGCCAGGGCGACTTCACAATAGTGAAGTCTCGGGTAACTCCTGCCAAAGAAACCCCAGCCCAGTGAGAACTGCACAGCCACCTTGAAAGGGGGATATCCTGTGCAGGACTGAATAGAAAGCAGTCTGAGATGTTGGTAAGGTCCCAAGGCAGATCCACTTAGCTGCTTCCAGATTCCAAACCTAATTTCCTTTGGTCTCTATCATGTCTCTAGCCATCACCCTCAGTCACCCCCCAAGAAGCTCCAACTATTCTTCTTCTTACCATCAATGGTTCTCCTCCTCCTCCTCATTTTATCCTCACAACGACCCTGTGAGGTAGGTTAGGTAGTGTGTGATTGGTCCAAAGTCATCCAATGAGCTTCATGGCCAAGTGGGGATTTGAACCCTCGTCTCCCAGGTCCTAGCCTGGCGCTCTTAACCACTATGCCACACTGGCCAGGAGTAGTCAACACGGTGCCTTCCAGCTATTTTTGGACTCCAATCAGCCCCAGCCAGCATGGCCTATGCTCAGGGATGATGGAAAGTCACAGTTTAGGACAGCCAGGTTGCTGGAAGGTGTTTTGGCTTCATATGGAAAACAGCCCACAGCTGGAGGCAGTGATGCTTCTGAATACCAGTTGCTGGAAACCACAGGAAGGGAGAGGGCTCTTGTGTTTGAATCCTGCTTGCTGGTTTCCCAGGCATCTGGTTGGCCCCTGTGAGAACAGGATGCTGGACGAGATATCCAGCAGACTCTTTTTATGAGGGAAATCTATCAGTGCTTAAAATTTCATAAAACCTCTTTCATGTTTATGCACACCCTTCTTATCCCCTAAACCAAAAACTATGGGTGAGTGGGGGGAAAGGGAGAGTGAAAATGACTTCCCTAAAATTTCTTCGTGTTATTTGTGAGTGGGCAAGCAGCAGGTATATTTTGCCAAATATTCTTCAGTGCCATATTGAACTTCTCTTAACAGTTTGTGGTGGGGGGTGGAAAAGGGAAATGCTTAAAAGGGGAGAAAGATTTGGATTGGACCTACTAAAAAATCCCCACACACTTTGCAAGGAAGGTTCTGCAGGCTCTTGAATAATTGTGGCTGCCCTTTTCAATATCTTTCCCAGCTCTTTGACATCCAGCTTGAGAGACTGGGTGACCAGAACAGGACACTGTGTCCCCAGCCTGGCTGTGCCTTAGATTTATATAATGACGCTGATGCTTGCAATTTTATTTTCAATCAATTTCCTAATAATTCCTAGCATAGAACATTCAATTTCTTATGTCTGTAGCATACTGAGTATGCATACTTTGAAGGTATCTTTCTTGGGTAGTTACAGACAATTTTATAGAATCAAAAAAAACGGTAGAGTTGGAAGGGGGTTCCCCAATAGTCATCTAGTCCAACCCCCTGCAATGCATGAATCACAGCTAAAGTATCCCTAACAGGTGGCCATCCAACCTCTGCTTAAATACCTCCAGTGAAGGAGAGTCCACCTGCTTCCCAGGTAGTCCGCTCTGCTGCCAAACATCTCTTACCATCTGCATGCAAGGCTGATGCTTTGAGCTGTGGTCCTTCCCCTATGTCAAGACATCGCTGGGGAGAAAATAAGGCTGAGGACAACAGAATGAAAAAGCAGTAAGGGGAGAGGATATTTCATTTTGCTCCCTGCATACAATGCAAGTAGTTTAGCTGTAATAAGGTCATCCCCCTCAATCCCCCTCATAAAAAATGAAAAATGAACCCTGCTGGATCAGACCAATGGCCCATCTAGTCCAGCATCAGAAGAACATAAGGAGAGTGTGCTGGATTAGGCCAATGACCCATCTAGTCCAACATCCTATCCTCATAGGGGCCAACTAGATGCAAGCAGGATATGAGCACCAAACCACTCTCCCCGCTTGCGATGCCCAGAAACTAGTATTCAGAGGCATGCTGTCTCCAACAGTGAAGGCAGAGTCATGGTCTCCCTAAATTGTGTGGTCTCTTTGCAGGGGAAAACAGCTGCCATGCCAATGCCTGCCCCCCAGAGACAGCGGCAGGATGTCTTCTACTGCCCATCTGGGTACCAGTCTGAGTACACACTCTTTCACACCAGCCGAGTCATCAAGTACGTCTTTTTGGATGGGAGTCAGAACATTGTCCCAGCTGCTGCTGCAGCTGCAGCACACACTTCACCAGCCTTGGAGTCTCAAGTGGGCTACCTGGAGTCAACTAAGGGCTACTATTACCCATTCATCATTCCTGACCACAGCCTAGCCAGTTCTTACTGGTCCCCTGACCTGGAGAGACTCCCCATCTTTGTCACTCTCTCCAAGAGCCAGGAGAAGCTGAGCGGCGGCTGGGGGCGCCCGCTCATCTCCCGGGACCGGCTGCCCATCTTCCGGCAGTTGTGCGGAGAATTGGCTGGGTTGGCAGTCCACAGCCGCGAGGACCTAATGGTACCCAAAGCTGCGAAGGAAGAGATGGACAAGCCTGAGGACCTTGAGGCAGTGGGACTTGGCAATCTGCTGGACAGCGAGGATGGGGAGGAGAAGGAAGGGGAGTCTGGCATGATCCAGACTTCTCCTAGGGAAAGGGAAACTCAGCTCTAAGGGGCTTCTCTCTGAATTCACAATATAATCTGTGATGCCAAAAGACCAGTGGGTTTTCTTTTTTCTTCTACGGTTTTCTAGCTGAAAGTCCTGGGGGATAACTAGCTTCATATAACCAACATACTTAATTCTAATAAATGCACGAAGGGGTTAATATTACAGAGTAAGCTCTTCTGACACTCACCTTGGGAGAAACTAGGTTATCAAGCCTTTGTTCTCCTCTAGGCTAGCTGAGCAACTCAGTATGTGAAGAAGTTTGAGTTGGTTGCTCCAGCTCAACCGCATGGCTTTCACAAGCCACTCTTGAGTTCCTACGCCAATAATCTAGGAACTTTCACCTTAGCTTTGTAACTAAGCTAAGTTTTACTGCCTGTGCAACTATTCTGAAGCACATGAATCTGATTTTTGGAGAGTTTGTAAGTAAATTGTTTTTTAACTTACCAAATGTATGGTGTTTTCCTAAGCTAGGGGAACATTTGGAAAGAAACTTTTTTAAGGGGACATTTTGGAACTTGCTTTAAAGGCATATTTTAAATGTCTAAAAACCTATCTTTTCATGCTTTACATTGCTGCATATTTCGTGTTTTTAAATCTCTAATGTGGTTCTCTCACCAAGGAGTACTTGGCCCAAATGTGGATCTTGGCATTCAGGGTGTGTGTGTGTGTTGCACCAAGAAGTTCCCTGTGTTGCTTGGGAGTTCTTAGAAATCAAAATGTATTTATAAATTAACAGTGTAATTTGTTAGCTTCTACACACCCACATGGCACCCAATTATATCTAAATAAAATGGAGAAACCTCCTCCTCGATCTCAGGAACTACCACCCCAGACTTGGTTATGATATCTTCAGAAATGTCCCAGTTGACCCCTTTTGGAATTGTTCAATCTGCCATCTTGATTCAAAACTGCATATGTTAGTTTCCAAACATAGGACAAAACTTGTTGATCTCAGGAACCTTAATGCCAAACTGGGTGATGATACCTTCAGAGGTGTCCAAATCAGGGAAGTTTGGCATCCAATGGTATCCAGACATAGACAAAACCCAACTCCTCTATCTTGGGAAGTTGGTGTCCTATCTTCTCCCCTCCCCACCTCCCTCTCTTAAATTGTTTGCATAATACCAATTAGATTGGGAGCTATTATGGCAAGGAACAGTGTCTTCTTTTTTTTCAGGGGCTACTCAAGGGCACACAGTACCAGCACCTCTTTCTGTTGTTGTTAAAAAGTGTGGCATTTAGTGTAGCAACTTCACAGTGAGTACTGCCACCTATTTTTCTAGGGGGGAAAAGCACTGGCAAGGAACATTCCATTCTGCCCTTCTTCTGCATTGCATTATCAAGATCATAACAGGGAAGCAAACAGCAACCCAAGCATCTAATCCACATTCCTTTAATTTTCCATTGGATGCCTGCCTGTCTGTTTGAACAGGGACATTTTGGTGCTTGAGACAGGAAGTCAAAACGACATCACTAGAGTTGGGCTGGGCAGCTAATTCCATCCCATTTCAGGCTCACTGACGCTCAAGTCACTGGTCTGTGACCATACTTGTCAGGGGTTCAGAAGCAGAGACGCAGAGAAGGGTGGAAACAGAGAGCGAGGGGGAGGAAGCCGAAGGGAGAATGAGTGATGATGACGACCCGAGATCTCCAAGCCTAAGCAGTGAGTCAGAGGACTCCCAAAAGGGAGCCCCAGTGAGCAGAGCAAGGGGGGGATCCGGGGGGACACCCCAGGAGGAAGGGAACAGAGGAGATTCAGAGAGCAGCAGCTGGAAGTCGGGACCCACGCTCATAACTGAGGGCGGCAGCAGCTGGAAGTCGGGACCCACGCTCAAGACTGAGAGCAGCAGGGAGGAAGGTAGCCAGGCATCGGGTTCCGGAGGCTGTCAGCAGGAGGGAGGGCACGAGTCAGGGGTGGTCACGCCCTCCTCAGAGAGCGAGGCAACGGTTAAGAGGAAAGTAGAGAGTTGGGCGCGCGCGCCAAGTTCAAATGCAGCGGAAGCTGGAGCAGTAAGCAGCCCGGAGAGTGAGCCAGGTCCTAAAGCCCGCCGCAAGGAGGCAGAAGGATCAGGGGGGTCAGCGTCAGAGGAGAGTAGAAGGGAGGAGGCCCAGGGGGGCAGAAGGACCCAGAGACGTAGGGAGAGGCGAAGGAGGTGGAGCAAGGCTAGGGTATTAAGCTGGTGTGCAAGAGGCGGGGACTCAGACGGGTCTTCGCCGACCTAGAGCAGAAGGTGTAGAGCTGCACGCTGCAGTTCGGAAATGAAACCTGTAACTCAATAAAGACTCTTTTAAAGTGGACGCTGTGTGGCGTGGTCCTATGTGAGCTGGGACCTGGTAGCAGCTCTGACAGTAAGACCCGTCTGACAAAGCTTCAGAAACCTGAAACCTCGCAGCGGGAGCAGAAGCCGCTAGGGGAGGAAGAGGGGTGTCTGTAAGCGAGCTCACAAAGGTTAGCAAAATGACGGAAGAACAGAGGATCTCCGCGCTGCAAGAGGCAGTGACCCAGTTGTCCTCAGAGGTATTGGCTTCCAAGAAACGGGAGGAGGAGACTACAGCCGCCTACAGAGACCTACACGCCAGGTTTGAAATGCTTGTTAAGCAAGGGCAACCGGGACCCAGACCGGAGGGCGTGGGATTGGCACGGAGAGCAGGAGGGCTTGTGGCTCACTTCGATGGGACTTTGCAACAGTACCCTAATTTTAGAGCAGACGTAATGTGCGCACTGCAACTGCTGGCAAAAGACTTTAGAGATGAGGAAGAGAAGGTGGGGTTCATATTGTCCCATTTGCATGGGGATGCCAAAGCCTGGCTGCGCAATTTGTGGAGGGATAAAGATCCGGCGCTTCAGAATGCAGATGCCTTTATCAAAGCGATGGATGCGTGTTTTTTGTCTACTATTGATGTGGATCTTGCCAGACGGGAGATTCATGGACTAAAACAAGGGAGGGCGAGCGTCCGGCAGTATCACGCCCGATTTTTTGCGCTGGTCAGTGCTTTAGAATGGGATCGGGATTCGCCCCCTGTCAGAGACCTCTTCTGGGAGGGTCTAAGTTCAGCGGTTAAGGATGAAATTGCAAGGGGGGAGAGGCCCCGAAGCACGCAGGAGGTGGTCCAAAGGGCGCTGACGGTGGGGGTGAGGCTGGAAGAACGTCCATGGTGCAGAGATGAAGGACGTGGAGGGCGCGAAGCAGCGAAAAGTTTCTCTTTCGTTCCGAGGGAAGCAGCGCGTGCGCAATCCACACCTCCGCCAGGAGGGGGAGGGGAACCGATGGAGGTTGGAGGTGCAAGGGCTCAGTCAGCAGCCAGAGCCCTAGCACCGGCAGCAGTGAAAGCGAAGCCTCCTAGAGGGAACAGGAAGTGTTACATCTGCGAGGATCCAGGCCATTTGGCGAAGGAGTGTCCCCGGAGGCTCCACAAGCACACTGCAGCCTCAGCAATGGTGACTGCAGCAACGCAGCAAGGAGAACCACAGCAGGGAAACGACGATGTCTGGCTGGAGACGGAGGCACTGGGGCCCAGCCAGACGCATCTGTGAAGCAGTCCCCAGCAATCTTGCAACCCACGGATCCCCTCCCACCCAAACCAGTAGTGCAGCTCACAGCATCTCTCCAGCTACCCGACGGCGTCACTATCGAAGTGCCGCTTTCTGTGGATTCTGGAAGCAACGCAGACTTTATAGCGCAGAGCTTTGTGGAGCAGCACGCTATACAGCTATTGCCTGCCACTCTGCCCCTGCAAGTCGTCACAGTGGATGGCAGAGAGTTGCTAGGGGGGCAGGTGGTGAAGCAGACGCCACCGATGGTGATGCGCCTTGGCAACCACAGGGAAGTCATCAGTTTTAATGTCACCCAACTGTCGGACACGCCCATTGTGTTGGGCATGAGTTGGCTGGACAGGCACAGTCCGACACTGGCTTGGTACCAGAGACAACTGATCTTCGGCTCCTCTTATTGCGCAGAACACTGCATCCTGCCCCGACGGGAGGGAGAGGAGGAGGAATCACAACTGCAGTTGGGAACGTTGCAAGCGGTCCCCCACAAATACGCGAGCTTTTTGGAGGTCTTCTGCGAGAAGGAGGCGGACAAGCTACCCCCTCACCGGCCATATGACTGCAAGATTGACCTCCTACCGGGGGCGACGCTGCCGAAGGGGCGGCTATACTCCATGTCTGAAGATGAAATGCAGGAACTCAAACAGTTCATCGAGCATAATCTGGAGCGTGGCTTCATCAGAGAGTCCAAGGCAGTGGGGGGCAGTCCCGTTTTCTTCGTGAAAAAGAAAGACACGCCCCAAAAAAGACTAGTTGTGGACTACCGCCTTTTGAACCAGATGACCAAACCGTCTGATTACCCCATGCCCAGGATTGACGACCTCCTCGCGACGGTGCGCAAGGGACGCGTGTTCACCAAGTTGGACCTGCGAGGGGCGTACAATCTCATCCGCATGCGGGAGGGCGATGAGTGGAAGACGGCCATGTTCACACCGCTGGGCACCTACGAATACAGAGTTATGCCCTTTGGATTACAAAATGGCTCTCACTGTTTTCAAGCTTTTATGCATCACGTGTTGGAGGGACTCCTCTACAAGACATGCGTCTGCTTCCTGGATGACATCCTGATTTTCTCTGACTCGCAGCAAGCTCACGACCGAGACGTGAGGGAGGTGCTCAGCAGGTTGCAACAACATAGACTGTACGCCAAGCTGGAGAAGTGCCAGTTCGACACGACGGAGGTGGATTTCCTGGGATACAAGTTGTCGGACAAGGGGATTGCCATGGACAGCACCAAGGTTCGTGCGGTATTGGATTGGAAAAGCCCGCGCAACCGGAAGGAGGTCCAGCGGTTTGTCGGCTTCGCCAACTTCTATCGCAAGTTTATCAAGGGGTTCGCGATGCAGACGGCAGCAATTACGGACACGCTCAGCTCCAAAAAAAAGAAATTCATCTGGACGGAGCAGGCGGAACAGTCCTTTCAAGCGCTCAAGCATCTCTTCGCATCGGAGAAGCAACTGCTGCATATCGACCCCAGTAAACCGTTGAGGGTAGAGACAGACGCGTCAGACAGAGCCGTGGGAGCTGTCCTGCTGCAGCGAGACCCGCAGGGGGTGTGGCGGCCGGGAGCGTTCTACTCCAGAAAGCTCAGCAAGTCGGAGCAGAACTACACCATCTGGGACAGGGAGTTGCTGGCCATTCATGCAGCTTTCAAGGCGTGGAGGCACTTCCTAATCGGCGCCAAGCACACGGTGCAGGTCTGCACGGACCACAAGAATCTGGAGCACTGGCGCACGGCTCAGTTCCTGAACCAGAGGCAGATACGTTGGGCGGAGTTCTTTGCTGACTTCAATTTCCGAATAGAGTACGTCCCAGGCGACACCAACATCATGGCGGATGCACTGTCCCGAAAACCGCAATACCTAGAAGAGGTGACGCCAGCGGCGGCCATGCACATCTTCGCACCGACGGCGTGGGCGTGTGCCTCAGCTACAGTAGACCTGGATGCGGTGCGACGTGCATTGCGGGACGACTCATTCGCGCAAGACAAGATGGCGGAACTGCTCAGAGGCACGGCTACCACGGACGAGTTCCAGGTGCGGGACGGCTTGCTCCTACGCAAAGGGGCTGTCTATGTACCAGGAGACGACCTTCGCGCCAAGGTACTGCAACAGTTGCACGACGCACCCACGGCCGGTCACTTTGGCACAGAGAAAACGATGGAATTAGTCGCGAGAGACTTCTGGTGGCCCAGGCTGAGAGGAGAGGTCGCGGACTACGTCGCGAGGTGCGACACCTGCCAGAGGGCCAAGCCGGTACACAGACCACCGGCGGGACTGTTAGAACCGCTGCAAACACCGTTTGAACCGTGGGAGAGGGTGGCCCTGGACTTTGTGACGGATTTACCCAGCTCGAGAGGCAAGACAGCTGTGCTAGTGGTGGTGGACTTGTTCACCAAGATGGCACATTTCATTCCGTGTGCGAAGGTGGCCACGGCGGAACAAACCGCCAAACTGTTCATAGATCACGTGTTCAAAGTGCATGGCCTGCCACGGTCTATCCTGTCCGACCGCGGACGCCAGTTCATCTCGTCTTTCTGGCAGAAGCTGATGGGTTTTCTAAATGTCAAGGTCAATCTGGCATCAGCAAGACACCCGCAGACCAACGGGCAAGCAGAGAGGGTCAATGCCATCATGCAGCAGTACCTGAGATGCTATGCCAATCAACAGCCTGCGACGTGGGTGGATTACCTGCCGCTAGCCGAGTTCGCTTACAACAACACGAAGCACGTGTCCACAGGAGTGACGCCGTTCTTTGCCAACAATGGGAGGAATCCCAGAACCTTCCCGGGACTGGAGAGAGTGGGGGAAGGAGAACCACAGACGGCGGACGCGTTCGCGTCAGAGCTGCAGGCGGTCCACGATCAACTCAGACGGCAGCTGGAGCTAGCTAAGCACGCCTACAAGGTGCAAGCTGACAAGCACAGGCGGGTTGGCGAAGTGATCCAGGTGGGAGACTGGGTCTGGTTGGCAGCCCACGCAGTGCCGACCAGGTCGCTTGCCAAGAAGAAGTTGGGGCACAAGCAGATCGGTCCGTACCAAGTCGAAGCGCAGATCAACCCGGTAGCCTTCCGACTGGCGCTGCCGGAGGGTTCCAGAATGCATCCGGTGTTCCACAGGTCGGTGCTCACTCCCTACAAGGCACCTCACAGGTTCCAGGAGCCAGGGACGGCGCCAAGTCCGCTCCGGGAACGGACGGAGACGCGGGAGGTGAAGCACCAGGACCACATCAACGAGGTCACGGAGATTTTGGACTCCAGATGGGGGGAAGAGGGAGTCGAATACCTCTTAGCCAGAGAGGGCACCCGGGCCAGCGCCAATAGCTGGGTACCAGACTACGCTTTGGAGGAACCCCTGCTCAAGGACGAGTTTCATGCCCTCTTCCCACACAAACCCATGCCAGCGAGCTTCTTCGACGACTGGTTGTTCACACCCACACTTTCTTCCAGCACGTTCCATGGATTCGACTCAGAAGGGGAACCCGCACGGAGCACCCGTTCCCCAGAAGGTTCACCGGCAGGTTCGGCATCAGGCAACTCGTATTGGTGGGACGATCGACCAGAGGAGCGATGGCGCAGGAAGTGGCTGGAGATGCCAGGTCGAGCGACCGACGCAGAGACTGACATGGACGTGTTCGGGGAGGACCTCGGGTTCGAGCACGGCGGTACAGAGATGGAAGAGCAACAAGTCAACGTCGACGACCGCGAGGGGGAAGACTCGGAGGTCTTCAGTTGGCGGCCACCCACGGGGAGCGACCTGTATCCAGCATTCCCTCCCATGATGATGGAGCGCCCAGCACCCACACCTGACAGCGGGGAGGGGGGAAGGGGGGGCTTCGAGGGGGGGATGGATGTCAGGGGTTCAGAAGCAGAGACGCAGAGAAGGGTGGAAACAGAGAGCGAGGGGGAGGAAGCCGAAGGGAGAATGAGTGATGATGACGACCCGAGATCTCCAAGCCTAAGCAGTGAGTCAGAGGACTCCCAAAAGGGAGCCCCAGTGAGCAGAGCAAGGGGGGGATCCGGGGGGACACCCCAGGAGGAAGGGAACAGAGGAGATTCAGAGAGCAGCAGCTGGAAGTCGGGACCCACGCTCATAACTGAGGGCGGCAGCAGCTGGAAGTCGGGACCCACGCTCAAGACTGAGAGCAGCAGGGAGGAAGGTAGCCAGGCATCGGGTTCCGGAGGCTGTCAGCAGGAGGGAGGGCACGAGTCAGGGGTGGTCACGCCCTCCTCAGAGAGCGAGGCAACGGTTAAGAGGAAAGTAGAGAGTTGGGCGCGCGCGCCAAGTTCAAATGCAGCGGAAGCTGGAGCAGTAAGCAGCCCGGAGAGTGAGCCAGGTCCTAAAGCCCGCCGCAAGGAGGCAGAAGGATCAGGGGGGTCAGCGTCAGAGGAGAGTAGAAGGGAGGAGGCCCAGGGGGGCAGAAGGACCCAGAGACGTAGGGAGAGGCGAAGGAGGTGGAGCAAGGCTAGGGTATTAAGCTGGTGTGCAAGAGGCGGGGACTCAGACGGGTCTTCGCCGACCTAGAGCAGAAGGTGTAGAGCTGCACGCTGCAGTTCGGAAATGAAACCTGTAACTCAATAAAGACTCTTTTAAAGTGGACGCTGTGTGGCGTGGTCCTATGTGAGCTGGGACCTGGTAGCAGCTCTGACAATACTGTTGCATCCCATTCCATTGCATGCTGTCCTGTTGTATGCATTTGGGGTACACAGTTTGCACAAAATGAGCATGCAGACTTCCCATTGCTTTTCGAGGCAACCATTACTGAAATGCGTATTTTGTAGGCATCCCATACTTATTGCAGTACAGTGGTACCTCGGGTTACAGACGCTTCAGGTTACAGACACTTCAGGTTAAAGACTCCGCTAACCCAGAAATAGTACCTTGGGTTAAGAACTTTGCTTCAGGATGAAAACAAAAATCGTGTGGCGGCTGCAGGAGGCTCCATTAGCTAAAGTGGTACCTCAGGTTCAGAACAGTTTCAGGTTAAGAACGGACCTCCAGAATGAATTAAGTACTTAACCTGAGGTACCACTGTATTTCTTTCCTGCCTTGGCCTTTGAGGCCTCGCTTTCTGCATGGAACTCCCAGAGACTCCACAAACCCTTTGCTGATGCTGTGAGCCCATCTCCATCGACTCGTCACATGGGGGGGGGAGAAAACCCACCCACCTCTCCCTCAAACCACTGGTTTATTAAAAGCAGCCCATCCCTGGAAACCTTTGCATGGCATTCATTAACTAATTAACTGTGCTGACTGTCTCCATATTTATCCGTGCCCCCTTGACGACCTGCGCTGGAAAGCTGCATCAGGCTTCGTGTCAGGCACCCTTGGTGGAAAACTGCAGACACCAGTGACTGAGATCCTGGTGGGCTTTGAGCCAGGAGAGGTGCTGGGGCACAGAGCAAGGAGGAAGGAGGAGGTGTGGAGAGATGAGAGAGAAACTAGAAGCAATTACAGAGGCTTTTCATTACATCCACAATATTATGCTGTGGTGCAAAAGAGGCTAATCTTCCCCGCCCGCCCGGCCTGGCGACCCACCTTAATGGAAACCATTTTAAATATTTCAACAATTTACATGAAAAGGGAACTTTGCAGAGAATATCATCTCCCCTTCTCTCGGTAGCTGCCCCCGCCCACCTACACATCCTTCAAGTGCCATGACAACTCCCATTATCTCTTAATGAAGTGAGCATCTTACTGGCGGTCAGTGAGCATTCCCTCCCCATTCAACACCCCCCTCCTGCTCCTACATTCTTCCCTACAAGATTAATAAGAAGCTGTGAGCTAAAAATATTGTGGTAGACAGCAAAGGGAGGTGGGAAGAATCGGGGAAATCTATTCTTTTATTTTCAACCTTTCCCCCAACCTTTCCAGAAATATACCTCTCCCTCTGTCTCTCTCTGTGTGTGTATCAAAGTGGATTTACTAACTTTATTAGCAGAATCATAGAATGGTAGCATTGGAAGGGAACCCAAAGGTCATCTGCACTTTCTGTGCCATTCATGGAGAGGGAATAGGAAGCTCTTTTTATTAAAGACTGCTGCATCGTATGGGACAGCTGCATTTCCCTGCATTTCAGGGGTTTGGAGTGGATGAGCCTCAGAGTCCCTCTGCAATTCTACGATTCGATTATTCTACAGTCAGCCTACACTGTCGTTCTAGGTTTGATTCCTGCCCCTGTTTTGAAAGGATAATGTTTTAGAGAGTTGTGGTTATATCAAAAGCTCCAAACAAGAGAAAAAGGATTAGTTTATGCACCACGAGCAAAGGCTGAAACGGAAGGTGTTCACACACAACCCTCTTCTGTACACTTTGCTGTCTCCCTGGAAGCTAAAAATAGAGAGAGGCCCTTTGCTTTGAGTTACAAGACATTTACCTCTTCGGGTCATGCCCGTGGACTGTCTGCGTCTATGTGAGTCCACAAGAGTACATTTCCATTTCATGTTCCTCTGTCGAAGAATGGCTCCCTGCTATTTAACTCTTCTCTTGACCCCTTTTATCTTGCCTTGAAGCTTCCGGAAAATTCCAACCAGAGAAATGTCAGGACTGCAGCATGCCCAACGCTTACATGTTTTCTCTTGAGCGAAAATGACAAGAAGAACCGTGACTCTTTGGAGCTGAATGAGAAGGGGGAACAGCCTAGAAGACTGAGGTCAGGTAGGCCAGCTCCCGAGCATGAGCAGAGTGCAAACCAGGGATTTATCAATGGCATGTTCATTTGCTTGTTCGATACAATTATTCACATTCTGCCTATTTTATTTGGCACGAAAAACTCTGAAACAGACATTTAAAAGCATCCACGTGAAAATACTGCTAAGGTGGTCTGAAAGTTGCAAACTGCCTCCAAAGAGCCAGTGTGGTGTAGTGGTTAAGAGTGGTAGACTCGTAATCTGGTGAACCGGGTTCGCGTCTCCGCTCCTCCACATGCAGCTGCTGGGTGACCTTGGGCCAGTCACACTTCTCTGAAGTCTCTCAGCCACACTCACCTCACAGAGTGTTTGTTGTGGGGGAGGAAGGGAAAGGAGAATATTAGCCACTTTGAGACTCCTTAAAGGGAGTGAAAGGCGGGATATCAAATCCAAACTCTTCTTCTTCTGTTGACAGCTCATCGACAGAGATACCATATTGGTGATTAATGATAGCCAAGCTATCTTGTTTAACAGATACGCTATGGAAAAACAGAGGGATCAAAGGATCAACCTCTGATTCACTGGAGGTGGGGGACGCTTTCCATGCCAGGAAACTGAGAAGCTTTGGTGAACCCAGACAGGGATGAGCAACTTAGAGGGGATGAACCGTTGTCTTGCTCAAACACCACATAACAGCCCTGTTGGTGAGCCCTCAGGGAATAAGGTCAGCAAAGTCTCCCTTTCTTTACTTACTTTTGAGGCTGTTATAAATCATGACTGAGGTGATCTGTCTGCAGGTTGAAATTTACATCTGGCGTATGAGCTGACTTCTGGCTTAAGAAAAGACAATCATTAAAAGCAAAATGGAAAGCATATTTTAATTGTTTGCAAGCGATAAAAAGTTTTTAAATGACTAAGGGGTGTTAGAAACCTTCATTTTATTTTTATTTTTTAATTAAATTTCTGGCTCCTCGAGGAAAGTGCTGTCTTCATATTCTTTTCTCTTTGTTACTGTGGGAAAAGAATGCAGTTTGATAAGGAATGCTTTGTAGAACTTAAAGTGGCAATGGGAGACTGAAGCTCTTAAGGTAGCGATTGTGAAGACCTTAAGGGCGGGGGGGGGGGTGAGTTGTTAATTAGGCGAAGAACATTCAGTATGGCAAGAATGCTTGACATCCCATTGTCACAGAGAGATTGGCACATGATCTAATGTTCTCTCTCTTTAAAAAAAAATTTATTTATACTTTTCAGATATATACATTTCAGATATTTTACATTCATTTTGACATTTTAAAGCTTGACTTCCTTCCCCCCTTTCTGCAGTTCCTTGAATTCATTTTTAATATCTTCCGCATATCCAAATTAACTTACTCATTTATTTGCCTTCTTTATATACACTTATATAGCTTCAGGTTATTACAATAATCCTGACAGTGTTTTTATCGGTTTACAATTTATCTGTAAATATTCAATGAACCATTTCCATTCTTTTGTAAAAAGTTTGTTATCTTGATTTCCTGTTCTTTCAGTAAGTTTTGCCATTTCTGCACATCCCATAAGTTTTTATATCCGTTCTTCCTTTGCTGGGACTTCTTCTTCTTTCCATTTTTGGGCACGTAACATTCTTGCCTCTGTAGTCACATGCATGAGTAAATTTCTATACAGTTTATGTAGTTCTGTCCCTATAATTCCCAGGTATAATGTTCTCGAATCTGCCCCAGTGACTCAACCCAGGAGCATCCTAACTCACACTTCCAAGATTACTTTTTACTTGAGATTGTGGTTTGTTTTCACTCTAGTTGACATCCTACTCTACCCTCTCCCCTCATTCCACCCTTCTGAAAGTTTCTTCCCTAGGAAATTGCCATGTTTTCTCTACCGTATTTGACACACACCTACTTCTTCTATCATGAATATTTCACAACTTATGATCTGCTCCTCTCTCTTTCTCTTTCCATTCTGCCAACCTCTCTTGCAGGCACACCCATGAAAGAAGACTCAGGACACCTTATTGTGGTGGTGGGAGCTCATATTTATTCAAATATTTAGCCAAACTAAAATATAATCCAGGCTGGAGAATTTCCTAATACAGGAGTAATCATATGCATGTTTGCAGGCATCACCTGTGGCCCTGCAGCAAAGGATTGGAAGCAATATTTCCTCATTGCTATGAGAACCTGGGGGACGTGGGTGGCACTGTGGGTAAAAACACAGAGCCTAGGACTTGCCGGTCAGAAGGTCAGCGGTTCAAATCCCCACGACAGGGTGAGCTCCCGTTGCTCTGTCCCTGCTCCTGCCAACCTAGCAGTTTGAAAGCACGTCAAAGTGCAAGTAGATAAATAGGTACCACTCCAGCAGGAAGGTAAATGGTGTTTCTGTGTGCTGCTCTGGTTCGCCAGAAGTGGCTTAGTCATGCTGGCCACATGACCCGGAAGCTGTACGCCGGCTCCCTCGGCCAATAAAGCGAGATGAGCGCCACAGCCCCAGAGTCGGTCACGTCTGGACCTAATGGTCAGGGGTCCCTTTACCTTTATGAGAACCTGGAGTATGTGAACCCGGCAAGTGTTCTATGGTCCCCAGGGTCAGAGGTCACTTTGTTGCGCCTGACAGGCCTAAAGGACACCCCCAAGGAACCCAACACTAAGGCAGTGTAGGACAACCAAAAAAGTGCCCTCAACCCAATAATTCATCAGGTATTTATCCCATCAAATCTTAACTTGCATTTCCTGCCGGAACTGAAAGCCAACTCAGGTATTGGCAATGCCAAGAGCAGTGTGATGGCCTGGGATTCCGAGTCTGAGAGTGAACCGGAGGAATCCCAGCTGGCACAGGAGTCCCCGCCTTCAGGGCCGGCTGAACTGGGGCAAGGCCTAGATGCTGAGGAGCCTGCACCTGTGCTAGATCCTCAGGGGCAGGCACCAGGTGAGACCATTCTGGCCCCAGAGGTGCTGGAAGACTCAGTGGCTACAGGTGAGCCTCCCCCGGGGCCCAGTAACCCTTCGGCCTCTCCTGAACTGCAGAGACTTAGGGCAGAGAGGCGAAGGGAACTGGTCTCTCCCAGGAGGAGTGCTCACCTTAAGGCCAGGAGAGGCGGGGCTCCTGGGGGCCGGGACCGCCCCCGGCCTTAGAAGAAGATAAAGGTCAGGCAGCCCGGTCCCAGGTTGCGGGAGCAACGTCGTTGTGGAGTACCTGCTTTACCCAGACCTAGATCTGCACTCCCGGTGTGCCTGTTCCTCGCCCGGCTTCCTGCTCCTGACTCTCCGGTGTTCCTGTTCCTTGCCCGGCTGCCCGCTGCTGACCCACCAGTGTTCCTGTTCCCCGCCTGGCTCCCTGCTTCTGCTCTACCAGTGTTCCTGTTACCCGCCTGGCTTCCTGCTGCTGCCCTACCAGCGTTCCTGCTCCCCCGCCCGGCTCCCTGTTTTGGACCTCGCGTCTCGTCTAGTGATCGTCTACCCTGCTAGTGACTCTGGACTGAACTTCGGATACGGTATTAGTACCTCCCCCCCCCCCGGGACCAGCACAAGCAGCATGGATTAGGCAAAAAAGAGGAGACCCGAGGCAAATCAAGGTCTCCCCTGAAAATTCCTACTTAGGCCCCAAACAGGCCACTAGCAAAGCCCAGGGAGAGAGAGGAGGAGGAAGGGCAATGCAAAAAGAGAAGAGAGGAGCGTTTGGGGTGGAGTCTGGCTTCCTCTTCACTCTGATTGGTCTGATAACCTACCTGGCCATAGGCACCAACTTTATCAGACCCTCCAAGTATTCCTATTTTCCGGGGATGTCCCTGATTTAGAGAAGCCGTCCCAGTTTCTGATTTGAACCCGGAATGTCCCACTTTTCCTTAAGATGTCCTTATTTTCATTGGATAAATGTTGGAGGGTATGTAGTTATCTGGCCCCTCAACTGTTCGAAGGCAATCCTATATGGGGATTTTAAAAAAAAAGTTTAATGTTTTATTATGTTTTGATATATGTTGGAAGCTGCCCAGAGTGGCTGGGGCAACCTAGTAAGATGTGTGGGATATAAATAGTAAAATTATTTTTATGGAATGGGAAGTCCCTATTTTCATCGGAGAAATGTTGAAGGGTATGCTCTATAGGGCTGAATTATCTTCAGCCTCCCCCCATGTCTGTTGGGATGGAGCTGAGGCCCCCCCCCCATCTTGAGGGGGCAGAGCCCTTCTTTGCCCACCCACCTGCTCCCCCCCTTTGTCCGCTGTCTTCTGCCACCTTGGAAGATGTTGTGTGGCCTGGCCTGGCCTGGCTGGAGGTCGCCCTGCCTGTGCAGTTTCAGGAGATACCATACAAACACTTGGGAGGTCTGCGACAGTCACGTCATGTGTGATGTCATGGTGTGCGTGATGTCACACATCACACGTGTGATGTCACACACATGTGACAGCCCCCCTCAATGTTGGGTGCCTCTGGCCCCTCCTTAACTCTTCCCCAGGGCAAAACCATTCTGAGTCTTCTTCCCAAAGGAGCTGGGGGTCTGACAAATTCACCCCCACCTGAGTGTGGGAACAGCAGTGCCAGAATCCATTTGTTTTGGTATCTCTCACCACTTCTTCTTCTTCTACTTTTTCTTCTTCGTCTTCTCCTCCTCCTCCTCCAATTAAAGATGACTCCCAGTGTAGCTTCTCAGGCCTAAAGTAAACTACGTTACAACTTAGCAACGCTGAAGATGGAATATTGTGTGACACATCGAAAGGCTTTGTGCAGAATGCTTGCACAAAGCTACTTCTGCGTTTCAGAGCCGTGTGTCAAAAAGCCATAACCTCGTTCGCAGTGGTCACAATTTTAATATCATAGCAAGTTTAAGAACAATGTGTTTTAAAAATTAAAAAAAAAACCTGAACATCTGTCAAGAGTACAGTAGACAGCCTCCCTGCCTTCCCACGCTTACAAAAAGAAATCCAAGTCAATTGTTTTAATTTGCTGTAAGCTTTGTTGGAGAATGTGTGACCCAGAAGCAGGCTCAAACTATTTAAAATGAATGAATGAATGAATGAATGAATGAATGAATGAATACCAGTCTAACGAGAGCTGGGTTCTGGTCTTTTCCTCAAGAAGACCATTGTCGGGTTGTAGAAGGTACAGAAAAGGTTGCCATGGTTGGTTTAGAGAACAGGCAAGTTAAGAGGTTGACCATAGTGAGGATAGGCGTTAAGAGGCGATGTGATAGAATTTTACAAAATTATCCATGGCATGGTGAAAGCGGGTTTAAAAGTGTTTCTCCCTTCTCATTGATAACTAGAACTCACGGGGAGCCCACAAAGGTGAATCTTGGCCCCCTGCTCCATCTAGCTAAAAAAATTTTACTTATTTACTTTACACTTCTATCACACCTTTTCTCCCCAAGCAGCTCAAGGCCGTGTGCACATCTCCCTCTTTCCTCATTTAATCCCCACGACAAACCTGGGAGGTGGGTTAGGCTGAGAGGCTGTGACTCCCCCCCCCAAGTCACACATACTAGGCTTTAGTGGGGAGATTTGAACCCTGGTCTTCTACACTGGTAGTGTCCACACTGACTGGCAGAGCCTTTGAGACCAGGAATCTTGTTTCCCAGCCTGACCTGGGGATGTGAGGACTTGAACCCGGAACCTCCTGAATGCAGTGCAAGTGCTCTTCCTCTGAGCTATGCCATTTCCCCTGGTGCTATACAAAGGCGTGCAGGGGGTTGGGGAGGAAACATAGCCCCCAATGAAATGATGCCATGAGAGCGACTTAGACCCATCCTCCCATCCTGAGAGCTTTTGCAAGATCGTGGGGGAAGGGAGGGTCCCCGCCTGCCCAGCAGCACTCCGCCAGGTTTACTCAGCCTCGCCGCTATTTTCACAACCATTACCAGGCAGCACTCTCAGCCCGGAGAGCTAATGGTGTAATCGCCACCACGCCGCGCGGCTGTGTGGGAGCCGAGCGCCATCAATCCCATTCAGGCAATGCGAGCTTTGATTAAAGGTCGCGGGGTTAACTCTCTCCCATTCACTGGGCCACGGTTGGGGAGGCGAGAGATGAGGGGGGAAGGAAGGGTGTGGGTCTGGATTGCCTTCGCTTGAGCACATAGCACTTCTATTAAGCGCCATTGCCCCCTTCACCCCCATAGAGCTCCGCCAGCCACGGCGATGCCTGGGAGCAAACGAGCTCAGAAAGGCGAAGTCAAGCAGGTTAACGGCGGCGCAGGCAAAATTCAATGAGGCAAGATTTCCTCGGCTCTGTCCTCCACGGGGCCTCCTCTTCGCTGTGCCCTTTGAAGCGCCCCCTCCTCCTCCTCCTCCTCTCCTCTCTCTGGAAACGGGCTACAGGAGAATCCAGCAGCTTTGCAGCAGCCAAGAGGAGATGGATGGGACATCTGGCATGTCAGGGAGAAGGCTAGGCTAAAGCCCCATCTGAAGGGAGCATTTTTACCACCTCAGAAAGAACTGAGAGCACACTTATTTTAGAAGTGTGGGAAGGAGGGCAGGGAGGCACTACATAGTATAACCTTTTTTTATTAGATAATTGAATACGTTAAGGCAGGGATGTGGAAACTGTTGGGTGTCTAATCCAACAACATCTGGAGGTCCACAGCTTCCTCGTTCTTGTGTTAAAGATCTGTGCATACCTTTAGGTACTTTGGAATATATGTGCAATTTCAATACAGTCATACCTCGGGTTGAATGTGCTTCAGGTTGAGCACTTTCGGGTTGCGCTCCGCGGCAACCCGGAAGTAATGGAGTGTGTTACTTCTGGGTTTTGCCTCTCGCGCATGTGCAGATGCTCAAAATGATGTCACATGCATGCGTAGAAGCGGCAAAATGTGACCCGCGCACACGCAGACGCACCATTGCGTCTTACGTTCCATTCAGGATGCGAACGGGTCTCCGGAATGGATCCCATTCGCATCCTGAGGTACCACTGTATATATTTTTCTCCAGTCCATTTGAGTTGCTGCTCTGTTGATTTGTATTAGGAATCCACTGTGCTGATTCTCTGGGCCTTTTTTTATTTATTAAAAAAAAAGCTCAACAATGGTGTGCAACCCTCCCAAAAGCTCAACAACTTTGGACACCCCCCAAAAAGTTCAACAACTGTGGGCATCCCCCCCCAAAAGCTCTCAACAACTTTGGGAACTCAAAATTTGGCGGGAAGTCCTGTTGGGGGGGGTGACAAAAGAAAATCTGCACCGGGTACCACCTGACCCTGCTATGCCACTGTTGCTTGGTTATCTATCTGTGGCAGATGGAAGGGTCTACAGAACCCTCGCAACAGACGCACACGCCTTCCTTCCTACTCTGGCGTCAAGGGCTGAGTGGGCAGCTGTGATGTCATAATGTCTGCACACAGACAGGATGAGCTGGACCCACCAAGAGGGAACAATTCCAAAGCCAGGCAGCCGAACCTTCACAGATTCGATTTCACAGAGGTATCTTACAGAGAAACACACCACGTTCTACAAATCCAGGATGGAGCACCACATGGGCTCCCTAATGGAGCATTGAAATGATCTTCTTTCTTCGTTTCTCAGTTCTCCAGCCGTTCTGGAATGAACTGCTAACACAGCCTTCGGAGACACCGTTCCCCACATGTTGCTCAGCAAAGGCTGCTTGGCCGTGTGCCTTATTGGAAGTGCTATGCTTCCACGGAGCTCCATCTACAGTAGGCTGCCTGCTGGGTCACAGACAGGTGTGGCATGTGCACCGCTGAGAGCTAAGAGGTCCCCTACCTAGCTCTTCATCACAGTAAAATAGCCAAGAGGTGTGGGGTCTTCCACTGGGCTGTGGGTTGCTAGTGACACCCAGTGGCATTAGATAGGCTGCATGAGGAAGGGCCCTGCACTCTTTGATCTGGGAGATGAGATTTGCAGGAAAGGGAAATATTCTCCTTGTGTGGAAGAGCAGCATAGGATAAGGAGAAAAAGGCTTTCCATAGCAGCTAGCTAGGCAGGCAGGAAGGCAGGCAGGCAGATGGAAACCACAGGAGGGGGTCTTGCTTGAAGGTTTCCCAGAAGAGGCATCTGGTTGGCCACTGTGAATGCTGGACTAGATGGGTCACTGTCCTGAGCCAGGAGGCTCTTCTTATGTGAACATCCAGGCATGCAGCTGGAAGAATGGTTAGCTGGTTGGTTGGATGGACAAACAGACAGGTAACTGCTTTATGCTGCAGTGTTTAAAAGCCCTGTGGAATCTGTCACAGACAACATCTGTCCGAGGATCCTGGCCCCAACAGTGCCCAGCCAGATCCCTTTGGAAACCCAGAAGCAGGCCCAGAAACAGGTATCTATGGGTACAACATCATGACATTCCATGTTAGCTCTGCTGCCTGACGTCCACTGGTAGACCTGTCCTCTGTAAATTTTAAATCCATTTATGCCAATGGCCATCGTGCCAATGAACTGCATTCATTAATAATTATGCACTGAGTGACAAAGTCCTTCTTTTTGGCTGCCCTGAATCTACTGTCCATCAGTTTCATTAGGGGATCCCAATTGCTAATGCATTAGTGAGGGTGAAATATATGTCTCTGTGTTCTATGGTCCATGCATAACTTTATTCAATTCTACATCTCCCCACTTAGACATATTTTCTAAGCATCAAAAGCCACAGGCACTTTAGTTATTCCATGTAAAGGGAGAGGAACATTAGTTCATCAAGCCCAGAGGTGGGGAAGCTGTGGCCCTTCTTTGCAGGTTTGCAAGCAAAGGTTGAATGGCCATCTGTCATGGATGCTTTAACTGAGATTCCTGCATTGCAGGGGGTTGGACTAGATGACTCTTAAGGTCCCTTCAAACACTACAGTTCTATGATTCTATGTTGTTGTTGGATTCCCAAAAGACACCAGCTCTGACCACTTGTGCATTAAAGGTGGCATGATAGGCCTGTATAAAAACATGCAGAGCATGGAGAGAGTGGAAAGAGGAAAGTTTTTCTCCCTCTCTCATAACACTGGAACTTGTGAACATCAAATGAAGCTGAATGTTGGAAGATTCAGGACATAGGGAAGACAATCCTTCTTCAAGCAGGTAAAAGGTAAAGGTAAACAATCCCTGGACACTTAAGTCCAGACAAAGGCGACTATGGGGTTGCAGCTCTCATCTCACTTTCAGGCCAAGGGAGCTGGCGTTTGTCCACAGACAGCTTTCCGGGTCATGTGGCCAGCATGACTAAACTGCTTCTAGCACAATGGGACACTGTGACAGAAACAGGAACACATGGAAACACCGTTTACCTTCTCACCACAGCGGTACCTATTTATCTACTCACGCTGGCGTGCTTTCGAACTGCTAAGTTGGCAGGAGCTGGGGCAGAGCAACGGGAGCTCACTCCATCGCGAGGATTCAAACCGCCGACCTTCTGATCAGCAAGCCCAAGAGGCTCAGTGGTTTAGACCACAGTGCCACCCGTGTCCTTCTTCAAGCAGCACATAGTTAAGCTATGGAGCTCACTCCCAAAGGAGGCAGTGATGGTCACCACCTTGGATGGCTTTAAAAGAGGATTCAACCAATTCATGGAGGAGAAGGCTACCAATGACTACCAGCCACAATGCCAATGTTCTACCTCCCCAGTTGGAGGCAGCATGCTTCTGAATACCAGTTGCTGGAAATTACAAGTGGGGAGAGTTACTGTCTCACTCAAATTCTGCTTGTGGGCTTCCCACTGAAGCATCTCATTGACCACTATGAAAACAAGGTGGTGGACTCTCCTTCATTGGAAGATTTTGAGCACAGGTTGAAGAGCCCTTTCTCTCAGAGATTCCTTAGCTGTGATTACTGCACAGATAGGACTAGAGGTCCCTTGGCATCACTCCCAAGTCCACAATTCCGTGATTCCATGATGCTGGTCTAGATAGGCCTTTAGTCTGATCCACCAAGGCACTTCTTACGTTTTTATATTCTGATCTGGGCCCAGGAAACCTAATCTACACCTAGGGAGCTGTGGGCCCCTGGGGTGGGTGGGGAATATGACCTAATTTGTTTCCATTTCAAATGCCTCATGTGCACTTAATGACATACAAACAGAGGCAGGCGAAGCAAGCAGCCTGGCTGTTAGCATCGGCGCTTTTATCATTAATATTATGGCCAGGGACAGCTTATCAATTTCTGCTCAATGCCACAAAGTAGAGTGTCAATTCCTCTGGCCTGAGGGCCACGGAGCACTTCGGCACCTTTCCCCTTGCATTAAATGTTGATGGACAAGAGAAGCTGTTGTCTATACTATCCATCTCCTGCTGTTGATATTAAAAGCAGGGGGAATTTGTTCTGCTACTCCTGGGTGTGTGGGGTATTATCATACTCTTCAGCATTTCTCCAATGAAAATAGGGACACCCTATTCCATACCCTCCAACATTTTTCTGATGAAAATAGGGAAGTCCTAAGGAAAAATGGGACATATCGGTATCAAATAAAAAACAAGGATGGCTTCTGTAAATCTGGGACTAACCCAGGAAAATAAGTACACTTAGAGAGCCTATATCAGGCATGGACCAACTTGGCCCTCCAGATGTTTTGAGACTACAATTCCCATCATGCCCGACCACTGGTCCTGTTAGCTAGGGATGATGGGAGTTGTAGTCCCAAAACATCTGGAGGGCCGAGTTGGCCTATGCCTGGTCTATATGATCCCATAAGGGCAAAGGACCATTGCACTTCCTAGGAGTAAAGTGGTCTCTTAGTACACCTAAATTGTCAATTCACCAAGGCTTAGTCCTGGTCTGCAAGAACTTTACATAAGAGCATAAGAAGTAGCCTGCTGGGTCAGGCCAAAGGCCCACCTAGTCCAGCATCCTGTCCTCACAGTGGCCAACATATGCCTGTGCGAAACCCATAAGCAGGATGCAAGTACAAGAGCATTCTCCCCACCTGTGGTCTCCAGCAGCCGGTACTCAGAAGCATTACAGCCTCCAGGCTTGGAAGCAGAGCAGAGCCATTGTGGTTAATAGCCTTTTGTAGCCTTCTCCTCCCTGAAACCACCACCACCACCATCATCATTCCCCTCCTTCTCTTTCTCTTTCTCTTTCTCTTTCTCTTTCTCATTCTCTTTCTCTTTCTCTTTCTCTCTCTGTCAAAAGCCACATTCTAGGGGCAATGTGCTGGGTACTATATGCTACTTTTGGAGGATGACCATAGCCGGTGGTGGTAGGATCAGAGCCACAAATGGGTGTGGTCACACTTTTTCTACCTCTTTCTGCCACCCGCTTTCCCCCTCCCCTCTTCTCTCTTTGCAAACCCCTCCTCTCTTCCTCTTTTTCTGACTCCCTCTTCTACCCACCCCCAGGAGTTTGAACCAGCAGCCTATTGAGGGCTCCCCCCTCCTTCTCCCATCCCTCCATCCATTTCACCAATGTCATGTCTTCATCACCACAATGTCTTTTCTCCTCCTGACCTCCTCCTCTCCCTCTGGACTTTCCCTGTCCTTATGACATCACACTGAGGGTCACGCAGATGCCCCTTGAGCCTCAGGTCTCCCACCCCTGAGATAAACTCTGACACCCCAGAATCAAGAAGACCAAGAAGACCCCCTATTTAATTACCGGGGAGAAATCCAGATTCCGCACCAGATTTCACATGGAATTAATTCTGCACATGCTGGACAGCGGAAGACAAACTGCCTCGGTTTTAGTATCCTGTATTTATCTGTTGTCGTGCCAAAGCAAGGAAAGATAATAACAGCTCCTTCTCCCACCCCCCACCCCCCTGAATGGATGGCAGCAACAACGATGGTGGCGCATTATCAGAGAGAATCCTTGAGCCAATCTGATTAAGGTTTTCAAACAGGAGAAGCATTGCGTTTAAATGTGAGAATTTGCATTTCCAATCGCTGCCATAATGAGAGGCCACAGGCAGCCTGATATAACAATCTCTCTGGCTGAGAGTCCCGACTACAAAGCAGGAAGAACAGCAAAGAGCCTCTTCAGGCAGGAATAATTCTTAGCATGTGCCAGAGCCATTCTTTATTTCCTCCGCCCCGCTCCCCTCCTCCTCTCTCTCTCTCTTTCTTGCGCTACTCATCTCCGCAAAGCCATTTGAACACTTGTAAATTTGTTTTAGGATTAGATTAATAGGTTTCGTGATTTGTAAACCACCACCATGACATCATGAAGCCACGGAAGGCCTTCCCAACTCAATCGAGAGGTTTAGGAAGAAATTGCTTTCTTAATAAGCTTGGAACAGGCCGTAATCGTAAGAACAGAAGAGCCTCTCGGGTAGATCAGGCCAAAGGCAGTAACAGCAGCCTTCTCTCACAGGGACCAAGCAGATGCTTCTTCTAGGAAGCCCACAAGCAGGACCCAAGTGCAACAAAACTCTTCCTTTCCTGTGGCTTCCAGCAAATGCAGTTCAGAAGAGAGCCAGTGTGGTGTAGTGGTTAAGAGCAGTGGAGTCGTAATCTGGTGAACCGGGTTCGCTTCCCTGCTCCTCCACATGCAGCTGCTGGGTGACCTTGGGCCAGTCACACTTCTCTGAAGTCTCTAAGACCCACTCACCTCACAGAGTGTTTGTTGTGGGGGCAGAAGGGAAAGGAGAATGTTAGCCGCTTTGAGACTCCTTCGGGTAGTGATAAAGCAGGATATCAAATCCAAATTGCTGCTAGCAGAGCCTAGATGTTGTGGCTAGTAGCCATTGATAGCCTCCTCCTCCTCCTCCTCCTCCTCCTCCTCCTCCTCCTCCTCCATGAATTAGTCCAATCCTCTTTTGAGGCTATCCAAGTTGGTTCCCAACACTGCCTCCTGCAGAAGTGAGTTCCATTGTTCAGGGATGCACTGCTTGAAGAAGGACTTCTGAAAGGATGCCAAGAAGACAGCAACCATTAGATCATAAGAAGAGTCTCTCAGCTGGATCAGGCCATAGGAGGCCCATCTAGTCCAGCATCCTGTTCTCACGCACGATGTCCCAGTTCCCTTTGTGGAATATCTCCACCCAGGCTCTGGGAAGAGTTGGAGTGGCTCACCAGAGCTGGATGCTCCCATCACCTGGAGAAGGGATGAAGAGTCAGAGTACAAAACAGCAGAGAGCCTTGTGGTACCTTAAAGACTGGCCGTGCATTCCTAACCATCTCTGCTCAGAAGCAAATCCTACTGAATTAAGAAGACAAGAACATGTAAGGCCGTACACAGCTTTGAGGTTTTTGAAATATTAAGCTTGTGGTCTCCTAAGAAAGTGCAAATTTAGGTGGGTCCCACCCATATAAATCACCCTCCAAATAAATAGCCACCCACCCTGCTCAGGAAGCTGTCTGGAGATTACCCCCCACTCCGCAAAAACTTTCATGGATTGTTAATGAATTTAAATGCCGGGGATTTTCTTTTTGATGCTTCCTTGTCTGTGTGCTTCACAATATACTAATTAAGAGCAGTGCATCCTTCCAATCCCAAAGCAGGCCAGTTGCATTGAAAAGAACTGATGGGGAGACCCTATCTATGACGTGGGTTGCAGGCATTCTTGCCCGACTCTTATCAGGGTCTGATAAATGATACACTGAATAGAGTTAAATAGACTTATTCCCGGGGTGGCTGGAGACTCATCACAGCGGCTTCATGAGAAAATTTAATTACCGATCTGACTTCCGGACACAAGTTAAATTGGTTAAGGATTCCTGTTTTTTACTTCTCCTTTTTAAAATCCACTTGGGGACTTCTCATTCTTCCAGTACTCATCCACCCAATTTGTATTTCTCTTGCAACTGCTTCGTGGAGCATAACTGGGGAGACCAGGTGTTTGGGCTCGTTTAAATGGGGGGAATGGATGACATCCTGGCGAGCCTCCACAAATTTTGACACAGCAGCAGAGTGTGATAAGTTTGTCAGGGATCCAATTACCTTCCAGCTTTTTTAAAATGGTGTCCCTGGGTTGCAAAAAAAAAAAAAAAATAGAGGGGGAGA
This sequence comes from Podarcis vaucheri, assembly GCF_965113315.1. Taxonomy (NCBI): domain Eukaryota; kingdom Metazoa; phylum Chordata; class Lepidosauria; order Squamata; family Lacertidae; genus Podarcis; species Podarcis vaucheri. The sequence goes on along the minus strand of NC_138753.1, from coordinate 14,835,889 downwards.
AGCAATGTGAAACATTTGGAATCATAGGAGCCAACTGCTAGGGGCCAAGGTCCCTTTGACTCCCAATAAAATACTTTGGGAGGCTCCTAAAGTTGATGGGTTCAACTTCAAATAGTGTGCCTGCACCACGTCTTGTGATCAGTTATGTGGGGCAGGGCTTACCTGCCTCTTTCCCAAATATTTCATCCAAGTTAGCACCTGTCAAGGAACTGTCAGGAGATAGCTCCACAGGATGGGAAAGAATGTGAGGCATGCAATGCAACTAGCTTTTATTCACAGAAAGTAACAACTCAGCAGAGTACCCTGGTTCACCTCATTCAGCTTGAGAAGGTGCTGAAACTGACCACTGAACCTGCCCTTCCCCTCTAACCTCTCCTTCTGGATCCCTCCCAAGCAGAGGAAACTGTGATGAGGAGGTGGGCTCCTCCTCTGAGCACAGTGCAGGACTCTCCTTGAGCAAGATGTCAGACAGGGAGGAGAGTCAGCAGGACTGAGTTTCTGGAGTCCTGGGACTCAGAAGGCATCCTGCCATTGCAGTCCTCACCACCCCGATAGAGCAGGAACTGGCTTCAGAACTGGGCAATGGCCCTTTAAGAGCACTGAGAACTCCTCAGAGGGGGTGGGGCTAACAGCAGGAGCAGGCCAGTCTCAACAAGGCCTCTGAACTCTAAAGAGGTAACTGCTCTCCTTGTGTGAGTGAAAATGGTGGGAGCAACTTCATCCACAATGCTCTGTCCAGGGTGCTGATCTTGCCTTGCCTTGCCTGCTGTATGGGTAATTGCCCCTCTTTCCCTTGAATAACGCTGGACGCCAGTGTAACATGAATTAGTCTTCTTGAATTCCCAGACTGTATCTTTCTGATTATATGGCAGGAGACTGCTGCCAAGTGATGCATGAGACAAAACCTCTAAGAACAAAGTTTGTAATTTTCAAAGGAAGAAAAAGTCTTAAGATTATCCGGAGCTTTGGGCTGGGCTGTCACCAATATGCTGATGACACTCAGCTCTATCTGCTGATGGATGGCCACACCGACTTGGCCCTGAACACACTGACCAGATGCTTGGAAGCTGTGGCTGGATGGTTTCGTGGGAGCCGATTGAAACTAAATCCTTCGAAGACAGAGGTCCTATGGCTGGGTCGGGATGGCATGGGGATGAGGGACCAACTCCCTTCTCTTGCGGGGGCCCAATTAGTGCCATTGCCTTCCGTTAAGAGTTTGGGTGTAATCCTTGACGCCTCCCTTTCCATGGAGGCGCAAGTTACAGCAACAGCCAAGGCGACATTTTTCCACCTTCGCCGCATCAAGCAGTTGGTCCCTTACCTTTCCTGCCCCGACCTGGCCACAGTGATCCATGCGACGGTCATCTCCAGGCTTGACTATTGTAATTCGCTCTACGGGGGCTGCCCTTGAAACTGTCCCAGAAACTCCAGGGGGTGCAGAATGCTGCAGCGAGACTCCTCACGGGGTCTCTGCCATGGGAGCATATTTACCCAGTGCTTTTCAAGCTGCACTGGCTCCCGGTGGAGTACAGGATCAGATTTAAGGTGCTGCTTTTGACCTTTAAAGCCCTTCATGGCCTAGGACCCTCGTACCTATGGGACCGCCTCTCCCGGTATGCCCCATGGAGAGCCTCAAGGTCCATAAATAGCAACACCCTTGTGGTCCCGGGCCCTAAGGAAGTTAGATTGGCTTCAACCAGAGCCAGGGCCTTTTCAACTCTGGTTCCGGTCTGGTGGAACGCTCTGCCTCACGAGACCAGGTCCCTGCAGGATCTGATTTCTTTCCGCAGGGCCTGTAAGACAGAGTTGTTCTGCCTGGCCTTTGGCTTCGAGCCAGTTTGATTCCCTCCCTCCCTCTCTTTCTTTTTTCTTTTCCTTCTCCTTCTGCGATGAGGCTACATTTTAATATTTTAATGTTTCAATATTTTAATGTTGTATTTTTTAATTTTGTTTTTAAGTTGTAATCATTTAACTTGTTTTTATGATTGCTTGTAAGCCGCTCTGAGCCCGGCCTTGGCTGGGGAGGGCGGGGTATAAATTATTATTATTATTATTATTATTATTATTATTATTATTATTATTAGGATTCCATAGCAAATCAAGAAATGTATATTTGCTTGGGGTGGTCTATCTCTTTCCCTGCAACCATAAGGCAAGAGGGACCCACTAGGTTTGCATTTATTTTGGATTTATTTGCTGATTCCGTTTCATTTTCTTCCATCCTCTCAAGGCCCACACTTCCAAAAAGGCCAAGGGCTGGGGGTGGGGTGGGAGGGTGGGGTTGAATTGCAAGGAGCTAGTGGCCGGGGAGAGATAGGACTGAGGTGGCTAATCCAGGTCCCACATTTGCTGATCTTCAGAACTTGAGCAAAGCTCTGAAATTGGAGCTGATCTGCAAATCCTGGACCCCAGGCAGTTCTGCAATGTAACTGAGAGCGAGGAGAAATCAATTTGTGAGATATCAGCCAGTGGGAAAAGTAGAACTGAAAGGGATACACTGCTGGGTACACCAATCATGCCCACCCGCCGCAGCTCCCCTTTCTTCCAAAAATTTGCAAGGAAAAAAATACAGGATCTTTCTCTGTGTGAATGAGTGTGTGTGAGAGAGACACACAGAGAGAGATAGTTGCTCTCTCAATTACTGGAAGGAACTTTTTGAAAGGAATTGCTTTCCCTTCCAGCTCCCTTGTGGAGAATAAAGACTCATGTGGTGTTTCCTCATAGAATCCTAGAGTTGGAAGGGATCCAAAGGGTCATCTAGTCCAACCCTCTGCAAGGCAGGGATCAAAATCAATTTTTTTGTTTGTTTCATAAAATGTATAAACTCACAAAAGCTCAAAGTATTTTTTTTAAAAAAGAACAGTTAAAAACAACTATTTAAAACATTTTTTTAAAAAAAAATTGCTACAGAATAAAAACAGATTGAAACACATATCAGCATTCCAGTTATTCCAGCTGGTTTTTAACTGATATTTTTAATATGGAGTTTAATATGGAGTCCATCAGCTGTCATTGCTGGATCACATCAGCAGGTGAGTGGAAAGTTCAGTCCTGCTGGTGGACAGGCTAGGGGAGCGGACCCTTCCCTCCACCACATGGGTCTTCTTTGACAGGTGAGCAGGACTGCCCACCTGTCAGTCACCTGGCACCAGATGATTGACAGGTGTACAGGACAGCCCACCTGTCAAAGATGGCCTGTTGGGTGAGCTGAATAGGTTCCTCACCTCTGCCTTTTGAGGTGGCCCAGGGGTTGCAGAACGTTTGCTGCTTCATTTATCACATACATTGTAAAGAAATAGTACAAGTCCCCCATGGATTGAAGGTGATTGAGCATTTGCTCTGCATGCTGAAGGTTCAATCCCAGCCTTTCCAGATAGAGCAAGGAAACAGCCCCTTCCTGAAACCACTGAGAGTTGCTGCCAGTCAGTGTGGGCAATGCTAAGCAAGATGGAACAATTGGCTGACTCAGTATAAGACAGTTTCCCCATGTTATAATAATGGGACTTTAATAAGTGTAAAGCGATGCATGTCATGGCCAAAAAAATCTTCATTTCATATCTACCTTCATGGGGTCTGAGCTAGGGGTGACAAGACCTCACAGCAGATAGTTTGATGAAGATGTTGACCCAGTGTGTGACAGCTGTGAAAAAGGCAAATTCCATGCTAAGCAACATTAGGAGAAGAACTGATGGAGGGGATGGAGTGAAGAAAGGTTGCCACATTTGGGTCTTTTTAGTTTAGAGAAAAGGTGAGTATGAGGTGACATGGTAGTTTTTAAAAAGATGCATGGGCATGGTAAAGGTGGATAGAGAAGGTTTTCCTCTCTTATAACACTAGAACTCATGTGCTGAATGTTGGAAGATTCAGGACAGGTAGACAATAAGGTCCTTCTTCACACAGCACACAGTTAAACTATGGAACTCCCTCCCACAGGAGGCAGGGATGGCCACCAACTTGGAGAGCTTTAAAAGTGGATTAGACCAATTCAGCAACCACTGGCCACAAATGGCTATGCTCTGTCTCCATTGCAGGAAGCAGGAAGGTTTCTGACTACCCATTGATGGGAACCACAACAGGGGAGAGTGCTCAGTTCCTGCTTGCAGGTTTCCCATTAGAGCAGCGGTTCTCAACCTGTAGATCCCCAGATGTTGTTGGACTACAACTCCCATCATCCCTGAGCTCTGGGCTTGCTAGCTAGGGATGATGGGAGTTGTAGTCCAACAAATCCTGATTAGAGCATCTGGCTGGCCATTGCAAGAACAGGATGCTGGACTACATGGGTCCTCGGCCTGATCCAGCAGGCTGTTATTCTGCTCACATGTCCTTGTTGACACGCCTTCATTCTCAGGGGAATTGTGTCAGAAAACACTGAGGGCAGACCCTGCAGAACCGATATCGGCTGGAATTCACCCAATGCAAACCACCCCTTGTTTCTGGGCAGGTTTCAGCCTCTCAGCACCCTCCATTAACTGAGTGCTGAGTGCACCCATCGTGAAATATGCTTTATAATTTACAGGCAGTGCAAGTGATTCCTTTCAAAGAGAATCTAATATTGTATTGGCAACATTTTGTGTGTGTGTTTCTGCCTTAGGCATGGAAGTGCCAACGTTCTGCTGCCATTGCACAGGAGGAGGGGAGGGGAGGCTCCGTTTCTGCACTGCCTGGCCCCCGGGAGGCAAAACCGCCCAGCTGTCCCTGCCAGCATGACAGAGTCCCCTCCCTTTCCCATTCCTGTAAGAGGCTGATCAGACTTAAGTGCATTGTCTTGGGGGAAGAGCTGAGGCCTGTCACTTTCCATGCTTTAATCTCCTCCTCCCGAAATTCCTTAACATGTTCTGTGTCATCTGCCATCTCTGTTGCCACCTAATAAATGTTTAAACTCTCGTTAGGAGAGAACTGAAGGCTGGGAGGAAACAGCGTGGAACAGGATGACAACTTGGGCTCGTCTTGCCAGCACAGACTGGGGAGAGTGGCAGGCTGGCTTTACTTTCCGACAGCTGCCATAGAAGGCTTCTCTTATGCCAGGGGCAGCCAATATGTTGCCCTCTAGATGCTGGCGGATGCCAGCTCCCAATAGTCAATAATGATGGGAGGCAAAGCCCCTTAACATCTGGAAGGCACCATATCGGTAGACTCCAGCTCCCAGCAGCCAGCATCAGCAGTCAAGAATGATGGGAGGTGAGGTCCACCAACGTCTGAAGGGCACCATGTGGGCTACCTCTGTCCTACGCCAAGAGCCAGAGCTTAACAGTAGGTTCTCTTGCTCCACACGCTGGTGCCCCTATTGGTGAAGCAAAGCATTGGAAGAAAGGGCAGCCTTTCTAAAGAAAGTTACGAAACAAAAGCATAGAGTCATCTCTAAGACTTGGGCACCTGGCAGGCAGCACCATTGCTAATGATGCTTAATCATTGCTGCTAAGCAATGATTTGCTTAGCAGCAATGAAGGATGAAGGAATGATAGCCATACACTCCTGGGACTTGGGAGCAGGTGATGCAGGAGCCCCAATCCACATTGTACTAGGCCTAGGAAATCCCACTGGTATTCCTGGTAAGGAGTGTAGGAGAGAGAGGCGGGTAGGTGAAAACCATATGAGAGCTCTCTCCCACTGGCCTTCTGCACAAAGAGCAGAGTTAAACTATGGCACCACATGAGGCAGTGATGGCCACCAACCTAGATGGCTTTCAAAGAGGGTTAGACAAATTCGTGGAGAAGAAGGCTATTGTGGCTACAAGCCATGTTGGCTATGTTCTGCCTCCACTTAGAGGCAGTAATGCTTCTGAATACCATTTTCTGTGAACTGCAGGAAGAGGAGAGGGCTCTTGTGCGCAGGTCTTGCTTGTGGGTTTCCCATTGGGGCATCTAGTTGGCCACAGTGAGAACAGGATGCTGACTAGATGGGCCATTGGCCTGATCCAGCAGACTTTCCTTACATTCTTATCAGTACAACTTTTTTAAAAAAACAACAAGGGTTATATGAGTTCCGAATGGAACCCAAGCCAGACCAGTTGATATTTCAGCATAATCTTCAAGGAACCACACAACGAGCACATTACAGTCATACCTTGGGTTGCAGACACTTCAGGTTGCACATTTTTGGGATGCGCACTGTGCTGAACCTGGAAGTACTAGAACGGGTTACTTCCGGGTTTCGGCGCTCATGCAGAAACACTAAATCGCACTTTGCGCATGTGCAGAAGCGTCGAATCATGACCCGCGTGTGCGCAGATGCAGCGCTGTGGGTTGCGAATGCGCCTCCCACACGGATCACGTTTGCAACCCAAGCAACCACTATACAGTAATTCAGTATGGAAGTTAGCAGAGCATAGGGCACAGTGGCAAAGTCATCTCTGTCCAAAAGGCTGGTGAACCAGCTGCTCGGCCCATTACCATTTATATAACAGGAATATATGATGCCCTCTTCTCCCGTGTCAATCCATCTAACCTTCTGGCACCAGCTCTGACCTGCGACAAGTCTCCAGAGTCTCACACAATGGAGACTCTCTCAGAACTCCCAGCTGAGGTTCCTTTTTCTCAAGGGGGGGGAGGGGCGGACATTGAGACGCCAGGAACAGAAACCAGGATTTTCTTGCTTTCCCCAGATCAAAATCTAATTAGCATGTAAATGTGCTTAGCATTTTTACAGCTTACCTTAATTGCCAGATTTGTTAGTGAGGAGCTTTAATTAATGTGAAACTGAGCTCATCAAGCCCAAGTCGAGAGATCAGATGTCAGAATGGGAGGAGGAGAGAGGGAAGGTGCTTGTAAAATCCTGAGCTTCCTTTTCGCGCCGAGCCAATCCAAGGCTCTGGCACATCCTTACTCCTCTGCATGTTAAATACACTCTGGGGGTGGGAGTCTATTGTTTACTTTATTGAAATAATTTCTATTCTGATGAGAGAGAGAGAGAATTCCATGCCATTCTAATCTCCAAGCGGTGAGAGACTCCAGAGGAAGCGGATCCTGCACTTACCTAGATTTGGTTTCCTTGGAATGAAGGTCAGTGGAGACTGTGGTGTCCTTAGGCTATATGGTTTCATTTGCATACCTATGCACCACGAATAGCATTAACATTCGGCCCCTAATATTGTTTCCCCCTATAGCAGTGTTTCTCAACCTGTGGGTCCCCAGATGTTGTTGGACTACAACTCCCATCATGCCTAGCCAGCATGACCAGTGGTCAGGGATGATGGGAGTTGTAGTCCAACAACATCTGGGGACCCACAGGTTGAGAACCGCTGCCCTATAGGTTTCTAAAGGAATGCCCAAAGTACAGCACAGAGCAAACATCGCTCTCTCTCTCCAGCAGCTAATTTCCAGCTGAAACACACACAACCCTGTCTATTGTTCTTCTACCTAGGATCATGTAGCTTCCGGCCAGTGAAGAGGCCACACCAGTCAGACCTGGACCATGGGGTGAGGGTTAAGTTCTACACTGACTTGCAGCAGCTCCCCAGGATTTCAGGAGGGGGAATGATCTGGAGGTGCTGAGGATTGGAGCTGGTGCCTTCTGCATGCCTCGTAATCCCTCTGCCACTTTGCTACGGACCTTCCCCCATCAGCCCTGGCTTTCCACTGTAAGGCTGGATAGCCACAGGTGTGTGAGAGCTACACGGGGAAGAAATGGGGGGGTATTAGAACTCCCTGCTCTAGGAAGGACGGGGGGAATGACGCAGGGATCACTCTGCACCTTGTAGTTCTGACAAGTGGGACAAGTGATGACAGAGCACCCAGCTCTGCTCATGTCGTCAGGGGACACCTCGCCATCTCTCTCTTCCACCTGTCATTGGGAACCATTTGGTGACAAGGAGAGAAACTCACCCATGTGCTGAAAAGGGCAACTAGGAGCGAGAGATGAGATACAAGGGCTGTGACCCAGGTTGAGTGCTTATGCATGTCTGCCTTCATTTTGAGGGGAAAGACATGCAGGCACATGAGTGTCTGTGTGTGTGATTTCAAATGACAGCCATCAGAAGGCTGGCAAGTAAAACAACACTTTGTGCATCTGTGTTTTGACTAGTAGAAAGATAATAGAATCATAGAATTGTTGGAAAGGACCCTCCTCCACTCAGGACTTATCCTAGCCTTCTGATGGTAAACTGTTTGAACTGGTTTTAATATTGCATTTTTACATAGTTGCTACCTTCCCTGAGGCCTCATAACGAAGGTCAGAGAAGAAATCTAGTACAGTCATACCTCGGGTTACAGACGCTTCAGGTTGCGTGATTTCGGGTTGCGCACCGCACCAAACACAGAAGTACTGGAATGGGGTACTTCCGGGTTTCGACACTTGCGCATGCGCAGAAGCGCCGAATTGCAACCCGTGCATGCACAGACACAGCGCTGTGGGCTGCAGACACTGCGGGTTGCGAATGTGCTTCAGATCATGTTTGCAACTCGAGCATCCACTGTACTAATAATAGATTGCCTCCAAATAAGTTCTCCTCAGAGTAGACTCACTTAAAAACAATAGACCTAAGTTAACCTTCTCCATGGATGTCAGTGGGTTTGCTCTGAGAACGACCTCTAACATTAGATGTAACCAATTATTTATTCGATAACATGCATAGCTCTCTTAATCATAAATTTAAAAAATTACAGTGATGATGATTTGTTGCATCTTTATCCCACCTGTTTCTCCCAAGAGCTTGTGGTGACACACATAGTTGTCCTTCTCCTGATGTAATGCCCACAACAACTCTGTGAGGCAGGTTAGGCTGAGAGGCAGTGACTGGCCCAAGGTCCCCCAGTGAGCTTCATGGTCAGGTGGACATTTGAACCCTGGTGTCTCCTAGATTCTCGTCCAATATGCTCAGCACTATATAGTGCTATATAGAATTGATGCTTTTGAATTATGGTGCTGGAGGAAACTGTTGAGAGTCCCATGGACTGCAAGAAGATCAAACCTATCCATTGTGAAGGAAATCAGCCCTGAGTGCTCACTGGAAGGACAGATCCTGAAGCTGAGGCTCCAGTACTTTGGCCACCTCATGAGAAGAGAAGACTCCCTGGAAAAGACCATGATGTTGGGAAAGATGGAGGGCACAAGGAGAAGGGGACGACAGAGGACGAGATGGTTGGACGGTATTCTCAAAGCTACCAGCATGAGTTTGACCAAACTGCGGGAGGCAGTGGAAGACAGGAGTGCCTGGCGTGCTCTGGTCCATGGGGTCACGAAGAGTCGGACACGACTAAACAACAACAACACAGCAATAATAAGCCAGAGGCGTAGGAAGGGGGGCATAGGGGGTGGGCAGCCCCAGGTGCCACTCTGGGAGGGGTGACAAGATGGCCCCTGCCTCCCCCCAGCTGTAGAGCAGCCGAGGGTCCAACTAACATCAACCAAAGCAATTGGGATACTCCTTGTCCCTGTCTTCACCTGACTCCAGTTAATGCTGTTTGTGTGTGTATCAACACTTGCACATGAGATGGCTCTTAGATGACTTCTAAAAATAGGTAAGACAAGACAAAGACATGGATGATGGATCTATCAATGACAATGAGCCATGACAGTTAAATGGAATCTCTATGTACAGAGAAGGAAAAGCATACCTCTGAAGAATACCAGCAATTGGGGACCAACAACTAGAGTCTTAAGTTTATTCATGCCCTGCCTGTGAACCTCCTAGAGGAATCTGGCTGCCCACGGTGGAAGCAGAATGCTGAGACAGATGGAACTTGCCTTTGACCCACAGGACAAATCAGCTGAAATTCCCTCCAGTCTTTGCTGCCAGAAAGGCAAGAGGTCAACTCCGTCTCTGTCCTGACCAGATGGTGATACTGTTGGTGGGTGGTTCATTTGCTCTGGGTGGCGGTAGCTTTGCAGCCCTGTTTGCCTGTCCACATCTCCATCTTTAGGTTCCTTCCTCTTCATCTCACCTGGACCACTCACCTGAGCTGCTAGCCTACCCACATCTCCAATCTCTCGATTTGTCCTCCTTCCATCGCCTGCACCACCAAGCCTGCTCACTTCCCCATGTCTCCATCCTCCAGTTCTTTCCTCCTCACCTCTCTTCTTGCCTGGGCCAACCAACTGCCCAACAGCCCAGCAGCACATTGCACTGTAGTTCACAGCACCACCTGTCTGTGGCCAAGTGAACTGCAGCATGACAACATCCTTACAATTGTATATATTAGAGCAGCGGTTCTCAAACTTTTTTTCCAATGGGACACACTTTCAGAATAAAGATTGCCTCATAGCACATTGGATTTTTTGATAGGAAATACATTGGAAAACAAAAATAAACAGCTCCTGGCAGGGCTTGATTTATAACATAGAACATAACTACTTTATAATATGGTCATGGGGCATCCAGAAAGTATAAAACAATGCAGCTACATAAAAACATGAATCATTCCCAAAATTAATTATAAATAAGCCTCTTACATATGTTCCCAAAATTTGCATGCAAACTTTTTTCTTATATTTTTTTAAAAAATAAATGCAACATATAAAAAGTGAAGAAGATAAAGAAGAACAGAGAGGGAAAGAGAAGAAAAAAGTATATATATAAACACATACATACATACATACATACATACATACATACATATACAGTTAACAATTACCATTTTTAACCTACGGTATTTTGTAGGAATGAGTTCCAAGTTTCATTATACTTGTCAATGCAAAGTCTACAAACTCAACGAGAGCTGTGAGGTTGCTTTTGCCAGGTAATCTCATTTATATTAGGTCTAATGTGAGACAAACAAGCTCTCATCTCCTCATCAACACAAAGAATTCTTTCTCTTTTCTGAGTGTTCATATTTGTCAGAGTTGAAGACAGTGGCATAGCGTGGGTTGTCAGCACCCATGGCAAGGCAAGTAATTTGCGCCCCCTAACCCGTGGATTTGCGCCCCTAACCCTAACCCCCAGATGTTGTGCCCGGTGCGGCCGGGCCCCCCTCCACCCCCCACGCTACGCCACTGGTTGAAGAACTGTAGAAAAATGGCCAACGCCATTCTCCCACACTCTGCTTGAATGGTGATTCTGGATCACATCTAGAATTGTCCTCAGTATCACTTGCGCTCTTCATAGGAGGCAACTCCTAGGGGCCAAGGTCCCTTTGGGCCCCCCAATAAAATATTTGAGGGGGCAGCCCCTCAGCTTATGGGCATTGCCATTCAAATGGTGTGTGTGCACTGTGTCTTGTGATTGATTGTGTGGGGTGGGACTTACCTGCCCCCTCCCCAATATTTTATTCAAGTTGGCACTAGTTTGATCCTATCCTATACTACACTACACTGAAATGTTTAAATGTTTCTTTGATTGTCCTTGAATCTTCCCACCACACTTGCCACCCTCTCCTGCCACACCAGTGTGGCATGTGACACAGTGAGAACCACTGTATTAGAGAGGAACAGATTTCCTGGTCTCTATGGAAGCAGTCAGCTGCTACCAGAAAACTGTCTGAAGATCCGGACTCCACATTTCTAAGGAATGTTGAAAATTTGAAGAGGGCTCCAATTAAGCCTGCACATCTTAACCACAGCTTAGCCTGAGTCTCCCCCTCCCCACTTTTATTGAGAAAGAGGTCAAGGGGGTCACTGAATTACAGCATCTAAGAACTTTGAGCTGATGTCGGAGAGCGCTCCAGTCTAGCAGAGGTCTAAAATAAGGTTGATGAGAAAAAGACCAAAGGCATGGGAGTTAAAACACAGAAAATTAAGAATATCACTGGTCCCGCTCCTGGTCTTGACCAGACCAGCTAGGTTGGCAAAAGCTTTGATGGGTACAAGCCATTTCTCTTTACTCATGTCAGCAAAAAAAAAAAAAAAGGGGGGGGGGACAGATTTCAAAGTCCTCCATTGTCATGTACAGCTTATCTCTCAAGCAGCCTTTTCTGCTAGAGAGGAACAGAGGAATGCCCCTGAGCACACTCTCTAATCCTTGGCAAATAAGGAGATTTTCAATTTGCTTGCTTTGAAAGGTCTCAGAGGATGAAGTTGTCAAGAAAATAAGCATTTACATAGTGAGTTCCATGGGAGTTTCCCCAACTTCACTGGGAAACTGGACTTCAGAGGTCAAGAAGATACACTCCGAAAGAAATCCTTCGGAGTGCCATGGGGCTTGTCCCTAAATAAGTATGCAACAAGGCATACAAAGTGAAGAACCATGCTTCACTTTGCACCAATACCATTTAGCAAACATTTGTTTCCTGCTTGGAAGACTTGCTTGCCTGCTTCCCAGAAAACCTGCAGCCGACTGCAAAAAATGAACTGCATTAAGGCAGCACAAGCTTCCTACATTGGTGCCGGCTGATGGGGAAACCCAAGGGCCACATTCCCTTCAGAACAACCTTCCAGAGGCCACAGGCCATTGGTGTAGGAAAATTCCGCACAAAAATGCCCATGAATTTTCAATGATAATGGGCCAATTTATGTAAAAACGTGTAGAGCTGAACTTAAGATTTGGACAATGAGAAACTGAGAAAAAAACGACATAATTGCCCACTCCTTAATTTGGTCCAGATTTCCACTTGGACCTGTCCATTCTCAAGGCTCAGTCCTGGAGTGCTTGAAGAAGGAAAGCATCAAGTGTGCATCTGGGCACATGCAAAGTGCCCCCATCTCCACTTATCTTGGAGTACGAGAGGAAGCCAAACAATCAAATGGGCTTGAATCTTGGGAGACCTCTTGGGGAAGAGAAGAGCATTCCCTGGACACTTTTGAAAAAGCCTTAATCTTCTTACTTTGTCATCATTTGGAGACTTTTCCACACTTGCTTTCAACAAGGTTAATTAAGCTCCCCACCGCCATTGCACCTACACCTTAGTCAAGCTAGCTCCCTTCTCTCCAGGGTGCAGACAGGAAAGCAATTATCCCCATAGTTACTTGGCAATTAATTATGGCTTTTAAAGGGCTTTGGGAGACACCTCAGTCTGTTTGATCCTGTTAAGTACTCCATTAAATACCCAACAAGGAATAAGATATTTTGAGACCTTGCTCCTCTCCTACCTGATATTGACATTCTCACTCTTTCACGTGGCAGCAATTTATTTGTCATAAGGAGGCCCAGGGGTGGAGGGAGGGGAGAAAGCTGGAATGAAACACCCGCAGGAATCCAAATTAGATTAGATTTTTGGATTCTGACAGAGAGAGAGAGAGAGAGAGAGAGAGAGAGAGAGGGAGAAGGCAAGATCAGGATCTGTATAGGAATAACTGGAAATTTATTGGGTAACAGATAAAGAGGTATTATGCCAAACTCAAAAGAAGTACAGTTTAAGGAAACCTGAGGCCCTCCAGATATACATAGAATTATAGATTTATAGAGTTGGAAGGAACCCCCAAGGGTAATCTAATCTAACTCTCAATGTAGGAATCACAGCTAAAGAATCCCTGACAGATAGTCACCCAACATCTCAGACCTCCAAGTGTCCCTATTTTCCAGGGACATCCCTCATTTACAGAAGCCATCCTTGTTTCTTATCTGATCCAGGAATGTCCCACTTTTCCTTAGGAAGTCCCTATTTTCATCAGAGAGATGTTTGAGGGTATGGAGTTATGTGACCTCCAAGCCAATGAGATACAACCTTTAGAAGACAACTGAAGGCAGCACTGTATAGGGAAGTTCTTTAACGTTTAATGCTTTATTGTTGTTATATGTGTTGGAAGCTGCCCTAAGTGGCTGAGGCAACCCAGGCAGATGGGCAGGGTATAAATAAAAAAATTGTTGTTGTTGTGAAATAGGATGTCCCTGTTTTCATCAGAGAAATGTTGGAGTGTATGACACCTGCTTAAAAATCTTCAACAAAGGAGAGTCCACTGCCTTCTAAGGGATCCCATTCCACTGTCCAACAGCTCTTATTCTCAGAAGGGTCTTCCTAATGTTTAGTCAGAATCTCCATTCTTGTTATTCAAATCCATTTATTTGGGTCCTCCCCGCTGGAACAGCAGAAAATAAGTTTGCCCCATCTTCCATGTGACAGAACATTAGATATTTCAGTATGGGTTTCCTATCACCTCTCAGTCTTCTTGTTTGTTTTTATATTTGATTTGTTTGTATACTTTACAAAAAGTAATAATAATAAATGAAACATCTGGCTCAGAGACAAAAATCAATTAAAAACAATTACTTATAATAGGGATGCTTCCAAAATGCAGCATCTCCCAGATTACTCCAAACAGCTGCTACTTGCAATTGAAATCCTCCATTTGCTCATATTTCTCATTTGCATTCCCCCCCCCCCCGGACTGCAAGACAGGGGCAGTGAACCTCTGGTTTTAGTTCCTTCTTTCCTCATCATTCATGACTTTCCTCCTCCTGAATAGCATTATTTTTTATTTTTAAAAAGTACTTCTAGACCAGTGTTTTGGACAATGCCCAACCGAAGAAGCTTGCAAGAGTAAAATAAATTGCAACTATTAAAAAAAATAAATCAATGATATTCCACCTCAGAGGAGCTACAATTCCCAGAGTTCCCTGTGAGAAGGCATTGGTTGTAAAACCACACAGGGAGTTGTAGCTCTGGGGGTTTCCTAACAACTTTTCGCCCACTTAGCAAACCACAGCTCCCATAACTCCCATTGCTGTTTGAAGTGGCATCATAGTGCTTTAAAGGGATGAGATTGGAAAGACAAGAAACCAAAGTCGACAGACTTGTATCCAAGATGATTTTGTATGTGTGGTCCTTTATTGAACAATAGGTTGGAGTGTGTGAATCAGAGAAACATCACAGAGTAAGAATCTCAATGGGCAACCGTGCACCCATTTCAACTAATGTTTCGCAAAAAAAATTATTGGTGTGCCTGTGAGATTGCCATACCCCCAATTGAAGAGGAGGGGGAAATTTGCCATTCCCTCCACCTGCAAAAGAAGAGAAGAAGTGGTATGGTCCAGGGTGGAGTGTGGAGTGGCACATGGGGCAAAATTGCATACCCTACAAGTGTCATGGGAAAAATGGGACCTCCTGATTTCTTGCATGAGAGCACAGCAGTCATTTTGGGTGCGTGATTTCAAGCCAAGCTGTTGCCTGGAAGAAAACACTTTGGGGGTGCAGAGATCTCATATGGCTCCCCAAAATGTGCATTTCGAGGCACCATGTGAGCGCAGACCAGGAAAGGCATTTGTTTTAGGCTCCAAGATCTCCTGCGGGTCACATGACTCATGCAGGAGCACGGGCAGGAAGACACGTGTCCCAGTTTGGGGACTCAATATGTTGGAGGTTATGCATTGGTCCATGGAGGAAGAGATTGTTCCCTACATTCTCCCCTCTTCCTTCATTTGGCTCCTGCGCTCCTGGCCCACACAGTAGGGGCTTTATTAAAGACTGAATAGGGTTTTTTTTAATGGGGAAGCCCCTAATGGACTCTTTTTTGCCTACTACACCATCAAGGCTGCAGTCAGATGCAGGTCAGAATGAAGAGACAGAGCCACTTGTCAGTGAAGTTAACGCTTTATGCAAGGAAACTGCATACAACTCAGCAAGCCTTCCCAGTAGGACTTGCCCTTATAGAGCAGTTGCCAGGGAAGAAGGTCCCTGCATCGCACCTCTCCAAAGGCTCCTCCTCTTCCAGATGTTCCCCAAGCAGTCTTAAACTCTTTCTACATGCCTCTGGTTTTTGTTCTGCCCTCCTGATTATCCTGCGCAATCTTGGAGACCAGGGGAGATGCTCCAATCTGTTACAGCTCAGTCAATAGACTGAGGGTCTATCTCAGGGTCGTGGGTTGTATTGATCAAAAAGATTCCTACATTGTAACATTTTGGACTAGATGACACATTGGGTCCCTTCCAACTCTACAGTTCTTTGATTCTACAGACCTATTTCCAAAGTGATTTTCTCAACTCTTCTTTGGTGTGTTGGCAAATGGCAGATGTAAGGACTGGTGAACATTGATGCTGATGGGGACAAGGAGAGTGTCTTGGGGAGAACATGCTACAGGACCCCTTCCAGAAAGGAAACAATTCCATGCAGACATTCCTGTGATATCCTTTTGCTTGGTGGAAAATACTGTCACCTTCAGCACCAGTTCGTTTGATCTAGGAGCTCCAAACTCATGAGCTAAACATTAGTTTTGAGCAGGGGGGAAATATCCGTGCACTTAGCATGTTCAGCTTCTCTACATTTTGTTCTTTATCTGCAGGCTTATTTATAACACCAGATACTCATTTTGCGAGATAGCCCTTGGATAAGACTGATCCAATTTCCATTTGCTCCAGACTTCCAATTTCTGTTTTGCACTTAGATGGAAAGCAATCATTTTGATTGATAATAGCAAAAACAGGTATCTCCCAATATCCCACTGAAAATATAATAAAAATGAAGAGGAGAAGGCTCTACGGTCATGTCCAACACCCTCTGGCCCCGCCATGATCTTCTGGAGGCCCCTCTCTCTCATAACACTAGAACTCATGGGCATCTGATGGAGCTGATTGTTGGAAGATTCAGGACAGAGAAAATAAAGGACTTCATCATGCAGCACATAGTTAAACTGGGGAACTCCCTCCCACAGGAGGCAGTGATGGCCACCAGCCCTGATGGCTTTAAAAGAGGATTTGACAGATTCATGGAGGGGGAGGTGGAGGAGACTATTGATGGCTACTAGCCACAATGACTATGCTTTGCCTATGTCATGGTCTGGTTCACAGGTGATCGAAGTCCTGGGACGTTGGGACTGGGGGCAAGATGATGGGGTGGGAGCAGGAATGGGAGTCCAGAAGCAAGGAGTCAGGAAGCCAAGAGTCCAAGGGTCAGAGAGCCGGGAGTCAAGAAGCCAAGGGTCTGAGGGTCAAGAAGCCAGGAGTCATGAAGTCAGGGGTCTGAAGATCAAGAAGCAGGGAGTCAAGAAGCCGAGGTTCAAGGATCAGGAAGCAAGAAGCCAAACACAGCAAGGCAGGAAGCGTGTTGCTGTGGCAAAGAGCTGAAGCGAAATGCTGGTCTTATATCCCTTCCCAGCTCTTGCCACCAGGTGCTGTGAGTTACCAATCGGCCTCACCTGTGAGGCCTGCCTTTCCTCTTCAGAACAAACTTAGGAAGGCCCCAGTCCTGAAGAGTCCTATTGGTCACAGGGCCTGGCTCCTGAACACACATCTGACAGCCTATGCTTCTGAGGAGCAGTTGCTGGAAACCACAAGAGGGGGGAATGTTCTTGTGTGCAAATCCTCCTTCTGGGTTTCCTATAGGCATTTGGTTGACCACTGTAAGAACAGGATTCTGGACCAGATGGGGCATTGGCCTGATCTAACAGGACTTTCTTATGTTCTTAGGTTGGAGAGCTGCAGCAGAAGCAAGAAAAGGAGAAGGGAGGGGGATGAGAGAAAAAAGAAGGAATGAACTGGAAGAAAGCTTCAGTGATTGTTGCTGGGGTTTCTTGACCAGCCTCTGCTTCCCTAAGCATCTTTTTTTCCCCTTGGGAAGAAAGAGAAATGCTGTCTTTGTTATGTTAATGTCCTTCCCATCAGCACAAACAAAAAAAAGGGGGTCTCTCTGCAGACACACTCAAATTGTGGAGGATCCCTCAATAAAGGGACAAAAGTACTGAGTCAGCCAAAAAAAAAAGCCCACAATGCTCATTCTGGCGACTCAGCAAAGGTAGAAGTACAAATGACGGCAAGTACAATGCATGCATGGAAAGAGGAGTGGAGTTCAAAAAGCTGTGTGAAAGGGAAGAAAAATTGCACAGCTCATCATCCATTTGGATGGATGCAGAAGCGGATGCTGGTGGGTGATTCATTTGCGACCTGGTGACCAAATAAAGAGCCGGGTGAATTGAGCTGGGTTCAGCTGGGGCCACTTGATTGATTTCTGCAGGGTTTGCAGGCAAATCACAAGTGGATGTCTTGCTAGACAAGCACAGGGCTAGTACACAGAGAATTATTAAACTTCCTAGAGAGGACTCTCTATGTGTGGCCATTTCCTTTGCCTCCTCTGCCCAGGAATTCTGTAACAAGTAAGATAATTCCTTACACCTCCTTCCTCCTCTGAGTAGACTCTCTCTTTCCACCATGCTTCCAAGCTAAGCAGATGTGTGTCTGGGGGGCTCCAGACACACACGCCTATTTTAGGACGACCAATTTCTGCATGCTACTTTGCTGTATTTGCTGCCTGCGTTGAAATGTAATTACACCTTTTTTGTTTGTTGTCTTACTAAAAATGTGTGTTTCATTCTCTGCAGTGGGGGTGAAGAGGGGAAAGTCAGCAAACTGCCAATAAAATAGGATAGAAAGCTATAACTGTAACTTACACTTACGCAAAATATGTAAGTGTTTTTGCTTTGCTAAAAAGGCTCCACAGCCTGCTTACTTTTTATATTTCTCCCACATACCTGGGAAAGGAAGTTTAAATTTTAATTTACAGATTTAACCCTCGATCCATCTTACACATATTTTCAAACTCTGTCACAGTGGTCAGCCAGATGCCTTTTGGGAAGGGGGAACAGGAAATGTCCTCACCTGCGATTCCCAGCATCCAGGTTGACCATCTTCTCATCTAGCAGTTACTGGTAATTTATGAAACAGGGAGGGGCCCATCTCCAAGCATTCCTAAGCCAGGACTGAGTTTGTACCTCCTCAAACAGGAGAGCATGGAAACATAAGAACACAAGAAGCGCCAGTGGCCTATCGAGTTCAGCATCCTGTTTTCACAGTGGCCAACCAGATGCTTTTAGGAAACCCACAACCAGAGCTCCCACCTTTGCTCTGAGGTGGGGCAGGGTGGGGCAGTTGGGGCCATTTTTTTTTCATCTGGTGCTGAAGTGAATTAAAAGCAATCCACTACTATCTATTGCAGCCTAACAGGATGGCCCTTCTGGAATTTGCCCCATGCACAAACCTGCACACACATACACATGAATTTGCAAAATTGTATGTGCTTGGCTAGTAAAGGTAAAGGGACCCCTGACCATTAGGTCCAGTCGTGGCCGACTCTGGGGTTGCGGTGCTCATCTTGCTTTATTGGCCCAGGGAGCCGGCGTACAGCTTCCGGGTCATATGGCCAGCATGACTAAGCCGCTTCTGGTGAACCAGAGCAGCACATGGAAACACCGTTTACTTTCCCGCCGGAGTGGTACCTATTTATCTACTTGCACTTTGATGTGCTTTCGAACTGCTAGGTTGGCAGGAGCAGGGACCAAGCAACGGGAGCTCATCCCGTCATGGGGATGCGAACCACCGACCTTCTGATCAGCAAGCCCTAGGCTCTGTGGTTTAACCCACAGCACCACCCACTAAGTACACCCTTTCAAACATAAAGGACCCCTAACTTGGGAGAGGGAGGCAGGACCTGAAATACAGACAGGACCTGTATCAATGCAGGATGTAGCATTTTTACATTGAAATACAGGACAACCCTATACTATACAGGACAGGTGGCAATCCTATCTCTGCCTCCTGTCATTTCCAGTGACTAATACTCAGAATCATTGGTGCTTTGAACTGTGGAGTCAGAGCACAGTCATCATGGCAAGTAGCCATCAGGTAGCCCTCTGCTCTGTGAAGTGACTGCCCACAAAAGGGCTCTGTGCTTGGACACTGGGGCAACAGGATGCTGGGCTAGATGAGCCTTTGTCCCTGCCTCTGGGCTCTTCTGTTCATTCTGTACTCCTGTCCCGTCTCTCCCTTAAGTTAGGAAGCAAAGCTGGAAGAGATGGCAGGTGCTCCTGGGAAATACAGTGAGGATGCTATCACTGGGGCCATCAATCTCCAATGTGGCATTAAAGCACAAGGCATCCCGAAAGAGAAAATTGACATTGTGTTTTATGGCCCACCATTTAGACTCCCATAGATTAGATTTTATGAAATACGAATGCTGAGCTTTCAGCTGCTGCACTCTGTCGGATCTGGGGATCACTTAGACCAACATTCAAGACTAACCCCAGACTTATCTGTTTGCAATGAGCCTTTCCTGGTGGTGATGGACAGGGTGTGAGAGTAGGGTGAGGGAAATTTACCCCCCCCACACACACACTTGGACACGACCCAGGAAGGAAGCCATCGCTACCAACTGCCTGCTCACTGGCTCGTTCAGTTCACTGTATTTGTCACTTGCCACAAATAAAAGCCATGGGCCTGGTATTGCCCAGGAATGCTAAGAAAGAAACAAAATTCAGTGCAGTTTTGAAATTAGTGGTTAAAATCAGTGCAGTGTTGAAAGGTTGGGTCTGCTATCTTGATTCAAAATGAAATCCTATTGTAATCCGGTCCTGACACATAGCTTGACCTGTAGAAGTAAGAAAAGCTTTATCTTAGGGAAGTTTTTAATGACTGATGTTTTAATATATTTTAAATATTTTGTTGGAAGCCACCCAGAGTGGCTGGCTTTCCCCAGATGGGCGGGGTATAAATAATAAATTATTACTGTTGTTGTTGTTGCAGCCTGAACAAGGTTCCCCCAGGGAACCACCTCCACTTATCCCAGGGAACCTCAAGCTCTCAAGTGCCTGCAGAGGAGCAAAGGCAATGGAGAACCAGGCATTGAAATTTATCTCTCCTTTCTTCTGGAAGAGAGTATAGCTTGGGAGCAGCAGTATCATCTGAAAGGCCTCAGTTGAGCTCTGGGATTTGCTGGAGCAACTTGTCTGCTTGGAGCTATCCAAGGTCCTGAAACTTCAGCTGAATTCAGGTGTCTATTGCATGTAGGGTTGCTCCTGGTCAGGTCAAGGTATATTTACTCCCAGTGCTGTTAAATTCATTGCTAGGATTGAGCTGTAGTTCCTATTAAAAACCAATGGATCAAGTTAACTGTGTCTTGAATTCAAATCTCATCCTTTCCGCCAGGACTTGGTACTGATCAATTTTCACTGGATCAGGGCCAGAGTTCAGGGTCTAAAAATTCTTTCCACTGTATTCCCAAGAAACTAATTTCTGGCACACACAAAATAAGAGCCCCCTTCCCTAATTTCATATATTATGGTAATTATTGAAAATAGGCTACCCACTGTAATAGATTAAAGTGAATGCTGCACAGGAAGTTTAATAAGACAATTAACGTCCGTAGGGGAAAGAAAACCATATGCTCGAATTAATATCCGTCCCACATCTTATCAGAACTATTTAATCTATGAACAGAATAGAATTCATTCAAAGCCAAATAAGGCAGAAAGATGAAAGAAAACTCCAAAAAGTCTAAGGAACAATAGGCCAGCCAGTTTCACTCTGGCTACACACAGGAAAGGCAGGAACCGTTTGTTGCATGGCTCAGAGCTGACCCTTAAGACAGAGTTGGCATCGCTCAAAAAGGACATTTCAGTTTCTCCCCTCCAAATATGTGGTAAAACTTAGTGCGTGTCCTGATGTCATCATGTGTGTATTGCCACTGCAGTCCACAAGCAGCATAAATCTGGGGCAGGGAACCTGTGGCAACTCCAACTCCCATGAGCCCCATCCAGCATGAGCCAATGGTTAAGGATGATGTGAATTGCAGTTCAACAACAGCAGCTCATGCAAATCTCACAAAGGGATCATTCCCATCTCTGCCTAGAGACACTGGAGATTGAATCTGTGGTCCTCTGCATGCAAACAGGAGCTGCACTTCTGAGTTACAGCTCCTTCCAGGAAAAATGATAACTTTATACAAAACAGACCATTGGTCCAACTAACTCAATGTTGTCTGCACTGACTGGGAGTGGCTCTCCAGACAAAGTCTCTTTCCCTACCTAGAGAAGTTGGGGATTGAACCAGTGACCTTCTGAAGACATACTAGTTTGCTCTACCACTAACCCATTTCGATGAAGACGTACAGTATATCCCCTTCAGGCTCTCCCGGTAGCCTGGGATGCCTGTGTGTTAAACCTCCACTTTCCAAATGCCTAAATGACCTAGAAAAGTGTTAACTACTCTGAATACCCCATAGGCTACGGTTGCTGTAGAAATGCAAAACTGTCACAACAGAAGGAAAAACAAAACACTCCTCTGTATGTTCAGAGTTAGAACAAAATCTGCAAAAAGCAGGCTTATTAGAAGTCACAACACACAATTAAAACTTCCTCTGAAATGTAAAACATCTATTAAATCTGAAAACACCAATTGTGGATATGTCATTAAGGAAAAGTTCGTCAACTGAAGAAGCCGTGCTGGTGCAACAGTGCCACACAGGTTTCGTTCTACACAAGTACATAGTCGAGTTGTCAGAGTGCAATTCCCCTCACAAAGCCTGAGTTGTCAGCATTTCAACTCACTAGTCTTCCTCAACAGCAGAAATGAGAGGATTTCCCCAGGATTGGTTCTTTTAAGACTATCAGAAGAGCCCTGCTGGATCAGACCATTGAATGATTGATGGGTGTTCTCTGCCTCCACAGCTGCCTCTGAATACCTGTTGCTGGAAACTGCAGGAGGGAAGAGGGCTCTGGTGGTCAAATCCTGCTTCCTGGTTTCCCATAGGCACCTGGTTGGCCACTGTGAGAAGAGGATGCTAGACTATTTGGGTCTTCTTACCTTCACATGTTCTTAGGGGGTTAGTTGTTCTGTGAGTGAAACAGAGGTGAGCTCTTGGCTTACCTCCTTTTGCACTCTCTCTCTCCAGCTGTGAACTTTCAAGGGCAGATGTCAAGACCAACCTTTTAAATGTCATTAGCGGTATCACAGCGCACAACCTGTTTATGCGCCTGCTATTTAATGGTGTAAAACAATCCATTTTACAGCAACGATTAGCCGACTAATGGCCTGCCATCGTTCCTCATATCGGGGAAGTGACAGATGGATCTGACAGCATGATTAAGCCACTAAGGGTGTCATAAATTACCTCGGAGCCATCAAGAGTAGGGTCATGCCAAAGGAACAATCAAGGCTGGGCCTGGGCTTCTGTGTGATGGGACCCCATGCCAGTGGAGGAAAAGGGGGGTGGCATGAGGGATAAAGGGTGGAAGGCAGCTGGCTCAAAGCCTGTCATGACCCCCACCCCCACCCCTGTCCAGTCCAGTCCAGTAAGGCAGCAATACAGACACAGATTCAGATGCTACAGACTGCTCAGCAAAGGAGCGGCACAAGTTCTGGGGCTTCCAATGGAACTCAAGAGACCACTGAAAGTGAGCCAAAAGGGCAACAGACCTCAGAAGAACTTCGCCTACTTGTAGGGCCAAGGGCCAGGCCTTGCCTTGAGCCGGAGGAGCCCAGTGCTTCCCATAATACTTCATCAGTCCAATAGCATATGGGTTACACCAAGTGAGAGGTTCTGTACATAAGAACAGCCTGCTGGATCAGGCCCATAGACACTGACACCAATTCCAAGGGGCTCGGGCACCCACCAAAATTTTCTGGTGGGTGCCCGGCCCCTGCTCTGCTGCTGCATGCTGCTGTCGGTTTACCTCTGGCACTCCTGTGCCTCTGCCTCTGCTGCAGGGACTCTGTCTGGGCCCATTGCAGCTGCAGATGTGTTTCTGGGGTGCATCCACAGCCCCAATGGGCCCAGAAAGAGGCACCACAGTGGAGGTGCAGGCCCCAGTCCAGTTGCCGGAGCGCACACATGCACTGCGCTGCACCATTATGACGTCATGGCGATGTGCACACAGGTTGCCCACAATCTGGGGCCCAAGTTGGCGCCGCTGCCCATAGCCCATCTAGTCCACCACCCTGTTCTAATAGAGGCCAACCAGATGTCCCAAGGGGAGGCCTACAAGCAGCACCTTAGCAAAGGGGAGCCTCTACACTCTTGTGGCTTCCAGAAACTAGTATTCTGAACATTATTACCCTCCGACTGTGGAGGCAGAGAATTTGTCCAATTCTCCTTTAAAGCCACCTAGGATGGTAGCCATCACTGCCTCCTGCAGCAGTGAGTTCCACAGTTTGGATATGCACCACATGAAAAAGTACTTTCTTTTGTCTGCCCTGAATTTTCCAACATTCAGCGTCATCATACGTCCATCATTTGTATTGTTAAGAGAGAGGGAGAAAAACGCCTCTCTATCCACTTTTTCCATGCTATACATCATTTTAGAAAGGTCTATCATGGCACCTCTTGTTCACCTTTTTGCTGAAGATTCCCAAATGCTGCAACCTTTATTCTTAGTAGAATCCATCTGTTCCAATGATCATTTTGGTGCACAGGGGAGTACATGGAGCACAAGGGCAGCGTCTGTCTTCAGCCAGAGGGCTGGCCCTTTAAGGATCCACAAGGGGGCGGAGCCTGGGAGATGGGTCTGGAGGCAGAGTCTTGAAAAGGCTGTTTGCTTTGAACTTCTGCGGGATCAAGCCTCTCACTCCCAGCTGTCCATGGTCTTGGAGCTCCTGACTTACCTTTCTCCATGAGAACTAGCACTAGAATGGAACAGGACATCACCTCAGCATTAAAGAAAAATTAAAAAAAGTCTAGCCCTTTTAATTGTAAAAATAACTTGGAAATCCAGCTCCACCCACTCAAACCCATAGGAGCCGCGGCAGCTTTGGACAGTCGCCCAGAAACATCTGGTTGCATAGATTTTTTTCATTTATTACTTGTATTTAGTAAAATGTATGAACCAATTAATTTATTCTAAAACCCCTCTAAGTGGCTTACTTAAAGTGGTATGAAATATTCATTAAAATAGCAGTTAAAACAGAGGGGTTTTTTTAAAAAAATATGAAGGAGGCATAATAAAATGATCCAAATAGAGATAAAATCTAGAGTTTTGAAAACAAATGTAAGTTGGTAATTTTATGTGTTTAGGTAGTAGTGACAGGAAAAGAGAAAGCAAACAAAAAAAACAAATTACAGGTAGGTAGCCGTGTTGGTCTGCCATAGTCAAAATAAAAAAATACCTTCCAGTAGCACCTTAAAGACCAACTAAGTTAGTTCTTGGTATGAGCTTTCGTGTGCATGCACACTTCTTCAGATACACTGAAACAGAAGTTGCCAGATCCTTCTAAAAAAACAAAAACACACCCCAAAAAATGTTCAGAGGTGAGAAAATGAACATAACAAAATTACACGTCTGTTTGCCTAAACACAAAAATGTTTTAGCAGGCAGCTAAAGCTAAAGGTTCTGGCCTAATATCAACAGAATATGCACATATATATTCTCCTGAAGTAGAGAAGGGCTTTCAGTGGATTTGCTAAAATCCATTCATACCCTCCACCAATCTGCCCACATTTCCATGGCAGTGAATAGTATGTAGAGCAAAGATGGGGAAAAGCTTTCTTAAGCCCGAGGGCCATGTTCTCACATGGGAAACTTTCTGGAGGCCACATGCCAATGGTGGGTGGGCCAGAAGCAAGAGCTGTGGCAAAGCAGCATGTGCAACTCCTATAGTAGACCATGTTTCAGCCTTGTGAAAGCCAGAGGTTTCTATGGGCACATTTATTCATCCCCATCTAGGGAAGCAAGCAGAAGAATCGCAGTCCCATAATACATTCCAGCCAAAAACTACAGAGGGAGATGTTGAGGAAAGCCATTGATTTCAGACATGGGACATCCCTATCCATACCACGAGATGCTGAGGACTGAACCTGGGAACTTCAGCACCATCCTATGACCGTTCCCACTCCTGATGTCTGGCCTGGAGGTGCCCAGCTCACTATCACATGTCTGTCCATCAGAATGTCTGGTGCCTTCAAAAGAAGGACTGATGATGGAGATTCCAGATTCCTCTCCAGTGGGGGAGAAGAAGTGCAGAAAAAGTAGGCAGATTGTTCCTTTCAATAAGGATCAGGTACCACAAGAACACTGAGCTGGTGGGTCCATAGTGGGCTTGTTAGGTTCGTATACCCAGATTTCTCAGAGCTGAAAGGAAGTATCCCTTCCAATCCTTTGCTTTTGAGGTCATAAACACAGGGGAGGGGACTGACCTGGTTCCTCCTGCCTTAGGAAACTTCCTCCCCATACTATATTTTGATTCAGCTAGCTTCAATTTGGATTTGCAGATCCTCTAAGCCAGGGTTTCCCAAACTTGGGTCTCCAGCTGTTGTTGGACTACAACTCCCATCACCCCTAGCTAGCAGGACCAGTGGTCAGGGATGATGGGAATTGTAGTCCAAAAACGGCTGGAGACCCAAGTTTGAGAGACCCTGCTCTAGGCTAATACTTTTAATAAATATAACCTTTCCTCCACAATACTGTATCCCAGGTCTTCTTTAAGGTGTGTTGGCAATGCTAACATATCTCCATGAGGACTTAAGAAGAGAGAGAAGCACAAAGTAATGAAGAAATGTGAAGACCTGAACCTGAGATGAGAAACCTGAGGAACTGAAATGGACCAATTCATCCATCCCTATCCCAGGGTCACTGGTGGCAGTGTTGCGTTCTCCAGTGATCTGAATATTGGACAGTGCCCAGCCTCTGTCTTGATGAGGAGGCATCTGTTTTGGCTCCCTGCCCCCACATGGATGGAGCTTTGTTTATACAACACCTGGAGCTGAAAGATCCTTGTACCCCACCCACCGCTTTCTGCCGATCGATACTCACTGCCCGCTGCCATCACTCTTGTGCCGCATTCCGTAATTGTCTTCTTGGGATGATGGATGGTGCCAGACTCCTGGCATCAATAAGAGCTGGGATATGACAGCCCCCAGCACAGCACAAGGAGAAATAATGAAAAGGGCTCCCTTTTTTGCTTTTGCTTTGCTTTAAAGGGGAAAAAATTAATTTGTGTATCTTGTGAATGTCAAGGGCTAATAGTGGTAGCTAAAGTTCCAAGATCAATGAGTAAGACCCCGAGAAAACATCGTTATGCTGCCTTGGTACTCACCTAAACAGAGAACAAGGAGGAGGGAGGAGAGACTTGCTTGGTCCATGGTTAGGAGCAGACTGACCCAATCAGGTTCAGAAGGTTCGGAAAAGGGACCCCAAAATGATCAAAGGGATGGAGATAATCTTCCATGAGGAAAGGTTGCAGCATTTGGAACTTTTTAGTTTAGAGAAAAACTAAGAGTCAACACGATAGAAGTTTATAAAATTATGCATTGCATGGAAAAGGAGGAAAGAGAGGGGGGAATTCTCCCCCTCTCGTATTGCTAGAACTTGAGAACAACCTGAAAATGGAATGTGACATTTGTAAGCAGGAAAAAGAAAGTTCTCTTGACAGGCTTGGGTAATTCTTGGGGTCAGTAATGGTGCAACTTGGCTTTAAATTTTAGAACAGGAGGGTGATACTTTTGGACCAAAATTAAGAGAAGGGGAAGTCCTGGTGACACCCTTAGGTGACAGTACCAATTTGGGGATCTGAACAGTATGCAAAGCTTTGTCTGTTTCTGAAGCTCAGGTGGCCCCATCTAGGTGATGTAATATGTCAAGGGATGAAAATGGCATTTGGGGTTCTTTCATGGAACGACAGGGCGGACACCCACCAGTTTTTAGTAAATGTCAGTTCTTTGTTTAGCTCAGAATGAGGGAGGAAATAAATTGAAGGTTCCGAGAGGGACAAAACCGTCCTTCATTCCTCAGAAGAGGTCCCGTTGGTTCATTCACCAGGGATACCACTTATCCTGTTATCGCTGAGAATGTGTGCGTATGATCTTGGCACATTTCTAACCTTTCTTTTCTGCACCAAGTCTATCATTTAATCCATCAAGCTGTGTTAACTATCTCGCTACTCTGTGGGCTAAAAGCTTCTTGGGGTAAATGAATGCCAACTTCTCACGAGATGGTGGGCAATTGCCTAGAAGGCACCGAGGCTTACTGACAGCTAATTGGTACACTTGTGTTGTAAGAGTCCCAGAAAGCCTCCTGGATCAGGCCAACTGACCATCTAGCCCAGCATCCTGCTATCACAGTGCCCACACAGATGCCTGTGGGAAACCCCCAAACACAAAAGCACTCTCATCTCCTGTGGTTTCCAGTAACTGATACTTAGAAGCATTCTGATATTCAGAAGTATTACTACCTCCGACCTTGGAACTGCAGACAAAATTAAAATTAGCTAAATCAAAAGATGGGATGCGGGTGGCGCTGTGGGTTAAACCACAGAGCCTAGGGCTTGCCGATCAGAAGGTCAGCGGTTCGAATCCCCACGACGGGATGAGCTCCCATTGCTCGGTCCCTGCTCCTGCCAACCTTGCAGTTCGAAAGCACGTCAAAATGCAAGTAGATAAATAGGTACCACTCCGGCGGGACGGTAAACGGTGTTCCCGTGCACTGCTGTGGTTCACCAGAAGCAGCTTAGTCATGCTGGCCACATGACCCGGAAGCTGTACACCGGCTCCCTCGGCCAATAAAGCCAACTGGACCTAATGGTCAGGGGTCCCTTTACCTTTACTTTAAATCAAAAGATAGTCCAGGTAGTCTCCTAGAAGAACCACACTGAATCCCCATGTGCACCACTGCAAATGATGAACTACAAAACCCACGAGGCAGTGGCTGTCTGTAAATAGAGAGGTGGTACAGAGCCCCCTGTTCTCCTAGAAGAACTGCTAGGAACGCCCTTGTTCAGTGGCGGAGGAAGCCATGCAGGCACCTGGGGCAGTGTGCCCAGGGGCAGGGCAAGCTGCCCATAGGGGCAGGGCACACTGCAGAGTCTCCAGAGTCCGCCTGCCTTCTCCCACTCAGCCACCCTACAGCTGGGGGGAGGCAGTGGGTGGACCATTTGGGCAGCATGAAGCCTGCATGCATCCAAGCCACCGCGTTTCTCCCAGGAGATGCGTGGCTTGGGCCAGCTGCAGGCCCCACTGTGAATGCCGCCTGGCATTTTTTCTCCCGCCTCAGTGGTGACACCCGGGGCGCCCCGCACCCCCTTCCTCCGCCCCTGCCCTTGTTTCCTTCTGCAAATGATGGACGTGATCAGGGGCCCTTTCCTTCCAGTCGTGGCTGGTCGATGCTGCTGCAGCGCAAACAGTTTATTATGATTATTAAGTAGCAATCCCTGGAATTTGCATCCATCAGTGTCACTCTGATTTCCTGTTATTCTTTCCTGATTAACAGGCTTCCAGAGGCGAGGGTTTGGGCAATTTGTCTGCCTGCAGATCCATTTTCCCTCTTCCTCGGCCAAGACGAGATCAAGTCCAACATCTATTAAATAACTGTGTGACCTTGACGATTACAGTCTCATTAAAACCTCTCCATTGCAGGGTAGCACAACCACCTGTCCTTGCCTGTTTGTGACATGCTTTTTCATTCTCTACTGTGGGCCCACCTCCTCTTCCCCCGGTGACTCTTGCAACCCACGTGCTGAAGCCACAGATTACTTTTTTCCATAAAATGCTATTTCTCCTCCGATCTTATTACTTACCCTCTTAATGTCTCTGCTGTATACCTTTCAGCTACAATCTCCTGTGTGCTCTGTTCTCTTGATGAAAAAGCCAGCCCAAAGCCTTCAGAAGGCACGGAGAGGCATTAACTAGATTTTCTTTC
This sequence comes from Podarcis vaucheri, assembly GCF_965113315.1. Lineage (NCBI taxonomy): Eukaryota > Metazoa > Chordata > Lepidosauria > Squamata > Lacertidae > Podarcis > Podarcis vaucheri. Next base: position 14,806,698 of record NC_138753.1, on the reverse strand, counting down.
TCCATAACAGATACAGTAATTCAGTTTCAGGCCCTGCAAAACACTCTGAGGATTAATTAAGCAAGTCCCAAACTGTGTACCAAGAAGGGATGGCTCCCATTGGGTTGCAAGCTTTCATTAAAACTCCCAAGAACCCAATCTAGAGTCATTTAGTCAGTGTGTCTTTGAATGATTACGTGTTCCTATGTCCCACTCTTCCAAATTCAGGAACACTGAGACTGAGGATGCTTGTCTTCTGGGGATTCTCTTCTTCATTGGAGATTTTTGAGCAGAGGCTGGATGGCCACCTGCCAGGGATTCCTTAACTGTTGTTGTTGTTAACATCCCATGCCCATCTGACTGGGTTTCCCCAGCCACTCTGGGTGGCTCCCAACAGAATTAAAAGCACAATAAAACATCAAACATTAAAAACTTCCCTAAACAGGGCTGCCCTTCAGATGTCTTCTAAAAGTCAGATGGTTGTTTATTTCCTTGACATCTGATGGGAGGGCGTTTCAAAGGGCGCTACCACCGAGAAGGCCCTCTGCTTGGTTTCCTGTAACCTTACTTCTCGCAGTGAGGGAACCGCCAGAAGGCCCTCAGAGCTGGACCTCAGCGTCCGGGCTGAACGATGGGGGTGGAGACGCTCCTTCACGTATACTGGGCCGAGGCCATTTAGGGCTTAAAAGGTCAGCACCAACACTTTGAATTGTGCTCAGAAACATACTGGGAGCCAATGTAGATCTTTTAGGACCAGTGTTATAGGGTCCCTGTGGCAGTCTGGCGGCTATGATTCTATGAGACAGGGCAGCAGCCCAGTGGGCTTCAAGGTAACATCACTGGGAGGGTCTATTTTTCTGGTAGTTGCTATCTTGTTGTTTATTTTATCTTTATTTATTAAATTTATACCCTGCCTTTCCTCTCAAAGGAGTCCAGAGCAGCAAACGGCAAACCACGAAACAACAACAATAATAATAAATCTCTGAAGCATCTTTAAAATTATTCTGATGCAGACCAGGGCGGGGGCGAGATGTCAACTTAAAAGGTTTGTTGGAAGTGGCAGGTCTTCAGCAGGCATTGAAAAGACAATATTCAAGGGGAAGGGAGTTCCAAAGGCCATCCCACTTGAGGCCTGACTCCTACAATGAGCAGAACATACCTCTAGATAAGATGGCAACTGCAGAACGCATTGGTGACCTCTGAGGTCCCTTCCAAAGCTACAATTCTATGGTTCTGTGATGGGCTATATCAAGACTATATCAAGTCTATATCAAGACTATGGGCTATATCCAAATGTCCCTATTTTCCAGGGGCAGCCCTGGAATTACGAAAGGCATCCCTTCTTCTGATTTGATCTTGGAATGTCCCTATTTCCCCCACCAAGTGCCACTGTCACAGAACCTGGAGAAGAGGATGAGCTGGCATTTGTCCTGAGCTGCGGTAGCAGTGGCAGTTGCAGCCACGAGACAGCATCCCATTGTCTCTCCATGGCTGCCATGGCTGGCCTTCTCCCTTGGACAACTGAGCAGGAAGAAAGAGGGAGTGGAGCAGAGTGGTAGGAGTATTGATTTTTTTATATTGGAAAAAAAAATGCTTTGGGTGTCCGCGTCTAAACTTGCCCCTTTCTAACATTTACCGTATTAGCCCGGATATAAGCTGCACCTGCAAATAAGCCGCAGCTTTAAAATTGAAGGGGGGGGGGAGGAAAAAAGACAATACCTGGGCTGCTTCCTCAGGGGCGAACCACACCGCTTTGTCGGCGGCATAAGGTTGCGAATATGAGCCGCACTTTAATTTTTCACTGTCAGATTGGGGTGGTGGTGGCTTATATTCAAGCCTATACGATACTTATCTGTGCGTGTAGTTTTCTTTTTGTAAATCTACCAAAGAATAAAATAAAATTAAGGGGTTTTCTCAGGACGGTAAAGGTTGCTGGGTCCCCTTGGGGTAGTGGTGGTGGAACTGTTCGGGGGGGATGACAAAATTTGGGGGGGTCAAGGAGGGTCAGTTGGGGGCGGAGTGAGAAATGTCCCTCTTTTCCTCTGAGGAATATTGGAGGGGATGTAAAGAGTGAGACAATCTTTTAGATAGCCTGGTCCCAAGCTGGATAGGACTTTAGACATTAAAACCAGCACCTAGTGGGGTCGACACAGGTTTCCATCTGCACCATAACTAGGACTTCCATGTACCTCAATTGTTTCCAATCACAGCTTCACTTAAGGCCCAAGCTCTCTAGGGAAGACAAAATCTCCACTAAGAAGCTTACAGTCGTACCATTTTGTTGGTCCAGCCTGTCCTCTCTCTAGTAATTTTTTTTTTTAAGGGAGGGGAGAGATGTAATTGCAAGCAGTATTTTTATTTACTTATTCCCAGGAATATCAAAAGGTCAGCTAAAGAATCTGAAGTCTCTCTCTCTCTCTCTTGTCTTTGGCTTCTGATTTAAAAGCAAAATAATCTCGCCTTTGGGAGGCAGGGGCGATAACTGCTCTTGGGACTAGCAACCAGGTTCAGCTGGGGTCAGAGACAATGAAAAGGTCAAATGCAGGCAGCCTTATCCAGCATTGCTATCCTCCAAATATGTATTTGGGGGAGGAAGCCTCATAGGATACAGGGGGGACTTTTGCATTGTAGGATCAGACCGAATTAAACAATTGGCTCTGACTTGCAAATCCTGGAGCTGAAATAAATCTCTGTATCCGGCAACACTCTGCATTTTGCAAACTCCCTTGCCATTTTTAATGTGTCTGGAGGGGGGAATTTATTAAAGAGGCAGTGCATTAAAAAATGCAAATGAATCCAGTAACTGCCTTCTCCACCCCCATGAGGAATAAGCCCAAAATGTCATCCTTGTGGGTTTTTTTTTTAATGCACTACCATGTTTTATAGCTTCCTATTTTTATATATACACACACTGTAACTAAAGAGTATGACAGATATTTAATCTGTTTAAAAAATAATTGCAGCCATAATGGTTTTTTATTGGGTTAAAATATGTCCCGACTTGGGGCGGGGGGGAAGCAGGAATGAAATGTCAAGTATCAGAGTAGAAGTAATGATGGAAAGATGTAAACACGGGTTATAGTTACGGTTAGCAGCGGGGCAAGTTCTAAATGCTCTCAATGGTTTGTGGGTGTTTTCAGAAGTGGCTCTTCATTTTGACCTTTGTTTTGTAATTTCCTTACAGAATTGCTTGCCTGCCATTACACTGCAATGACCTCACTTGCCCTCAGTTTTGCTCTTTTTTGACCTCACTTGACCTTGGAAATGGATTCAGGTAGCTAATGGTTAGACTACTATGAGGAGCTCTTCGTGTGACTACCCTCGGGGTTGGTCAGCAAACTTTTTCAGCAGGGGGCCGGTCCACTGTCCCTCAGAACTTGGGGGGGGACTATATTTTTTGGGGGGGTGAAATGAAGGAATTCCTATGCCCCACAAATAACCCAGAGATGCATTTTAAATAAAAGCACACATTCTACTCATGTAAAAACATGCCGATTCCCAGACCATCTGCGGGCTGGATTTAGAAGGTGATTGGGCCGGATCCGGGCCCTGGGCCTTAGTTTGCCTACCCACAGTCTGGAGGCTGCATCCACTACAGAATGAGGTGGTTGGGTTGCTTATGGGGGCAAACTCCTGCTAGTGTATAACACCCTGCTTGCAAGATTTGCGCTGGCTGCCAATTTACTACCAAACAGGGCTGGGCAATATATCAATAGTATATCGTCCAAAACTTGCCCATACTGTGATATTGGTTTCATAGTTTCTGACCTGGCAACATATCACAAATCATGATGTGTGTTATACCGCCCAAAACCTGTTTCAAGTCCATATCATGATATTGGTTTCATAATTTTTGACCTGGCAATATATTTCAAATCATGATGTGTGTGTGTGTGTGTGTGTTGTGCAAAAATCACAATGTGAGGGGGGGGGGCGGACATGAAGCCAGCTAATGCCTCTACATAGCTCCATCCTTATTTCAGACATTGCGATATATCAGTATATCACAATGCTTAGCTGATGATCTATCGCAATGTTAAAAACCAGATACAGTGGTACCTTCAGGTTACATACGCTTCAGGACTCCGCTAACCCAGAAATAGTACCTCGGGTTAAGAACTTTGCTTCAGGATGAGAACAGAAATTGTGCTCCGGCGGCGCGGCAGCAGCAGGAGGCCCCATTAGCTAAAGTGGTGCTTCAGGTTAAGAACAGTTTCAGGTTAAGAACAGACCTCCGGAACGAATTAAGTACTTAACCCGAGGTACCACTGTATTGCCCAGCCCTACTACTAGGCCAATCAAGGTGTTGCTATATAAGGTATATAGCATATATGGCTCTATAGAGCTCGGGATGAGGATGCTTTATGTCTTATACACCCAGTAGATTACTGTCCTGCAAGTTCCAAAGATCCCAGAAGCCAGCTTCCCAGCAACTCAGAACAGGGCCTTACGTGTGATTGCCCCTGGCCTGTGGGGTGGGAATGGATTTAGACACTAGGAGAGGATATATCAGACCCTTCAAGTGTCTCTATTTTCCAGGGACATCCCTGATTTAGAGAAGCCGTCCCAGTTTCTGATTTGATCCCGGAATGTCCCACTTTTCCTTAGGATGTCCCTATTTTCCTCAGAGAATTGTTGGAGGGTATGGAGTTATCTGACCCCTGAGCTGTCTGAAGGCAATCCTGTGCAGGGAAGGTTTTTATTTTATGTTTAAAGTTTTATTATTATTTTTTATATGTTGGAAGCTGCCCAGAGTGGCTGGGGCAACCCAGTAAGATGTTTGGGGTATAAAGAGTAAAATTATCATTAGAGAATGGGACATCCCTATATTCATCGGAGAAATGTTGAAAGGCACTATATATTGTTTAGATATTTTCCTTCCCTAACTCAGTAGAGTTAGGATTGCCATGTGTCCGGGCAGAAATCCCTGAAATGTCCAAAAAAAATCCAGATGTATGGTAACCCATGTTGGAAGTGTAGATTTTCCCCCTATAAAAAATAGCTGAGATTTTCCCTTTTTGAAATATGGAAACCTAAGCAGTGTGCCGTCCTTTGCAGCTTAAACCTGGATGCTAAAACAAGGTTTATTTAACCTTCTACAATAGTGATCAAGTCTGCTTTAAGGCAATTTGAGGTGGGGTGATGGAAGCAGAGAGAATACTGGCTCATCTATAGCTACCCAGGTGAGTTCAAAGCCACTGCATAAAACCAGTTCTCTAAAGGGAAAAAGTGGGGTGATCTTAAGAATTGCCTTTCTGAATCACAGAGTAGCAGAGTTGGAAGGGACCCCAAGAGTCACCGTCCTATCCCCTGAAGTGCAGAAATCACAGTGAAAGAATCCCTGGCAGAGGTTTGAAAGCCTCCAGTGAGCTTTTTTGAAATCGGTGGTTAAAATCGGTGCAATTTTGAAAGGTTCAGTCCACAAATGTGATTCAAAATGGCACCCAAATGTATCTGAACATAAATGAAACCCTTTCCTTTCATCTCAGGAGACACCTGTGACGATATCTTAAAAGATGTCTGAATGAACAGAAAGGCAGACAGGGAACTTTGCAAAATGTAGATACCAAAGAAAAGAATACCGTATTTCAGAGAGCCACAGATTTCACTTACAAAGTAAAAACTATTTCCCAGTGTGTTCTGATGGGGGGGAAGGAGGTTTGAAAACCTCAGCCAATTATTTACAAAGATTTCCACAATGTGGGGTCATCGTCATGCATCCCTTGAACATCTGAGGCTTGAATGATTGAGTTGCTACATACAACCAACAGGCCCCAACATATCACCACTGAGATAAAGCTTTCATGCTCTGTGTGAGGCAAGCAGCCCTGGGGCTTCTGCAACATCGGCCTTCGCGCTTAGGACACCATTTCACAAATCTCCTCTTTGAAGCCTGTCTGTCAAACATCCCTCAGGCGGCTGCAAAACAGGCTCAGCCTGCCCTTAATTCCAGAGATGCTGCCACCTCAACTTATTTTGTGTAACCTCAACTCCTTGCTTAATGCCGCCCTCCGGGGAAGTCATCTCCCTCTTTCTTTAAGATGCAGAAATACATTTGCAGTGAGCTATAACATGCCCTCCAATATTTCTCCCATGAAAAAAGGAACGTCCTATTCAAGAATAATAATGATAATAATTTTATTATTTATACCCTGCCCGTCTGACTGGGTTGCCCCAGCCACTCTGGGCAGCTTCCAACATAATAAAACATTAAACATAAAAAAAATCCCTATACAGGGCTGCCTTCAGATGCCTTCTAAAGGTTGTATAGTTAGTTATCTCCTTGGCTCAGGGGTCGCATAGCTCCATACCCGTCAACATTTCCCCCCCCCCCCCCGATGAAAATAGGGACGTCCTAAAGAAAAGCGGGACATTCTGGGATCAAATCCAGGACTCTCCCTGCAAAATAGAGACACTTGGAGGGTCTGCTTTACCTTTTTCTCTTGTGCATACATGTGATCATACTAGGGCAGGGGTCTGCAACCCGCGGCTCCAGAGCCGCATGTGGCTCTTTTACACCTTTGCTGCAGCTCTGGGGCGGATACTAGCAAGGGGAGGAGGCGCATTGTGCGCCCCGACACTCCCCACTGTGACGTCGCATGGGGGCAGTGCGTGTGTTAGTCACGCACCGTCCCGACGTCACCTTCCCGCCCGCCTGCTACATTGTAAAGGGCATGTACGCTGGTCACTGCATTGAAAGGGGGCATGTACGCTGGCCACCGTTTGGAAGGGGAGTGAAGAACACACACACCAAAAAAGGTAACTTGTTAATTTAACATTTATTTCTATGAGGAGGAGTAATTCTGAGGGGTCAAACGAAGAAATAATTTTAAAAAGTGACAAAAAAGTTATTTTTATAATGACGAGTTTTGCGGCTCCCAGTTTGTTTTTTTCTTCGGAAACGGGTCCAAGTGGCTCTATTTGTCTTAAAGGTTGCAGACCCCTGTACTAGGGTTATGCATGCATCCTCAATCTGATTTGTGGCCCAAACAAGCCCTTTGGACTGGCCCCGATTCAACCCAGGATGAGCCAAGGCTTGCTTGACCCAAATCCGGGCCCCAAAATGGATTCAGGAGCTGGCACAATATTTAACTTGAGTTCAAATCATTGCCAGGCCAACCACCCTCTGACCAGCCCTGGATTGCCCCAGCTGGAGACCTGATGTGACCCAAGGCGATCTAGGGCTGCCTCAACCTGATCTGGCTGAATCCCAGGTCAACCCAATTCAGTTCAGGGTCCAGAGTTTGGCCAGCTCTGGTGCATAGCCCCACACTAAACTGACCCTCAAAACTGACCCAGAGTGGGCCTGTTCCCAAAGAGTGGGCACCACCCTTTAGGAAAGATATTGGCAAGCTGGAAGGTATGCATAGGAGGGTGACCAAGCTGATCGATGGTCTGGAAACCAAGCCTTATGTGAAGCAGTTGAGGGAGTCGGGTATGTTCAGCCTGGAGAAGAGAAGGTTGAGAAGTGATAGGATACCTCAAGGGCTTTCACATGGAAGATGGAGCAAGCTTGTTTTCTGCTGCTCCAGGGGAGAGGACCCAAACACCAATGGATTCCAGTGACAAAAAAAGGAGATTCTGACTAAACCTTAGGAAGAACTTTCTGAGGGTGGGAGCTGTTCGACAGTGGAATGGACTCACTTGGTAGGTGGTGAATCCATTAGAGGTTTCTAAACGGAGATTGGCTGGCCATCTGTCAGGGATCTTTGGCTGTGATTATTGCCTTGCAGGGGGTTGGACAGGGTGACCCTCGGGCATTGCTACCAACTTTACAGCGCTACAATTTTATGAGTGAAGATGTAGAAAGTCAAATCCAACCTGTTGGGGTCATGAGAAGAGAAATTCACTTCTGGTCACCTCACCAAGAATATTGTAGAGCTTGGGGGGGGGGCGTGCTCAGAAAAGGGCAACCAAAATGATGAGGGCTGGAACAAGGTGACAACATCTGGGGTATTTCAGTCTAGGAAAAAAGTCACCGGGGCAACATGACTGAAATGTACATGCATGGGATAGAGAAAGTAGGAAGGGAAAAGCTAAATACACAATACTGAAATCCAATGGTGTAATCACATGAATCTGAATATGGGAATATTCAGAAGAGACAAAAGTGTGTGCTTCTTCACAGTGTGCAGGTAAGCTATGGAACTCGCTCCCACAAGGTGGAGTGATGGCCACCAGCCTGCATGACTTTAAAGCTGTGATTCTCAACCTGTGGGTCCCCAGATGTTGTTTGGACTACAACTCCCATCATCCCTGAGCTCTGGCCTTGCTAGCTAGGGGTGATGGGAGTTGCAGTTCAACAACATCTTGGGACCCACAGGTTGAGAAAGGCTGCTTTAAAGGCAGGAGTCTTTTCCTAGACCTACCTGGAGATACCCTCAGGGATTGACCTTCTGCATGCAAAACAGGTGTTCTGCCACTTTGTCGTTTCCCATCTCCAGTTATTTCTGTTAGAGAAGACAGTACTGGGCAAGGCAGACCAATGGCCCGATTCACAATAGTCAGCTTCATCTATAAGTCATTACTGGAAGTTCTGGAGAAGTGGTGAAGCTGAACTTTTCCACCAGAAGGTGGTGCATCTCAGAGCCGTGAGTGTTTTGGTCAAAAGAAAAACGATGCCTCTGTCTCCCAAAACAATAGGGGAATTGTCTTCAAACCCAATTTGAGTTCCCTTTGTTGTTAGGATTCCCTCCTCCCCAGCCCTACTTGAAGATGTCACTGGGGATTGAACCAGGAACCTGGATAGCCTGGATAGCTCAGTTGGTTAGAGCGTGCTGCTGATAATGCCAAGGTTGCAGGTTCAATGTCCACATGGGACAGCTGCATATTCCTGCATTGCAGGGGGTTGGCATGGCCTCAGGGTCCCTTCCAGCTCTCAGATTCTGTGGCCTTCTCCATGCAAAGTACGGTAAGTGGTCTGCTGCTGAGCTAAGGTCCTTTCCATATTTTAAACATCTGGAATGTAGGATTATAAGAAGCTGCCAGATTCAAATCAGACAGGTGGTCCAAGGAGCTCAGCATTGTCTAAAGTGGCTGGCAGTTGCACTCCTGGATTTCAGGCAGCCATAGCTGGAGAGGCTGCCACCGGGCATTGATCCTGGAACCACCTCCATGCTAAGCTGTGCTCTACTGCCGAGCTATGCCCCTTCCTAGCAAATTAGGTTGTTTCACTTTGGAATGCAGGCTGAACACATCTCTGGTCTGTTCCTTTTGTCTGCAGGCAGTGCCAAAAATTCGCCCGAAGGTCCTTATCAGGGGAAACTTCTGTAGGAATCCTCGGGAAAGTGGAAATAATGTTTTTTACGGCTTATGGAACTTGCTCGATGAGGTTTCATGTGTTTCTGAGTTCTGACCCTCTGCATCCAAATGGTTTCCGACAGACTGAGCCCCTGAATTACCTCCGCCTCCAAGCTGAATTTTAATGGTATGGTCACGGTACGTGAAACTCCAGTCAATTACTCTGCTTTTGTCCGTCTCTTAAGAGGCTACAGTTGTTAAGCCTCGATAAATGTGTTTGCCACCATCAATTGGAGTCTAATTATTATATAAGTGTCCTAATAAATCGAAACAGTGGCCTTTCCTACGAACATGCCATTTAAACAGGAATGGCAGTACTTGCGCTTGTAAATCAGGGGAGGAGCGGAGGAATGCAGAGGGGTGTAGGCTAAGAACATAAGAACATCTTGCTGGATCAGGCCAATGGCCCATCCAGGCCAGCATCCTCTTCTCACAGGGGCCAACCAGGTGCCTGTGGGAAACCAGCAAGCAGGATTCAAGCACAAGAGCCCTCTCCCTTTCTGTGGCTTCCAGCAACTGGTATTCAGAAGCACTGCTGCTTCCAGCTGTGGAACCTGAGCATAGCCATCATGACTGGTGGCCATCAATAGCCCTCTCCTCCTCTGCTTCCTATGGGAGTGAGCTCAACAGTTTAACTATGCACTGCATGAAGAAGGGCTTTCTTTTTCCTTTCCCGAATCTTCCAACATTCAGCTTCTTGGAATGTCCAATGGTTGAGGATTGACAAGTGTGTGTGTGTGTGTGTGTGTGTGTGTGTGTGTGTGTGTTGAAGACACGCCATCAACCCACTGCCCCTTACTCAACCTATCCATCATCCTACAGAACAGCCTAAATATAGGCTGCAAAATCCCTCGTAGCTAGAAAGGAATGAAAAGTGGAGAGTCTTTGATGGTGTCAGAAGCCAACTCAGTTCCATCAATAGCAGCTTGAGCGATGGCTTTCAAATGGTTAGGCTTCCTTCTTTGCAGAGAAAGAGAAGAAAATCAGGGTGGCCTTCCATTCCTGCTCTCCATTTCCCTCAAAGCTTCAAAGGTAGCATGAAGAGGAAATCTGGAGGCCAGCAGAAGACTATCAAGGGTCATGAGCTTAGAAAGGTTTAGAAGGGGATGGCTGACATTTCAGCAGAGAGCAAAGTCTATGGCTATTAGTCCTAGAAGGAGATGCCTTATACTAAGTCAGGCAAGTGGTCCATCTAGCTCAGCATAGTCTACACCAGGGGTGGGGAAACCTTTTTCTTTTGATCCTGAGAGCTTCAATCCTTCACAACAGCCTTCTGGGGAGAGGATTCCAAAAGTGGGGAGCCACCACTCAAAAGGCCCTGTTCCTGTGTTGCCGCCCTCCATTCCTCTTGGAGAAGAGACTCGTGGAGAAGGGTCAGTTCGTATGGAGGGAGATAGTCCTTGAGGTACTGGGCTTCTGAGCACCGTAATGCTTTATCGGTCAAACCCTGTACTCTGAATTGAGTCCAGACACTAACCGGTAGCAAGTGCAGTCATGTGCATCAATGAAAAGAGGTATTACAGGTAGCCTTTAAAATAATGTCGGCAATCAACACATACCAAATCACCCAGTCACAGAACTGAGCTCTTCTATACTGATGCATGAAATATCATCTCGTAAAAAAGCGAGAAAAGTCTGCTGGATCAGGCCAGCAGCCCATCTAGTCCAGCATCCTGTTCTCACAGGGGGCAGCCAGATGCCTGTGGGAAACTGGCATTCAAAAACATTGCTGCCTCCAACTCTGGAGCCAAAGCAGAGCTATCATGGCTGGTAGCCATCGCAATCCCTCTCCTCCATGAATCTGTCTAATTATCTTTTACAGCCATCTAGGTTGGTGGCAATCACTGCTTGCTGTAGGAAAGAGTTCAACAGTTTAATTATGCAATGCATGAAGAAGGACTTCCTTTTCTTTGCCCTATAATTAATTATTATTATTATTATTATTATTATTATTATTATTATTACCCTTCACAGGGTGATTTACAATATAATCCTGAAACATGCAGCTTTGTTGTATTTCCATGGTTTCTAGTGTTATAGGAAGAGGGGAAACTGCTCTATCTGCCTTCTCTCCCAGCCACGCATAATTTTATAAACGTCTGCCGTGTCGCCTCTAACTTGCCTTTTCTCCAAACTCAGACTAAAAGTAAAAATTGACAAATCCGACGTCATCTCACGCAGGGAGCACCAACCCAGGAGAAAGTTGACGCTGAATAACTTTGCGGCTCTTCAGATGTGGCGTTTTTGCTGCAATGCCTTCCTCCAGCTGAAACGCCTCGCCTTCCTTTTTATCAATGCTGCTTGAAAAGTGGGTCATCGTGTGGGCGGCCGGTCTTGGTTTACCACGGCGAGCTGCAAGTTCTGAGACGCGCCTTCTGGTCTCTCCCGGAAAAATTGTCATTTATCATTAAGGCGAGCGTTAGCCGTGTGTGTGTACAAATGTAGGACAGGGCAGGAAATGAATGCAGAGCACTACTGAACCAATTGCCGGAAGTTCATGAGTCCGGGAAGGACAACTTAGTTGCATCTGGTTATTCAGGACACCTCCTCATCCAGCTCAACTGGCTGGTGAGTCGCAAGCCTGGATTATCAATGGCACGATTGGAAGAATTGCAGTAGGGCCTTGTCTGCAAGGGGGCTCGAGTCCTCTCCTGACCCTCAGAGCCCTCTGGATCAGGCCAATAGTCCATCTAATCCAGCATCCTGTTTTCACAGTCCTCATCCAGGTGCACGTGGGAAGCCCCCGCAAGCAAGATGCAAGCAGAATAACACTCTCCCCTCCTGTGATTTCCAGCAACGGCTATTCAGAAGCATTACTGCCCTGCCTCTGACTATGGAGTCAGGGCATAGCCATTGTGGCTAGTAGGCATCAGTAGCCCTCTCCTCCTCCGTGAATATGTCCAATTCCCTTTTAAAGCCATCCAAGTTGATGACCCTCACCGCCTCCTGTGGTGGAGAGATCCATAGTTTAACTCTGTTGTGTGAAGAAATCCTTTATTTTGTCTGTCCTGAATTTTCCAACCTTCAGCTTTATGAGATGTTCCTGAGTTCTACAGTTATGAGAGGGAGAAAGACTTCTCTATCCGACTTCCATGTGTAATTTTACAAACTTCTTTCATGCCGCCTCTTACTTGTCTTTCCTGGAATCTAAAAAGTCCCAAAGCTGCAACCTTTCCTCAAAGGGGAATTACACCATTCCCTTGATCATTTTGGTATCATTTTTCTGAACCTTTTCCAACTATACAATAAAGTGGTACCTCAGGTTACATACGCTTCAGGTTATAGACTCCACTAACCCAGAAATATTACCACGGGTTAAGTACTTTGCTTCAGGATGAGAACAAAGATTGTGCAGCAGCAATGCAGCGGCAGCAAGAGGCCCCATTAGCTAAAGTGGTGCTTCAGGTTAAGAACAGTTTCAGGTTAAGAACAGACCTCCAGAATGAATTAAGTTCTTAACCCGAGGTACCACTGTATCTTTTTTTTATATTAGGAATATTACCCTTCCCCTATGTATTCCATCATATGAGCCCCGCATCTGTTAACTGAAGTGGTCACTAGACCTTTTCTCTGGTGCATCCTATTTTTCCAGGTATATAACGTGGAGCCGTGTGCCTCTCCGCTTGCAATGAGAAATGGTACAGTCCGGGCAGACGTTTATTTATTGCTACAGAAATTTACACCAAAAAGAATTCAGATGAAATGGCTCATATATATATATTTGCTTTCGTAGATTTTCACGGGTACAGGAATGCAGGTTTTGGTGTCTTCGGGTGTCTTCCCGTGTAAGAGTCGGGGTGTCTGTGCGACGTTTCGACGAGGTCTCACTCGTCATCTTCAGGCTGGTGCTTTCGGCTTCTTGTTACTGGAACAGAGCAGAATCTGGTGTTTGAGTTCCTATAAATACTGTTGAGGGGTGTGGTGTATAGCCTCCAACGTTCTGGGCAGAGAGGAAGTTCCTAGATTAGTGTGCCTTTTCTTCTTTTGTTCCTTAATTACTTGGGGGATATCTTGAGTGATTTCATGAGTGATATTCTGAATATCACTGGGTGGGTCATTAAGTGTAGATTAGTTGCTAAAGCTTTTGTGTCTTGACCTCTTGAGCTTGTGAAGAGTTTTTCTGAGAAGATGGCTGTGCTGCATTTAGTTGTGCTCTGGCTTGGCTTCGTGTATAGGGGCGAGCTGTGGTTTTGTGCCTTGTGCCAGCCAGATCTGTGTAGGGATTGCAGGGGGGTGCAGCATCCGGAGGTGCCACTATAGTTTGGCTACTGGATGGAGTCTGTAATATGTCTGTGGAGAGGGTCTGGGTTTGGGTCTGGTGTGGTTGATTGGTGACGGCGTTCTGTGTGCCTCTGGTTCTGGTGTCGGTTTTTGTGGGGAGGGCTAATTTCCAGATGTCTGGCAGGCGGGACGTGTCGTCACGCTTGTTCATGTTGTGAGGGTGTTTCTCTATCTCGATGGCTTCCATGATTATTCTCTTGTGGTGATGTTCCATGTTAAAGAGCAATTTGGAATCTGCAAAATTAATTTCGTGTCCTGTTTCTTTCATGTGTTGGAAAAGAGAGGAAGTTTTTTCTTCTTTTTTGACGGCATTCTTGTGTTCTGCGATACGTGCATTTATTCGTCTGTTTGTTTGTCCAATGTACGTGGCTGGGCAGACTTTGCAGGGTATTTCATAGACCCCTTGGTTTTCCAGCTGGATTTTGTCTTTTGGGTTTCAGAGGATATTGGCTATTTTTTGGTTGGTGCAGAAGGCTGTTTTGATATTGTGTTTATGGAGGATTTTGCTGATTTTGTCTGTAGTGCCCTTGATATAAGGAAGGAGGGCCATGCCATTGTTTTCTTCTGTGTCTTGGTTTTTGGGGGGTGTTTCTTTTTGGATTAGCTTCGTAACCCTGTTTTTCTGGTATCCATTGGCGATTAACACATTTGAGAGATTCTGTAACTCAGTTGTCAAGTGGTCTTTGTCAGCCAGGCGTTTGGTTCTGGAGATGAGAGTCTTGGCTACGGAGTTTATTTGTGCAGGGTGGTGGTGTGATTGTGCATGTAAGTAGCGGTTGGTGTGTGTTTTTTTCCGGTAGATAGTGTGTCCTAGGGAGCCATCAGGTTTTTTGTAGATTAGGACGTCAAGAAACAAAAGAAGAAAAGGCACACTAATCTAGGAACTTCCTCTCTGCCCAGAACGTTGGAGGCTATACACCACACCCCTCAACAGTATTTATAGGAACTCAAACACCAGACTCTGCTCTGTTCCAGTAACAAGAAGCCGAAAGCACCAGCCTGAAGATGACGAGTGAGACCTCGTCGAAACGTCGCACAGACACCCCGACTCTTACACGGGAAGACACCCGAAGACACCAAAACCTGCATTCCTGTACCCGTGAAAATCTACGAAAGCATATATATATATATATATATATATGTTCTTGCACACACACACACACACACACACACACACACCCTTCATTAAAACACAATTACTAGACTAAAAACAAAGCACAAAGCAGAGGCAGAACAAACCATCAATGAAATAAACTGTGCCACAACAGAATCAAAAGCTTGTTTTAAAGAGAAATGTGCCAGTGGAATTCAAATATGAAGAAAGCAACTCAATATCTTGGAGCAGGGAGTTCTTCAGATGGGGCACCACCGTGAAGGCTGATCACATTAACTGCTGTTCATGAGAACAAGGCTTGAGCCTACCTCTGCACCTGGTGAAAAGAACTTGTCCTGGTGAGAGCAACTTATAATCTACCTTGAAGCTGTCCATGGTGCTGATCATCTTCCTCCCATCTCTGATATTGATTGGGTCATGCTCTTTCTCTGAGATCTCTGCCTTTTTAAGCAAACTTCCCATTTGTAGTCAACACAGGTCCAGGCTGTTGTGCTTCAGCTAGGACATTTAGAGTCCTGTCTGCTGCTCAGCAACCCTTCCAAGCCCCGCCAACAGAATGGTGCCAGCTGCTCCTACCTCCTTCCCTAGGAAGTTTCAGACTCAAACATGTGCTCCTGAAATCCCTTGCAACGCATCAGTGAACTCCCCTGAATCCTCGCCTGTCTTAAAAACTCCATCAATGTCGATCGTTTAAGAAGAGCAGGGGATTTGTCTTGAAAGCTGTCAGGTGTGAGAGAGTAGGGGAGCTAAGATCTCAGTGGGAACATCTCAGCTATGGTAGCAGATGGGAAATGTTGGGTTGGGGGGGAGAGAGATAAGAAACATCCTGATATTCACGCCATCTCTTCACTACTTAGACATACCAGCTGCTTTCGCATTCCCCCTCCAGATAGAACTGGAAAACATAATGAGACATCGGAGGAGCGAGTCTGGTTGCCTGAAGACATGGCTTCTCCTGCTATCTCCTTTTAGAAAGAAAGAGAATTTCAGGAGAGAGATAGAAGCTCCTGAACCGACTCAGAGACTTTTGCTTAAACATCACATGGAAAATGCCAGAGGATTTCAATTCGTTTTCCCCAAGGCCGGCGTAGCATTAACTTCTTATATCCGAAAGCAGCCTTTCAGATTGCCGGCTGCTGCCTTTCTCGGCGCGTTACATAAATCCTCGGCGGGGATCCTTGGAGACCGAAAGCAATTATGTTAGATGCTGATGTATTGAGGGAGGGAGGGACTTGGAGAGGGAACTTTCTGGCGATCAGCAACTCTTCCCTTTTCAAGGGGGAGCTTTGAAGCTTGGGGAGATCCTGGCTTGCCTCAAGCCCAAGTGAAGCTTTCAAAGTTCTCTATCATGTAATACTCAGCGATAACACCCTGTCTTTATGCAAGGCTGCTTGTCCTTCCACCTCATTCTCCCACATAGCAATGCTGATGACACTCTGCTTTGTTTCTCCGTATCATCCGACCGAGGTGAGGCCGTGCGATCCTTGAGATGGGTGAGGAAAAACAAGTAGAGCTTGAATCCTTGCAGGTTTAAGGCACTGTGGATGAGGAGTTCCCATATCTGGGAACTTGGTCGAGAGCCTACTTTGGATGGGGTTGCACTGCCCCTGGAACAGGTTGGGGGTTTGGGGGTTTTCCTGGATTCAGCTGGAGGCTGAGTGACATATTTATTATTACAGTGGTACCTCGAGTTACAAGCACATCGGGTTGCAAAAACTTCGGGTTGTAGACTCTGCTAACCTGGAAGTAGTACCTCGGGTTAAGAACTTTACCTCAGGATGAAAACAGAAATCATGCAGTGGCAGCAGGAGGCCCTATTAGCTAAAGTGGTACTTCAGGTTAAGAACAGTTTCAGGTTAAGAACGGAGCTCCAGAATGAATTAAATTAAGTACTCACCTGCAGTACTGTGTCCAGTTCTAGGCACCACAATTCAAGAAGGACACTGACAAACTGGAACGTGTCCAGAGGAGGGCAACCAAAATGGTCAAAGGCCTGGAAACGATGCCTTATGAGGAACGGCTAAGGGAGCTGGGCATGTTTAGCCTGGAGAAGAGGAGGTTAAGGGGTGATATGATAGCCATGTTCAAATATATAAAAGGATGTCACATAGAGGAGGGAGAAAGGTTGTTTTCTGCTGCTCCAGAGAAGCGGACACGGAGCAATGGATCCAAACTACAAGAAAGAAGATTCCACCTAAACATTAGGAAGAACTTCCTGATAGTAAGAGCTGTTCGACAGTGGAATTTGCTGCCAAGGAGTGTGGTGGAGTCTCCTACTTTGGAGGTCTTTAAGCAGAGGCTTGACAACCATATGTCAGGAGTGCTCTGATGGTGTTTCCTGCTTGGCAGGGGGTTGGACTCGATGGCCCTTGTGGTCTCTTCCAACTCTATGATTCTATGATTCTATGAAATTCATAACCAGAGGTACCACTGTATTAATTATTATTATTAATTATTATTATTATTATTATTATTATTAATTATTATTATTATTATTATTAGTTTTTACCAAACTGCATTTGGTATGAAAGCTATGGCCATTCCTGGACCTGGAAAGCTTGGCCACAGTCCTTCATGAACTGGTTAATACAAGGCTGGATTGCTGCAATGCGCTCTATGAGGAGTTTCCTTTGCACTCAATCCGGAAGCTGCAGTTGTTTCAGGATGCTGCAGCAGAACTACACACAGGAGTGTGGCAACCTGCACTGGTTGCCAATTTGCTACTGGGCCAAGTTCAAGGTGTTTCTATTAACAACTTGGGGCCAGTTTACCTGCAAGATATAATACCCGATCCACTTTTGTATGAACTCAGCCTTTTAGTGTGGCAGCACCTAGACTTGAGAATTCCCTGCCTTTTAGCATCAGGCTGCTGCTGCTGATGCTGCTGCTATGCCCCTTTTGGCGCCTGCTAAAAATATTTTTGTTTAGAAAAGCCTAAAGGAGAGAGATTTGAATCACTTCCAAAATAATGCAAGAACTGAAACTTAGTCTTCCTTTAGAATCCATACTCTTTTTTTAACAATGCAGTTTTCCAGCAAAAATGCATATATAAAAGCACATATTATGACAGCAACATACAAAAATGCATTACAAACCTCATTCCCTAAAAGATCGGGTGACAGGGAAACTCACTGGACAGTGTGGGTAACATTGGAATTTCAATCCTTCTTCCCCCAAAGAAATCAGGGTGAATGCTCAAAAAACAGGTCATCCAGAATTCCCCACAGCTGTCCTATAAATGCCTATTTTCTGATAGGGAACTTTTGGTGCTTCATCATGTGGCCCCTGAGGTTTGGTTGGCTTTCCCTAGGGACCAAGCCTTTAGTGCAGTAGTCCCTAACCTCTGGAACTCCCTACCACAAGGGGGTGGGTAGCGCTGTGGTCTAAACCACTGAGCTTCCTGGGCTTGCTGATCAGAAAGTGGGCGGTTCGAATCCACATGACAGGGTGAGCTCCTGTTGCTCTGTCCTAGCTTCTGTCAACCTAGCAGTTTGAAGTGCAAGTAGATAAATAGGTACCACTGCAGTGGGAAGGTAAATGGCATTTCCATGTGCTCTGGCTTCCATCATGGTGTCCCGTTACACCAGAAGCTGTTTAGTCATCCTGGCCACAGGACCCGGAAAGCCGTCTGTGGACAAATGCCAGCTCTCTCGGCCTGAAAGCGAGATGAGTGCCGCACCCCATAGTCACCTTTGAGTGGACTTAACCATCCAGGCATCCTTTACCTTTACCTTGCCTTTACCACAAGGGTTCTGCAACAGCCACCCCTGCCTTCTGAAAAGACAGACCTTCACAAGAGGAATTTCTCCTTTCAACCAACCAGTATCAACTGAAGTTTGTTGATGATTTTAATTACATTTTATGGACAGATTTTTATTGCATTTTGTTAGAAGCTGCCTTGCAATACGTTATGAAAGTGTAGGCAAAAACAAATATTTAAATGAATACGTAACGGCAGCAAAGTGTCTTGTTTGTGGCTAGTAGCCATCGATAGCCCTCTCCTCTATAAAGCTGATTCCTTTTTTTATTTTAAAAGCAATATAAGTTAACAAAAAATGTTGGGTGCTTTTTTCTTTTTCTTTTTTTGTACGCAGAAAATAGCAAAGGCTTCAGAAATATGGGCCCCAGGAGAGTCACAATTTTTGTCTATTGCTCAATATACATTATACATTAAGACATTAAAGTTAAGTTCCATAAACATGGGTGCCGAGCATTGCGCAGGCATGAAGGACACCCATTATGACAGCCAAGAGGGCCACGATTCTCTCTCTCTCCCTCTCCCTCCCTCCCTCCCTCTCTCTCTCTCTCTCTCTCTCTCTGTGTGTGTGTGTGTGTGTGTGTGAATTCTATGCACATAGCACATAGAATTCTATGGACATAGAATTCAGGGCTGGTCCGCTGGTTCTTCAAGGTGCTAGAGAGAAATTGTGTTCTACGCCTCAAGCCACTGGCTGGCAATCCTGGATGGCTGGCCTCACCCCAAAATGGATATTGAAGAGCTGAAACAGGTCCAGAAAAGGGACAGCTATGGTCAAGGGGATGGAGCAACCCTTACCAAGCGTGTCCAAATGAGCTAGCTTCGTGAAGATGTCAAACCAGTGAGTGGCAGATGCAATGAAGGCAAATTCCGTGCTTAGGAAAGGAAGTGAAAATAAAACTGCCTCTATCGTGTTATTAGGTCTGACTGGATTTGGAATACTGTGTGCAGTTCTGGTTGCCTCGTCTCAAAAAGGATATTGTAGAGTTGGAAAAGTTCCAGAGGAGGTCTATCAAAATGATCAAGGGGGTGGAGCTTAGAGTTTAGAGAAAAGGCAAGGAAGAGGAGACATGACAGAGGTGTACAAAAGTATGATTGAAGTGAAGAGAGTGGATAGAGAAAAGTTCTCCTCCCTCTCTGCTAAGACTAGAACTTGTGGACATCCAGTGAAGCTGAGGATTCAGGACAGATGAAAGTCCTTCACACAGCGCAGAGTTATACTATGGAACTCCCTCCCACAGGAGGCAGTGATGGCCACTGACTTGGGTGGCTTTAAAAGGGGATTGGACAAATGTGTGGAGGAGAGTGTTAGCTAGCATGGCTACACTCTTCCTCAGTGGCGTAGCGTGGGGGGTGCAGGGGGGGCCGGCCGCACCGGGTGCAACATCTGGGGGTTAGGGTTAGGGGGCGCAAATCCACGGGTTAGGGGGCGCAAATCCACGGGTTAGGGGGCGCAAATCCATGGGTTAGGGGGTGCAAATCCATGGGTTAGGGGGCGCAAATTACTTGCCTTGCCCCGGGTGCTGACAACCCACGCTACGCCACTGCTCTTCCTCCATAGTAATCCTCTTCCAAAGTTGGTGGCCATCACTGCTTCTGCAGGTGTGAGTTCCATGCTTCCATGCAAACCTCAGGGAGGGAAGGGGAGAGGGCTCTGATGCTCGAATCCTGCTTGCAGGTTTCCCACAGCTATCTGTTTGGCCCCTGTGAGAAGAGGATGCTGGACTAAATGGGCCACTGGCCTGATCCAGCAGGCTTTTCTTATGTTCTGACTTTCACATGCAGATACATAGAGACCTTGGAGGCCAGAGATTCTCATGAGCTTAGGTCCTGCTTGTGGGTTTACCCCAGATATCTTGACAGCAGCTGTAAGGAATGGATGCTGGCCTAATCCAGCAGCCTCTGTTACATTCTTAATCTTTTCTGTCTTCCCTCTTCCGAGGCTAATATCCTGGGAAGGAACTCAGATTTCTTTACCCACCCCAACAGTGCGCTCTCTCTCTCTCTCTCCTTCCTTCCAGTTGTGGGATAATGGATTGAAGTCTCCAAAGTACCCTGGCAAAACCTGTACATGGATGAGATAAGGAATGGCCTTTGATTGAATTTGCTTCATTTTTATGGATGGCAGGGCACAGGGGGCATATTAAAATACAAATTAGCAGCTTCATAATTCAGATGCATTGAAATCTCACGAAAAGATAATGAGCTCTTGGAAATGGAGCCGCAAGATGCATCTCCCTCGCTACACCTGTTCTCGCAGGGAAGTAGCCGAATACAAGGAGATTTTAATATTCCTCTTTCTTTGCAATTGTTTCAAGGGACAGGGAACCCGCCACAGCGATTCTGTGTTACAAGCTCAGATTTCCAGGAGTAGTTGAAGGGAGCGAGTCCTGCGTCATGGGGACTAAGTTGGTTCAGAGGTTTCCTTGGTTACCTAGGAACAGCCTGGCTGGATTTGACCAAAGGTACAGAAGAATGCTGATCCTGCCCTTTATCAGGGATGGATTTGCCACATACCCTTCCTAAGTGCCCTCAACCCCTAGCCTACCTGGCAGCATCAGTTTGCCGAGTCCAAAGTCCAAAAGTCAAGAAACACAGTCCAGGGTCAATCCAAGCAGCCATGTCTGAAGTCCAGCAGTTGGGATACAGTCCAGAGTCAAACCCAAAGTGCAGTTCCATAGAGATGCAGGAGCATTCAAGTCGTCCATCAACATTTTTATACAGGCATGTGACCCTCACCTGTTCTGAGCCAACTCCAGCTGAGGAATCACACTGTCACGGTCCGGTCTACAGGTGATCGAAGCCCCTGCTGAGGGTGTTGGGACCGGGGGCAAGATGGCAGGGTGGGAGCAGGAATGAAAGTCCAGAAGCCAGGGGTCCAAGGGTCAGGAAGCAAGGAGTCATGAAGTCAAGGGTCCGAGGGTCGAGAAGCAAGGAGTCATGAAATCAAGGGTCCAAGGATTAAGAAACAGGGAGTCAGGAAGCTGAGGTCCGAGGATCAGGAAGCAAGAAGCCCAAGGCAGGAAACGTGTTGCTGTGACAAAGAACTGAAGGGAAATGCTGACCTTATATCCCTTCCTGGCTCTTGCCCCCAGGTGCAGTGAGTTACCAAGTGGCCTCACCTGTGCTACCACACCTTGCCTCTCCAGAACAAATTTAGGAAGGCCTCAGTCCTGTGAAGCCCTACTGGTCACAGGGCCTGGCTCCTGCATACACACTCCTGATACACACATTTCCTCCCAGAGCTAGCGAGCCCCATCTGGCCAGCTAAGGAGCTGAGCTGTGGGCTCTTGTCTGCCTCAGCTGCCTAGATCTCCCCTCCCACTGCTCCCTACACCTCAGAGCCCACCGTGTTCCAGGAGACAGGGCCCCTTCTGGTTCTGGTGATGGGTCCTACTGCTCTGGTTCCTGTGCATTGATCCCCATCCCCTCTCCATCCTTCATCATTCTGAGTACTTCCTTGCCCATCCCCTGTCCCAGTCCTGGCTACACACTTCTCCGGGTTCTTCTTCCTCCTCTTCCTCCTCCCCATCATCCTGCCAGTTCCTGACAATAAGACACAAGTTGCAGACCCTCTAAGTGTCTCTATTTTCCAAGGGCAGCCCAGGATTTACAGAAGCCATCCTGGTTTCTGATTTGATCCTGGAATGTTCCACTTTTCCTTAGGATGTCCCTATTTTCCCTGGAGAAATGTTGGAGGGTATGCAGTTGGCCTCTTCCACAGGGAGGGGGTCCTGCCACTGTGGCTATACTTTGCCTTGATGATGATCGGAGGCTGTGATGCTTCTGAATATCAGTTGCTGGAAACCACAGGACAGGAGAGGCCTCTGGTGCTTGAGTCTGCTTGCAAGGTTCCAACAGGCATCTTGTTGGCCACCGTGAGAATAGGATGCTGTGAGGGACCATGCTAAGGAAGAGTGGTGGGAGCCACCCCCTCCCCCTGATCCTGAATCTTCCCAGGAGCAGGAGGACAGTATAGATTTGGAACCGTGGTTTGCAGAGGGGCATAGTTCAGAAGGCAGAAGATGGGAAATTCTGGATGGGGAACAGCTAGGAGAAGAAGCACTAGAAGAGAGAGAGTTAACAGATTCATAATCTCTGGACAACATTCACACACACACACACACACACACACACCGTCTCCAAAGTCAAGGAGAGCTCAGAAAGTGTCAGAACAGAAATCACAGAGGCTATAAACTCAGATTACAAAATGTAGGAGTGGTGTAGATTAATAGGGACGGAGGGGTGGGGGAATGACCCTTAACTGGAAGCACCGCCATTTGTAGGAGATGTGTTCTTTGTTCTCTCACTGTGATTATTAAATATTCTAACTGGTAAGGCATTCCTTTCGTATGATCTCCTGATCTACTGCCACGGGGAGAGGAAGCTGATTCCCTGAAGCCTGACAGATAATGGGCTGGATGGTCTCCCTTTGGCCTGATCCAGCAGGCTCTGCTATGAGATGAAGTGAAAGAAATGCAGGAGAGGGTGGTGTGTGTGGCCGTCTAGGCTCTTGGACTCAGAGATTTTAGCATGCTGCTCTTAGGACTGTGAACTTTGGTCACCCTTGATATATAGTATCAGTGCTGATCTACCAAATGAGGCTGTGCCTCAGGAATTCTCAGCAGTCTGGCAGCAAATTAATGCGAGCCTTGGAAACCACACAGGATCTTAGCATTCAGGTGGCCTTAGCTCTGTGCAATAACATCAAATCTTGCAATAAGCCTGGATTTTTCCGAGCAAGCCGGCATTTAAGATTCTGCACCTCTCTCTGCCAGTGCCTCTTACTACAGTTGCTCTCCTGACCTGGGAGGTCAAAGAGGAGCCTGCGCTTATTGCAAGTAGCAAGGGTCACAAGAGATCGCAGGTGAATCATAAAAGACACGGACAGGAAAAGACGAGGTGATTCTTCCGACAGGAAGGGTGTGTATTGTACTGTTTTTCCTATCTTATTTAACACTAGAACGCGTGGGCATCCAATGACGTTGGAAAATTCAGGATAGGGCATTTGTTAAACTATGAAACTCACTCCTGCAGAAGGCAGTGATGATGACCACCACCCTTGGATTGTTTAAAAGAGGTTTAAGAAAAAATTATGGGTATCAATGGCTACTCCCCGGTTCGCCAGCATTTTAAAATAAGAGAGAAATAGAAATCGCACTTGACAGGATGATTTGCTGCGTGTGTGCTGGGCCCGGGGGTAACCCGAGCAACACGGTCCAGGTCTGGTCCCAAATCCAAGGGTTCCGTGAGGAGTCAGTCCAACAGAGGCGAGGCACGAAACCAGGCACGGTCAGGCACAGGATCACAGGCAGGTTCTGACAAACAGCAACATTGCTCCCGCAACCTGGGGCAGGGTCCAGCAGCCTTTTATCTTTGTTGGGGTAACGGCAGGTCCTGATCCCCTAGTGACTCACCTCCCTGTCTCTCCTGAAGGCGAGTACTCCTCCTGCGAATACTCAGGTCTCTCCTTCTCTCAGACCTCATTCTCTGCAGCTCAGGAGATGTCTGTGGGTTACTAGACCCAGAGGCCGCCTCAGCCTCTCCTGACCCAACTGGTAGTGGAGCAGCTGTAAGTGATGGCCCAGCTGAAGACAACGAGGTAATCCCCGCACCTGGAGCCAGGGCAGGCTCAGGCCTCTGACTCGGCCCAGCTGGAGCTTGTTGCAGGGGAACCTGTGCAGACTGGGGCTCTTCAGAATCAGGCCCCAGACTAGGTTCAGCTGCCGCCTGAGGCAAAGGATCCGGTGCGGACTGCGACTCCTCTGGCTCCGAGTCTGAGCCTGAGTCCCAGGCCATCACAGTGTGGTTTGGAGTAATGGGGTGCCTTGGATCAGTACATGTAAACGCCACTGGGCATGCCATCACCCTTGACCTCACTGAGGCTTATCTTCAGGCACCGCTACCCCCCCAACCAGTTTTTCTTGGAATCTCCCCTTGCTAGTGAGCATAGGCACCTGAGAAGTTGTTGTTTTTTGGTGGGGAGGGGAGTTGCAGCATTCTGGCAATGAAGGAGATCATTGCGAAACCTCATCTTATTGCAAGGAGATGGACAAGGGTAACACAAGGGTCTCTTCGCTTTTGATTTTCCATCTTTCTTTTTGTCGGGGAAAAGCAAAGTGATTGCTAAGCTGACAAAATTAGTCTGTCAGAAATTGCAGCACCAGCCTGCTTCAAAAATCTATAACACCCCAATGTGTTATTGTGAGCTAACAGTTCTCTTGACCCCGCTGGGCGGGAAATCGGTGCTAATACCCTGCTTGCCGCCTGTCTCCTAGACGTCTTCGCCAGCCTTTCAGAAGAATCCCTGGATCTAAGGAAGGGCAGGAGATTGAGCAACAGATGGAAATGAATTTACCTCTTACCTTTTGTGAAAGTGAATTTCTCATAAAACTGCACCACCCTTCCCCCCTAAAGTTTGCACTTTTCCTTACAGATAGATATACGCCGGCACATTGAGCTGTGTGCATCTGAGCATGTGCAGAGTTACTTCCTCCCAAGTGAAGGAAGAAGCATGAAGATGAACCTGGCTGGCACCCTCATGCCCTCTCATGAGGCCCCAGAAGGGACACCTGGGAGGCAATTTTGCAGCAAGGCAATTTTTAGTGTTTTAGCTAGGGGTCTGTACTGACAACAAAATTCAGTTCTAGGCTTCCAGAAACAGCTCACCTCAGTTCAAGAAGCTTCATAGGCTGCCCAATTTGGCTCTGGGTCCATGACATAATACCCATCCAAAATTTTTAACAACTTGATATTCTAGTGTGGTAGCGCCAATACTTCGGAACTCACTGCCTGTTGATATCAGGCAGGTGCCTTCGCTATGCTGTTTTTGGTGCCTACTAAAAATATTTTTTTGTAGACAAGCCTACCCAGATGTTGAGATAGCTGATGTGATTTTAAATTCATTTTAGTCTATTATTATTTCATTATTATTCAGAAGTCTTAAATTATTGTTAGTTTTTCTTATTTTAACTTTTTTGTAACCCCCTTTTCTGCAATCAAGTGTGAATAAATTTTATGACGTAAAATAAAAATTAAATGATAAATCCAGTTTGTTTATCTCCTTTCACAGAGAAATATTGAAAAAGCTAGAACTCCCCCCATTTTGACAGAAGTGGATAGAATTTGTGGGCATAATAGCTGCACCCAGAGTCAACAGTGCTTGCCAAAACACAGGCAAAAATGAGTAAGAGGACTTCTGTGCTGGGTGCCTTTGAAAGTTGGTTTTGGAGTGGAAGGGACTTAAAGGGATTTGTTTTCCAGGTAGCATCATGACAGGTAGCTTCACCATCCAGCTGAGCTCTCCCTTCACCTGCACCTCTCCCAGCCTGGCATCTTCCTGAAGCTTAGACACAAATTTCACTCTAGCAAAGCTGCTCCACCAGAGTGCTAGGAAGAGCTTGGTTTTCTAACCTTTCACCCATTATAAGAAGCGCCTGTTAGATCAAGCCAGTGGCCAGAGCTAGCCCACCCATGAGGCAAGGTAAGGTGACCACCTTGGTGACAGGATCTACAGGGGCAGCAGACACCAATGTAGATCTTTACTCCCAGCTTGTTCCTGATATATAATAATAATAATAATAATAATAATAATAATAATAATAATAATAATTTATTTGTCTCCCGAGCCACTCTGGGCGGCTTCCAACAAAGATTAAAAATACATTAAAATGTCACACATCGAAAACTTCCCTGAACAGGGCTGCCTTCAGATGTCTTCTAAATGTGAGGTAGTTGTTTATCTCTTTGACATCTGATGGGAGGGTGTTCCACAGGGCGGGCGCCACTACCAAGAAGGCCCTCTGCCTGGTTCCCTGTAGCTTTGCTTCTCGCAGTGAGGGAACTGCCAGAAGGCCCTTGGTGCTGGACTTCAGTGTCCGGGCAGAACGATGGGGGTGGAGATGCTCCTTCAGGTTTACTGGACCGAGGCTGTTTAGGGCTTTAAAGGTCAACACCAACACTTTGAATTTTGCTCGGAAATGTACTGGGAGCCAATGCAGGTCTTTAAAGACCGGTGTTGTGTGGTCTTGGTGGCCGCCCCCAGTCACCAGTCTAGCTGCCGCATTCTGGATTAGTTGTAGTTTCTGGGTCACCTTCAAAGGTAGCCCCACATAGAGCACATTGCAGTAGCCCAAGTGGGAGATAACTAGAGATGCACCACTCTGGCAAGACAGTCTGCGGGCAGGTAGGGTCTCAGCCTGCATACCAGATGGAGCTGGTAAAAATCTGCCCTGGACACAGAATTGACCTGCGCCTCCATGGACAGCTGTGAGTCCAAAATGACTTACCCCTTCTTCCCTGACAAAGAGAGGTTGGGCCAGTCCTGCCAGTAGGCAATCTAGTCCAGCATCCTGTCCTCACAGTGGCCACTCAGGTGCCTATGGGAAACCGACATGCAGGAGCCCTCCCCTTTTGCGGCTTCCAGCAACTGGATTCAGACGTATTGCTGCCCCTGACTGTGGAGGCAGAGCACAGCCATCATGGCTAGTAACCGATAACGTTCTCTTCAATGAATTTCTCCAATTCTTTTTTTAAAGCCCCCCAGCTGGTGGCCATCACTGCCTCCTATGGGAGGAAATTCCATAACTGTGTGAAGAATTGCTTTCTTTTATTTGTCCTGAGTTATCAGAGGAGGATCCAGATAGCTTTCCCATGCATCACAAGAATGTTATCCCTGGAGGCCTCCTTCCTTCCTTCCTTCCTTCCTTCCTTCCTTCCTTCCTTCCTTCCTTCCTCAGCTCACTGGGTGACCGTAGGCCAGTTACTGTCTCTCAACCTGACTTACCTCACAGGGGGAATTCCAAACACTGTTTTGAGTTGCTTGGAAGAAAGGTGTAATCAAAACCTAATAACAAATGAATAAATTTGACTGGGTGAGGTCTTCTACCTCTGAGTTCTGCTTGGGAAAAAGAACCACACAGTCTTTCTTTCTTTCTTTCTTTCTTTCTTTCTTTCTTTCTTTCTTTCTTTCTTTCTTTCTTTTTTCTTTCCTTCCTTCCTTCCTTCCTTCTGCTGTGCGGCCTCAACAGCTATTCCACATTGTCAATTCTTTTTGACACTTGATTATTTTAATTGAATGATTTTCCACATGACTTCTCCTCAGTGCCACGGTCGCACAATCAAATCCTGGGTCGTCTCGATGGCTTCATTTAAAAAATTAGGGCTTTACAGCTTTGCAGCCTGGAAAGGTGCCACAGGCCTCTGTCAGCACGAGACTGTTCCTTGAGTGACAAGAAGCAGCATCTGTCTCTTCCCCGCCCCATCCCTGTCCCCCGACACACACACACATGCAAAAAAGTTTTCCAGAGAACACTGATCTCCGGAAATTCAGAGGCCACCTGCTGCCTCTGCCACCTTCAATTGCATGTGATTGGCAGCGCAGTATCTATGAGCAATTATCACCCAGAAGTCACTTGGGTAGGGCGATATGGAGGAAGAGCTTGCAGGGTTCAAGGCAGGATGCAGTCATCCATGCAAAGCATCAAGAGGAGAACAGGGTCCAAACCAGAACAGCCACTGTAAAAGTGGTGAGAAGATTTTGCTATTTCTGCCATGGTGTTCCCAAGCAGAACACACCCTTCTTCCCCAATACACTGAACAACACTCAAATGGCAGCAAATTTAGGAACATAGAAAGATACCTTTCCCTTGGTCCATCTAGCTCAGTACTGTCTACACTGACTGGCAGTGGCTCTTCGGGGTTTCAGAGAGCCGATACTTCCAGCCTTACCTAGACTGAACCCAGGACCTTCAGAAAAATGCTCATTAAAACACATCAGGGCATGTAGGAATACCACAGTATCCTGCCTTGGTCAGACCCCACCTGGAGTCCTGTGTCCAATTCTGGGCACTACAGTTTAAGAAGGATATGGACAAGCCAGGACATGTGCAGAGGATGAAGGGTCTGGTAACCAAACCTTATGAGGAACGGTTGAGAGAATTGGGTATGTTTAGCCTGGATAATAGGCGACTGAGAGGAGATATGATAGCCATCCTCAAATGTCTAAAGAGCTGTTATGTGGAAGGTGGAGCAATCTTGTTTTCTCCTCCTTTAAAGGGTGGTGTGGGCTCCAGCAGGTGTTTGACATGTTTCTCTGGAAGAGGTGGTGTAGAAGGTGGGCAACCAAGATGATGAAGGGTCTGGAAACCAAGACTTATGAGGAGCGGTTGAGGTAGTTGGGTATGTTTAGCCTGGAGAAGAGAAGACTGAGAGGTGGCATGACAGCCATCTTCAAATACCTGAAGGGCTATCACATGAAAGATGGAGCAACCTTCTTTTCTGCTGCTCCGGAGGGGAGGACCTGAACTTCAAATGATGAGAAAGGAGATTCCAGCTAAATATCAAGAAAGAACTTTCAAGTTCAAGTTTTATTACGGCCGAAGCCAGTGACAGTAAACACCACAAGATCAAATAACAAGAAATCAACAACAACCTCAGAAAATAAAGAAGGTTATACAAGGGAACTTTGCAGTGTGCCATTCGACAGAAGAGATTTACGCTTCCTAATTACTAAAGTGCAAAATTTAGCCACCTCTTATGATATTGAGCTTGAGGAATCTTCCAGGAGGTATTTTCGAAGAATTTCAGGGGAGGATTCCAAATAATATTGAAGGGGTATAAATTTTGATAGAAGCGGTAAAATAAGGACTTATTCAGGCAGCAGTCTCCTTCTTGGCAATGAGTCTACAAGCTGACCTCATGGTCAGGGGACTTCCGGTATGATGGCGGACAGCACTCTACTAATGTGAAAGAACTTTCTGATGGTAAGAGCTGTCTGACAGGGCAATTCACCACCTTGGAAGGTGGTGGGCTTTCCTTCATTGGAGGTTTTTGAACAGAGGTTGGCTGGCCATCTGTCAGGGATTCTGACACACACACTCACACACACATCTGTCCATCTGTCTATCTAGCTAGCTATGTTTAAAATTGCAGACTGATGTGGAAATGTGGCAAACGTAGTTAGTGGCTAGAGAAATGAGACATAGAGAGAGACTGAAATTGACAGATTTATACATCCCCGATTTATTTTTCCTGCTTTCCGTTACTGCCCTTGCCAATTATTGTGCAATTAGGCTGCCTTCATTAGCAAACAAGATTAAAATTAACATCATTAATTGCTTGCTCCATTAAATCTGGGGAAGCATCCGTTGGGGAGGGGACGGACGTGCCACAGAGGGGGCTGTCAGTGCAGTTGGATCAACTTCTCCCTCCTTCTCTCTGCGCTTTCCTCAAACCTTTTGCTGGGTGACTGTGCCAGCAAATTCAACCAATTTTGGCAAGGCAGAAGGAAACGGCTGAAGCATGGAAACTAGTAACTCAGAGCCACCTGGGTCTTCATCTTGGAGGACAAGCAAGAAAACTCACTGGGCCCTCCACAGACAGTTGCTGGCTAGATTGCCCTTCCTTTTGTTAGATGGAGGAGAGGGGAGAGTCTTTGATCCTATGTATATTCTCCCAACTTGGCAGGCTGGAGGCTCTGAAGCAAAATATACACTAGACTGCCCCTGCAGCCAGCCTTTTTTCTCTCTGTGCATTAAAAAGAGCACATTCTGGAGCTATTTGTTGCCAGTGCCCATCAGGATCCAAACTGGTGACCTCAGCAATGGCCAGCCCACACTTCACCATAAATCTGTAGCTAAAGGGGTGATCTGCAGGGAGGAGGCAAATCTATCCATCTGAGTTTCTCATTTTTCCAATCTTGAATTCAGCTGTCCACCTTTCCACATCCGTTTGCAATTTTATTTTATGTAACTAGTCCTCATGAAAATTCATCAGCAGTTGAGTGCAAATTTCCAAGATTATGCATGCCGTTGCGTGCATTTTTTTGCAAAGCAATTTCCTTCTAATGTAACACATTTTGGTCTGTTATTTTTGTTAATATTTGCATCCTCATTCACCCTTTACCCTGACATGTGTTTTTTTGTTTGTTTTTTGTTTACCCAGTTACATGGCTGGGGAACTGCATTGCAAAATTCAGAAAAGTGAAGATTTTAAGGGATAGCTGTATGTCTTATTTTGGAAAGGGCAAGTTTGGGTATATTTGTCTTTAGGATAATAGAACGGCAGAATTGAAAGGTACCCCAAGGGTAATCTAGTCCAACCCCCTATGATGTAGGAATCACAGCTGAATTGAATTCTCCCACCCCATTCCTGTTTGAGACCCATCTCACTGGCCCAGTAAACCTCGTATCAGTTAGTACGACAAAGGCAGGTCCATTAAGCTGTCATGTGGAAGCATCATAGAGGAAAAACTGGATACAAATTGATCCATTTTTCAATCAATCAATCAATCAATCAATCAATCAAATAAATAAATAAATAAATATTCTTTGATTGCCCTCAACAGCACAGGATCCTGGACTGACATTCACTTGCAGCACAGCTGAGTCGATAATTATTTTCTTCTCAAAAATCTTCCTGCCAACTGTGAGCTTTGACACGGAACATTCAGATATCTGCTGGAAAGCCACCAAATATTTGATTATCTGCGTTAGACAGCCGATGCCCTTTTTATTTCAGTCGAGGACACTGAGTTTTCATCCATCTCTTTCCACGTTTGATATTGGTAGGCACTCAGCATTTGGCTGAGATGACTGGCAGCAAGGGCAATAAGAATGTGGAAGTATTTTTATGAATGACATGCAGTACAATCTGTAACTGGGTCGTGTTTGGTCATCAACATGCAATAGCACCAAGGCTGCAATCATCTTTTTCAGGTGCGGGTGGGGAGGAGATTCTACTGCTGTTGCTTCACCATATCCAAAGCTCTGCTGGTTTCATCTGACTTCTCCTCCCCCTTCTTTTTATCACATTACATGTGTTAATCAGCTGAGTGATACCTCTGCTATCTGTGTCTTGTGAATGGTTCCCTATAGCACTACAGGTGTTAATACAAATCATTCCAGCCGTTGCTACCAATCTGTTAGTATAAAAGGTTAATGCTGTGCCTAACTTAACATATATTGGAGCGCTAATTATCACTGACTCTGATCTTCACATCTCATTACCATCCTGCTCTCTCACACTTCCTCTATATACCAGCCAACAAAGATTTCACAGAGTGAATCTGAAAACGTGGGCTTGAGTCCACAAACACAATGATAAATTCATTAAGCTCAATTGGTCTTTTATTTAAAAGTGCGTATCTTACACAAAAAGTGCATCCAGGATATGCGCAAACTGTGTACAGTTGGATGGAATTGTGCAGGACAGGATGGAGCGACTGAATGCCAGCAAGGCTGAAATGGGATGTAATTACCTGCGTGGCTCGTCCCTCTTTGAGAGCTCAGTTCCCTGGAGAGCGGGGGAATGGTTGGAGGGATACCGACTAGTGTCAGGTGGGCTGAGGTAGAAATTCTGCAAAATCCATTATCAGTAAAGCCAACATCACACACCAAGGGTACCAAGGGTGTGGCCTGCCCACAAAACTACAGTGGTACCTCGGGTTAAGAACTTAATTCGTTCTGGAGATCCTTTCTTAACCTGAAACTGTTTTTAACCTGAGGTACCACTTTAGCTAATGGGGCCTCCTGCTGCCGCTGCGCCACCGCCAAGCGATTTCTGTTCTCATCCTGAAGCAAAATTCTTAACTCGAGGTACTACTTCTGGGTTAGCGGAGTCTGTAACCTGAAGCGTCTGTAACCTGAGGTACCACTGTATTAAGAACCAGTTTGGAGGAGCCTAATACTGACTGCTAGAGTTAAAAACAACTAGCATATAGATGCAAGGAGGGCTCTGGATGCACAGTACTGCAAAAACAAAAACCTTGGGTTGAGTAAGTTTTTCAAGGACTGTGGTTGAATGAGAGATGGCGGGGTGATGGGATGGCTGAAAATGGTCAGGGATAAGATGAAACAGCCCAGATGGTGCATTTTGTTTCCTGTACAGGGTGTGTGTTAATGGATAAGCTCTCACAGGCTCTTTGGGACTCTGTCCTGTAATGCATTGCTGAATAAAAAGACTGACTAATTGAGAATATGGTCTGAGCCCCCCAAAGTACTGAACCCCTGAAAAGGAATTTTCTCTCACAGGGTCAAAGCAAGAAGTGAATGGAACACCCCATTCTGCACACGCGCACACCCACACATACCACCCATAATTCATTCTCTCTCTCTCTCTCTCACTCACACACACACACACACACACACACACACATCTTCTCTCCTCTTCATCAACACATCTATTTTGGAAAGAGGTCTGTCCATCCATTTGTTCTCCTTAGGTTAAAGACATCATCATCAAACTCAGCACAAGTGTTTCCAAAGCTGAGTGCCAGTCGCTATTGACATTTCAACACCAGCTGCCATTTTGAATCAAGATGGAGAACCAAAAAGCAACTTTGGCATACGGGGTCCCCCCCCCCTCCTCATTGAATCCCCCATAACTCTTTTTTATTTCTGCCATAGGTTCAGCCACCTTTCAAGATAGCATCACAGGAAATGGCATGAGACTTCCCGAGGTAGGGATGGGGATGGACTTCATCACTGTTTGGATCCCAGGTACCATTTTGATTTGAGCTGGCAGGCGAAAACATGACTTTGGTGTACAGGGTTTCTCACATCTTCATTGAATCCCCACAAAAACCCTGTGAAGTAGTTTAGGCAGAGAGGCAGTGACTGGCTTCCAAAGTCACACAGTGAACTTTGTGGCTGAGCGATAGAGCTACCACACTCCCAAGGTGATCTGAAGTCTCTAGGTATGCCTGAATCCCTTGAGGTGGCCAGGGAGTAGAGGGCTTGAATTTCCATGTGCATAGACTGGGGCCGGTGAACTCTGCTCCTTCCTCCCCTCTCCCAATTAACCTCCATCTCCAGGGCTTAGTAGTGAGAGGGAGTTCAGAGGAAGAATTGCCAGGTCCTGCCCCTGTGACATCACCAGAGACCATCCATTAGGTCCCAGGTTTGGGCCTCAAAATCCCAGGGTCTGGAATGAATGTTCCTGACCTGGCAACCCTACCAAATGGGGATTTGAACCCAGGTCCTAGTCCAGCACCCTAACCACTAGGCCACTCAGGGCACCCCACCCCACCTGTCATAGTAGGAAGCATTCTGCTAGCTGCTCTAGGGTGGTCCACAACTGCATCGCTTTCAAGTTCTTCCCATTCCAGGGCTCAGCAAGGCATGCTACTCGCTGCTGGAAAGAGGGGCTGATGGGCCAGGGATCAGAGCCAAAGAACCAGACAAATCACCAGATGGGTCCAGTCATTTTCCATCCACATTTCAAGCTCAAAACACAAAGGCAGAGAGAGTGCAAGGAAGAGGGCCATGGAAGAGGGCCAGAGTCAGACTCATTATTTCTTGCAACTTCCCCTCATCTCACAATGTCAACCAGAGCTAAATATGCAATGTGATGCCCAGGCTGATATGTCTTGTTCTTACTGGGCAACCTGAGCAATGCCAAGGCGAGCAGCAACCAGGGCCAGTCCCATACATTCTTATATAATTTGATATAGTGTTATTGTCCTAATACAGTGGTACCTCGGGTTACGTACACTTCAGGTTACATATGCTTCAGGTTACAGACTCTGCTAACCCCGAAATAGTGCTTCAGGTTAAGAACTTTGCTTCAGGATGAAAACAGAAATCGTGCTTCGGTGGTGCGGCGGCAGCAGGAGGCCCCATTAGCTAAAGTGGTGCTTCAGGTTAAGAACAGTTTCAGGTTAAGAACAGACCTCCGGAACGAATTAAGTACTTAACCCGAGGTACCACTGTACAGTCATACCTCAGGTTACGAACGCTGCGGGTTGCGCGTTTTCGGGTTGCAGACCGTGCTGAACCCGGAAGTACTGGAACAAGTTACTTCTGGGTTTTGGCGCTCGCGCATGCGCAGGAGTGCAAAATGATGTCACATGCATGCGCAGATGCGGCGCTTCAGGCTGCGAATGCTGCAGGTTGAGAACGTGCCTCCCATACGGATCACATTTGCAACCAGAGGTATGACTGTACATATGTGGATATTAATAGCTTACTACATTTTGTATAAACTTATTCCCATTGTTGTCATGTTGATCCAAACAAAGTCAACATCTGTAAGCAGTCCGTTCATAAGTTGCAAGTGTTGTCATGTTGTCGGTCCACTGATTAAAGGGTATCATATCTCTATTCTTCCAATTCATCAGTATGAGTTTCTTGGCCAACTTGAATAAAATATGGGGGGGCAGACAAGCTCAACCCCACAAAATTGATCACAAGCACAAACCCCACAAAGCTCATCAACTCTGGGGAACCCTCTCACATATTTTATTGGGAGGAGCTAGCAAAGGGACCTCATCCCCTAGGAGTTGGCACCTATGATGGCACCCGTCAAGCAAGAGACAGAGGCACCCATCTTTCGGCACCCACAACTTCCGTTGAAGCATTAGGGACGAGGGAATGCTCTCAACTTCACTCTGCGCTCCTGCCCTCTCGTGCGGCTCAAAGACCTGAAAGAGCCTGCTTTCCTCCCAACCTCGTTATTAGGCACTTGTGTTTCTGATGGCGTCTGCATTGCAAATCAATGCTCGGGTCCCGCACAGTTCAGGGCCATGCATAATGCAGTGTACCTGCACATCATATAATAGCGCTCATTATTAAACATGCCTGTTAGCTGCAGCGCTGCTCCCAAAATCTGAAATAAGAGTCCTTCTCGTGCCCTGAAGCCTTGGGGTTTTGTTCAAGGCATGCAGGCTTCCAAGAAGACGCCTTGCCCAACTGGAAAGACAAGGTCAGTGCTACTAGGCATGTGCCAGATGTGTCAGAATGCGCCTCAGGAACACAGGTAACACATTTAGACGAGATGCCTGATGTGATGCAGAAACATAAGGAGCCGCCTTGCACCAAATCAGACCCCCTCGGCCCATCTAGATTAGTACTAGGACCCTCGTACCTACGGGACCGCCTCTCCAGGTATGCCCCACGGAGGACCTTAAGGTCCATAAATAGCAACGCCCTAGAGGTCCTGGGCCCTAAGATTAGCCTCAACCAGAGCCAGGGCCTTTTCAACACTGGCTCCGGCCTGGTGGAATGCTCTGTCTCATGGGACCAGGGCCCTGCAGGATCTGATTTCTTTCTGCAGGGCCTGTAAGACAGAGTTGTTCTGCCTGGCCTTTGGCTTGGAATCAACTTGATCCCCTTCCCCTCTTTCCTTTTTCCTTTCTCCTTTTGTGATGGAACTCCTATGTGGGGACTTCCCTAGTTTTTTTTTTTTTTCTGGCCCACCTAGGACCAGTCTGGATAGTTGGCCTTGGTGAAGATTTGACGTTTTCATCCCCAAAAAGTTTTTGATTTGAGTTTCTACTGAAATGAGGATGCATTTTAATATTGTATTTTAATCTTGTTTTTAAGTTGTATTTTAATCAATTGTTTTTATACCTGGTGTTACCCACCCTGAGCCCGGTCTTGGCTGGGGAGGGCGGGGTATAAAGAAAATTTATTATTATTTATTATTATTATTATCATTATCATCATCATCATTACTACCTGCACTGACGGGCAGCAGCTCTCCAGGGTTTCAGGCAGGGGACGTATCCAGCCAAGCCTGGAGCTGCCATGGGGGAACCGTCTGCATGCAATGGAGGTGTTCTGATACTCAGCTACAAAGGACTTTCCTATGCAGGGTTCCAGGTAACCTGCTGGACGCCTTTTAACAAGGCTTCTAGAATATCCATCCTTGTCCAGGATCTGAACTGGTCTTATTTATATGTTGTCGTTTTATGGCAGATGAAGGTGATAGACTATATGGAATTGGCAGAAATGACTGGCAGAATCCGGGACCAGGAAGAAGAGTCGGTGGAAGAAGATTGGAAGAAATTTAAAGATTACTTACAGAAATATTGTAAAATTAATGAATGTTAGAATGATGTTGGATAGAAATCAAGTGGTTTCTAGCTGTAATGCTTTGAGAGAATATGAAAAAAAAGGCTTATAAATGGGTAAAAGCTTAATGGTAAGGATTTGCTGAACTAATAAATTTAAGTGGAATACAAAAAAGGGAGGTATGAGGAGGTCCGGGGGGGAAAGCTTAAGGAAAATAAGAAACGGAAAATTAATGTGTTTTTAACTGTTTTTATTTTGCATTTTTATTTTTATTTTTCCATTTTTAGTGTAATATGTTAAAAAATCTTAATAAATATCTTATAAAAAAAATATATGTTGTCGTTTTAACTGTTTTTTAAGAAATAGCCAGTGTGGTGTAGTGGTTAGAGCTTCAATGGCCGCAGCGCCTCCTCTCTCTTTGGAAAGGAGCCTATGATTGATGGTGCGCCATGCTTGGCTCAGCAGTTCAGCATCGTCCACCCCCTCAAAACAGCAGGTGGGGATGAGCAGTGGCGTAGCGTGGGGGGTTCAGGGGGGGCCCGGCCGCACCGGGTGCAACATCGGGGGGGGGGGCGCGCTCACACTCGCAGCTCTCTGCCCCTACCTGGCTCATTCACTCTCTCTCACTGCAGTGCTGGCTGTGCGAATCCGATCCGAGCCGCTGGGTGGCCGCCCACTATGGAGGGGGTGGGTGCCAGGCGTGCGGTGCGGAGAGAGAGCGAGGGACTATCTGGGGGAGGGACAGTGCAGCGGCCACCCAGCGCAGCGCTGAGCGCGGGAGAGAACCACACCAGACCAGACCAGGCAGCAGCAAGAAGAAGCTGGCAGCGGCGGCAGGTTAGGGGGCGGAAATTACTTGCCTTGCCCCAGGTTAGGGGGCGCAAATTACTTGCCTTGCCCTGGGTGCTGACAACCCACGCTACGCCACTGGGGATGAGCCCCCTGCTAAGGGACATTGAGGGTGACACATCCACCCGCTAGAATTGGTGTGCCTGACCTTGACTAGCCACAGCCTCTCAGCCTAACTCACCTCACAGGGTTGTTGTGAGGATAAAATGGGGGAGGGGATTAGATTTTTTTTAAAAGGTGGACTATAAATGCAACAGATAAAGAAAGAGATAAAATATATTTATGGTTGCTGTTATTTAATTTCATAAAATTTACATGCCGCTTGATTTTAGAAACAAACAAACAAAAAAACCCTCAGAGTTGTTAACTGAAATATACTCAGAGTTGAGAGTGGATTTCATGCTCTTTATTCAGCTCATAGTGGTGAGGAGGAATGAAAGTTCCCCCAGAATGTCTGCTTTATATACATTATTTACACAATGGGCTCCACGTGATTGGCTAATTCTGGGATTCTCCTGTAGGCCAATCAGGTTGCGGATTCACTTCCACCTGGAGCTGGATTGGGTGGCTCCTGTGGCCCAATCAGACTGCTGCATTCTGGATCCTATTGTTCTAGGACCAATCAGACTGCTGCATTTTGGATCCTATTCAACTCAGTAGATAACACCAACAAAGAGAATAAAGCAATAACATTATGAGTAAAAAAAGAGAACTCTTTCAAACCTTCAAAAGATAAAATGGGCAATGGACTAGCTATTCGTTTCATTTAAAAATAATAATATTGCTTTCAATATGCTACTGTGCTGTGAATGGCACTGAGATGCCGCATGGGGAGAGATGCATAAATCAAATTGATAATAATAATAATAACAATTTTCTTAAGTTCCTAGGTTCACATGTAAATTAGACCCATAAGTTAGAGGTGCCCCACCCTCTTAATTCTGCTCTTGCACTCAAGGTCTGGGAATGGGTTACACTGCCGCAGACGGAACACCAACACAAGGGTTCAAGTGAGTGAAATGTCAGCTGCGAGGCTGATTTCCATGCACCTGACAGCCCCGTTCGTAACAATGCCTAATTAGCAAAGCTTTCGAGCAGCCGCTGCATTAATTTAACGCGAAAATCTCAGAGAGCTGGATTGGATTTCCTCCCCCCGCCCATCATCTTCTGCCTGTAAAATTAACCTAGGGGGCTCCCTACACATGTTTTCATTAGGGAAGGCACACCGAGGTGGGGGGTGGGGAGGAAGAAGGTCATTGATGAATTTGAATAGTAACTTTAATCTTTGTGCTTAATTTCTCTCTCGCGTGCTCTTTCCCGAGTTATTTTGATTATAAAAGCTTCAGAGAGTTCTCAATCTCTCATATATATATATATATATATATATATATATATATATATATATATATGCAGGTTTTGGTGTCTTCGGGTGTCTTCCCGTGTAAGAGTCGGGGTGTCTGTGCGACGTTTCGACGAGGTCTCACTCGTCATCTTCAGGCTGGTGCTTTCGGCTTCTTGTTACTGGAACAGAGCTCTTAGACGGGAAGACACCCGAAGACACCAAAACCTGCATTCCTGTACCCGTGAAAATCTACGAAAGCAAATATATATATATATATATATACACACATACATACATACATACATATACACATACACCCTTGCTAATAGCTTTAATGTATGGATCCAGTCTCTCAATTCTGTGGCTGGAGGGAGTAGCTATTAAATGAAATCCTTTCGGTGTCAATTTTATGAATGACACATGAAAAAGAACACACAGAGAGAGACTCGCCAGTTTAGAAACTTGAAGGTCATCTAGAGGAGAGGGTTATTATTATTATTATTATTATTATTATTATTATTATTAGATTTGATATCCCACTTTATCACTACCCGAAGGAGTCTCAAAGTGGCTCACAATCTCCTTTCCCTTCCTTCCCCACAACAAACACTCTGTGAGGTGAGTGGGGCTGAGAGACTTCAGAGAAGTGTGACTGGCCCAAGGTCACCCAGCAGCTGCATGTGGAGGAGCGGGGAATCAAACCCAGTTCACCAGATTACGAGTCCACCGCTCTGAACCATTACACCACACTGGATCTCACTATTGATGGCTTCTATTGATGGCTCTCACTATTGATGGCTTCTAGCCACGATGGCTCTGCTCTGCCTCCAGAGTCGGGGGCAGCAATGCTTCTGAATACCAGTTGCCGCAAACCGCAGGAGGGGAGAGGTATCATGCGCTCGGTTCCTGTTTGTGGCATCTGTTTGGCCACTGTGAGAACAAGATGTTGGGCACGATGGACCACTGGCCTGACCCACCAGGCTCTCCTTATGTTCGGCATTATATTTCTGGCATTCCTCAGCCACCCCAGGCTCATTTGGGAGGAAGTTTGGTCTATAAATTGAATAAATTGTTGTTAGTGTTCCTATTAATACTCTACAGCCTTTTATTTATTTATATTTTATAAACTTTTATTAGCTTTTTAAGATACCATTTTCAACAGTGATTAAACCTACTTTTACATCTTATGCGATTTTTGACTTCCATCAACCCTGTCTGAAAAATTTCCATTCTAATCTCTTAGTAGACATTTCCCTATTACATTTAAATCTCATAACCAATATTTCTATTCTTTATCTACTTTGTAATGTTTTGTATATTTCTCCTTACAAAACTTCTTGTAGTCCTGCTAGCGTAATTTGTTGGTTACAATTGTTCTTCAGATAGTTCATATACTTCTTCCAATCGTCTGTGAAATGGACTATGCAGAACTGGACAAAATGACAGGAAGGATTCGAAACCTGCGGGACCAGAGATTCACTCTACAGCCTTTAAAATGTGTTTGTGGGAACGGGGTCATTGTTTTGTTGCCTCTATTTTGACTGTATTTGTGCTTTTGCCTTGTGAACCACCCTGAAAATTTTTGATGAAGGGCACTATATAATTCTAATAAATAAAATATTACCAGAGACATCTCCACAACTACATCCCCCAAATGGATGCGATTGTGACTAGGAATGGGGGAGATTCAATTTGATTCAATTCACACTACAAGGCAAACTTATCTAATTTGTACTTGCCAAAACAATTTGCAAAACGAAACACAGCCATCCTTCAAATTCCTCACTTCTCTGAATTTTGCAATACCAGCCAAGTAATGTTGGGGTGTGTGTGAATATATTAGGATATAAGATAAGAAGAGCTTGCTGGATCAGGCCAATGGCCCATCTACTCCAGCATCCAGTTCTTACAGTGGCCAACCAGATACCCTACGGGAAACCTGTAAGCAGGATCCAAGCACAAGAGCAATCTCTCCTCCTGTGGTGGAGCGACAAATGTGAATTTTACCTTTCTACGGTAGGCTAAATTCTCCACACACACCGCCTCTGTTTTTATTTTATTTTAATATTATTTACTTTACAGCTACATTTATAT
The DNA here is from genome assembly GCF_965113315.1 of Podarcis vaucheri. Lineage (NCBI taxonomy): Eukaryota > Metazoa > Chordata > Lepidosauria > Squamata > Lacertidae > Podarcis > Podarcis vaucheri. The sequence goes on along the minus strand of NC_138753.1, from coordinate 14,766,190 downwards.
CCCACCTTTTACAGTGGCATAGCATGGGTTGCCAGTCTCCGGGGCTGTGCGAAGAGGGGAAGAGAAATGGGAAGAGTACACATGCGCATTCAATTGCCTAATGGCATCTGCGTCACCCAAGAGCTTGCAGCCACAGAGATAAGAAAAGAAGAGTCATTCTGGAGAGGTCACTTCCTGGTTTGCATTGAGAAGGCATTTTCAGTGGAGCTCAGTGACAGGAGCACACAGCTGTATTGAGGCAGCAATGGGTGCGGAAAGTGGCCCCACTGCACCATGCCATTGCCTTCTAATTCCAAGGAGCTCAAGGTACCACAGTTCTGCCCCACTTTTTCCTGACAGCCACCTTGTGAGGTAGACTAGGCAGGCACTCAAGAACACACCAAATGAGCTTCAAAGCCAAGTGGGAATCTGAACCCAGGTCCTAGTCTGACAGTCTAACCCAGTGGTTCCCAAAATGAGCAGTACTGCCCCCTGGAGGACAGAGGGATTACTCAGGGGGCACTAAGAGGCAAAGGGGGGCTCTGGGTGTTCAAATGACTAGGAGACTTTGAAAACCTCGTGTCACTGGCTCAAGTTCATCAATTTTCATGAATTCGTTCAACTAAATAATTGCAATTGGACTTTGAATAAACATGTTACCGTTTTGAATTTTATTGTGCTATTATCTTCCTTAGTAGCTTGTTCAAACTGCTGTTCTGAATAATGCTTCTCATAGGGTAGAGTAAGGGGCACTGGGGGTGAGTTTATAGACCAATGGGGGTGTCCGCCAAAATTGTGGGAACCCCTGCTCCAACTGCTATACCATGCTGCCTCTCTGTATCCTCCATCCGGGCAGCAAGAGAGGCTCCTTGGCAGACTTTCCGTCTCTGCTGGCTGAGCGCTGATATTGTAGGTTTTCCCTTCTGCTCGCTGTTGGTTTACTCTCCAACATCTCTTCCTTGTGTTGACTTAGGCCTCCCCTTCTCCCAGCAGCCATTGGGGAGGAGAGGATATTTGCATAATGCCCCCTCCATTTGCCGCTTTGCTTCACTGACTCCTGACAGGATGCACTTTTTTATTGGTATTATTATTAAACAGCTTCCCCAGAAGGAAACATCAGCCTTAAAGCACACACACACTCTTTTCAGAAACACATGTGGTCTCATTAGTTTCTCTCTCCCTTCTCCCCATCTTACCCCATGGGGTAGCTCTCTCTCTCTCTCCCCCCTCCTTTCCCGCCCCCTTCACATCCCAAACAACAGAGGGTGCATGCCGTTAGTTTGGGCTGGCTCAGGAACTCACTGGGGGCCCTTAACTTTCAGCAAAGCAATTAATTATCAGCAATAATAGTCAACCCGTCTTTTTCCCTGACCCATATTTCGCTCCATCTGCCTCCCTTTCCTCCAATGCCTTCCTTTGACTCTGCTCCTCAGAATTACCTTCAGTGCTGTGCATGAGAACCACACTGCACAATTCCCATTTCAGCCCATCTGAAACCCTGAAGCATTGCTGCCAGTCAGTGTTACTGGTGTCTGACTGTGTATAAGGCAGCACCTGCTCCTAGCAATTATTATTATTATTATTATTATAACTTAAATACAGTGGTACCTCTGGTTATGAACTTAATTCATTCCAGAAGTCCGTTCTTAACCTGAAACTGTTCTTAACCTGAGGTACCTCCCGCTGCCACCGCATGATTTCTGTTCTCATCCTGAGGTAAAGTTCTTAACTCGAGGTACTACTTCCGGGTTAGCGGAGTCTGTAACCTGAAGCTTCTGTAACCTGAGGTGTTTGTAACCTCAGGCACCACTGTACCGCCCTATACTTGGAGGTCTCAGGGCGGTTCACAGAAAAGATCACAATATATAAAATCAAAATAAAATGCTCTCCCAGTGAAGGTCAGGCAGACATCTACAGAATTGGCACCTGCTTAAAACTCACCTGTTGTCAGGCTTCAGGAAAGCAGCTTCCTCCCTCCCTTTGGCCGTGGATAAGCAGAACAAAGCAAAAATGGTCTCTTGCCATTTAAAGAGATTCTAATGATCACAGCTCAAGAACAAAGAGTCCATCTCAGAGTAAAGGTGCTCCCAATTAAAGTTTCCACCCACTTCCCCCCTAGCCACTTCCATCTTGCAACCTGACCTCGCAGCCACTGTGCTTTTTTGTGTGGCCACCTTCTCTGCTCTACGTGACCTTGGACTGATAGGCTGGACACTTTCTAGTGAGACAGAGTCTGTTAGCTCTCTCTCTCCCCTGTTCTTCTTCACTTTGCTGTTCACCCCCTAGTTCTTCCCAACTGTTGTCTTCAGAACTATGCCCCTCTGCAAACCACGGTTCCATATCTATACTGCTCCACTGCTCCTGGGCAGCTTCAGGATCCTGGTCAGCAGCAGGGAGAGGGAGAGGAAGAGGCTCCCACCATTCCTCAGCATAGCTGTACTCCTCCTGGTCTCAGACACCTGTTCAGCCAGGCTTTCCCTGAAGGGTGATCCAGCCAGCTAGTGTTGGTATATTAATTTGATCTACTGATTTGTGATGTATTCGTTGGATGGATGTCTTCCTACATACATAAAAAATGCAAGGCTGTCATCATGTAGCCCTACCCCCACCCATTGGAGGATCTGTAAATAATACATTATCATATTCAACTATATGACTTTTAGAAGACATCCTTGTTTAGGGAAGTTGTTAATGCCTGATATTTTACTGTGGTTTTATAGTTTGTTGGAAGCCGCCCAGGGTAACTGGGCCAACCCAATCATAAATAAAAAATATGATGATGATGATGTGCCTCATCACAATCCTGGATTTGCAAGAAGTTAGGGTGTGGGAGATGAAGATACAAGAAGAGGGGGACACTGAGAGGCAAGAAGAGGTAGCTTAAAACAACAGCAGAAATTTGAGTAAAGCAGGAATGGAGGGACATTGAGAGGGAAACAGTGGGGAACGGCAGAATGGCAGGAGGGGTTGTCAATCAAAGTGAGCAGGGACACAGCTCCTAGTAATTTTATGGTGAATTTTTATTTTTCCTCCTTTTACCACCATGAAGTTTTGTTTTCCTTTGTGTTGGCAGCATAGAAATAAAAACGAATGAACGAATAAATGAGAGATGGCGTGCTCACTTCCACAAGAGTTGCTCAGCAGCATCTGTAAGGCGATTAGCATGTTTCGATAGCACCTCTTTGCGGCTCATCGCGTACTTGACAGAGCAACTGGTGGAGGCGGCGGGAGGGGGAAGGAGGGGAGGAAGGAACACCTTGTGCTCAGAATGTGACAAGCCAAGTCACGTGAAGAGGAGCGCTGCAGAGCCCAGGCAGAAAGTGACGGAGACAGCCTTGACACCAGCCTCAGGAGCGCACGTCTCCATCTGATAAGGTGTTCGCAGGAAATCAAAGGAGAGACAAGATCAGCTTCAAGAGAGAACCCTGTCCTGTTCTGCGCTCACAACAGAGCTGGCTTCTTCCTGTGCATGCCAGACAAGTCGGCACGTGCCAGCATCACTGCTTCCTCCATCTCTCTCTCACCTGCCATTGTTGGCAGTGCTACAGTGTGCCATGCAAAATTGTCCCTGACCATGGACTTTGAGGCGTTCTGCCCACCATGTTGACACCAGCTGCATGCCCATTCCCCAGGGGCATTAGAAGAACATAGGAAGCTGCCTTATACTAAGTTAGACCTCTGGTCCAACTAGCTCAGTACTGTCTACACTGACTGGCAGCAGCAGCTGTCCAGGGTTTCAAGCAGGAGTCTCTCCCAGGGATGGTGGGTGTTGAACTTGCAACCTTCTGCATGCCCTTGTGCCAAGTTTGGCAATGATGCCTCGAGAGGCAGTTGAACTTATGCCAAAATATGGGCAAAATCATGCCAATTTCACATTTCAAACCATCATCTTGATTCAAAATGGCGGGTGGCATCCAAACATTGACGAAGAATGCTACTCCCACCTTAGGAATGCTTGTGCTAAGTTTGGTGACAATATATTGAGTGGTGGTTGAACACATAGAGAGCAAACAAACAAACAAACGGACAAAAAAACCATTTCCCAAAATATGTAATCGATTTATTTCTATACCGCTCTTGTGCCCAAATGATTTCTGAGCGGTTTGCAACTATGGAATAATAATAATAATAATAATAATAATAATAATAATAATAATAAATTTTTATTTATATCCCGCCCTCCCCAGCCGAAGACGGGCTCAGAGTGGCTAACATCAAATGTATAATACATTAACATAAAATCAGACAATCAATTAAAATACATCCTCAAATCAGATCAGGATCAGAATAAAATCCAATCAAATGGCAACCCGCAGATTAGGGTTGGGGACCTTAAATGCTCACCAGGCCCAACTGTCTGTGCTGAACTTATATGGGCCTGTGAGAAAAATTGGGAGGCCACTTTCATGCAAGTTCTTATGAAAGGGGAGAGGGAGTCAGACTGAACCCCAACCAAAGGCCTGGCAAAACAGCTCCGTCTTGCAGGCCCTGCAGAAAGATGTCAAGTCCCGCAGGGCCCTAGTCTCTTGTGACAGAGCGTTCCACCAGATTGGAGCCACAGCCGAAAAAGCCCTGGCTCTAGTTGAGGCCAGCCTAACCTCTCTGTGGCCTGGGACCTCCAAGATGTTTTATTTGAATACCGTAAGTTCCTCTGTGGGACATACCAGGAGAGGCGGTCCCATAGGTACGAGGGTCCTAGGCCATATCATTACACAATAAAAACACTTGATAAAAATCAGATTACTGCAGAAAAGGGAGCGAACTGAACTTACACCTGGATAAATGAGAAACTTGGAAAAGGCAAAAATGGACCGATTCCCCCCTCCTTACAAAGGAGGGATTATGCATCATCAGGGCCACGTTTAAAATAGCAATGCATGAAGGGAAATTGTAGATTTATGCAGCCGATGGGCACATCAGGAGAAAGTCACTCCAAAAATAAAAAATAAAATAAAAATTGCTGATGAATAATCAGAACATAAGTGGGGCACGAAACAGCTGAAGCAGTGAGAAAAGGGTGCACTTGCGGAATACTCAATCAATGAAAACGGCGGCACTCTGGTGCAATGTTAGAAGTGGCTTGGAGTACTCTTGAGCCACCAGGCAAGAGGAACTGAAAGAACTCAATAGCGACTGCCTTGGATGGAGTAAGAGAAGGAGAAGGGGGTGAGGATCTCAGGAGAACAATGTTTCCATTGGCCTCGTTCTTAATATTCAGCAATTAGTGCTCACCCGGAGGAAAATAGTTAGGCGACAAATTGTAAGATGGAACATATACCTCTGGATGAAGGGGAACTATTGTGCAGCTGAAGAGCTTTCTCGTGAACATTCCCCATCCATTCACACACACACCCCATAGTCTCCAATTGCCACAAAAATGCCGGGACCTTCACGAAAACCCTTAAGCCATCACCGCTTCTCACTTTGTCATGCAGAGTCCCGAATTCCCAACTGCAAGCCTTTCCTCCCCCCCCCTCCAAAAAAAACCCCCAGTCCATTACCAAGACAAGACACCAGTCTAGCACATCCACTGCTAGACCTGTAGATGCTAAGGAGAAGCAGAGTTCAGCTGCTGGGGATCACAAATGGGGAGAGCGATGTTGCACTCATGTCTTGTTTACAGGTCTTCCAGAAGAGGCATCTGGTCGGCCACTATGAGTGCAAGATGCTGGGGAGATGGGCCTTTGACCTGATAACAGCTTTAAAACTCTTATTATAAAACCAGTCCTAATTAACTGACTACCCTCTTGTTCTTTTGAGATTTCTCCGCAGCCCCTTTTGTCTTGCCTCTTTCCATCAACCTGCTCTCTCCTGCCCCTGGACCTTGCCCGTAACCACATCTCTTCCACTGGCCTTCCCCTCAAATAGATGTTTCCGTGCCCTCCAACATTTCACAAATCAAGATACAAAGGAACACTCTTGTAACAGCCAGGCTCAGATGCCAGGAATCAATGCCATTACACATTGCTGAAGGCTCTGTTCTCTCTGCTGCACTCACTGACTCTCCCATAGCCCAGCCAACGCTGATTTTAAAGGAGAGACAGCTTTGTGCCCTTGTGGATCAAGATACCTTCGTGAAACAAAATCATCACCTTATAACTCAGAGCCATCTGATGAAGCAGAGCATCGGAAGTATCAGGGCAAGTGCGTATTTTTTCACACAGCGTTTAGTCCTTCGCTACAGACCAACACAAGGCAGCAGAAGGGACAACAGCCAGTAAGGAGATGAAGCCCAAGAGAATGCCCCTTTGATATTGTTACATGCCACCCCAATCTCCAAGCAGTGCGCAATTCCAGGGGTTCAGTTACCCAGGGTTTGGTTTCCTCGGAATGAGGGACAGCAGATACTGTGGTGTCTTTAGGATACAGTGGTACCTCGGGTTAAGTACTTAATTTGTTCCAGAGGTCCATACTTAACCTGAAACTGTTCTTAACCTGAAGCACTACTTTAGTTAATGGGACCTCCTGCTGCCACTGTGCCGCCGGAGCCCGATTTCTGTTCTTATCCTGAAGCAAAGTTCTTAACCTGAAGCACTATTTCTAGGTTAGTGGAGTGTGTAACCTGAAGCGTATATATCCTGAAGCGTATGTAACCTGATGTACCACTGTATATGGTTTATTTACACACATATACAACCTGAGCCCATGATGGAGGGGCTCACAGAATTAACATCCTGAGAAGTTCTTGCTTCTCCCATGCAGAAATCAGGCATGACTCTGTCTCTCAGCTGCCCAGCCTGTTTCTTCCTTCCAGCTTCTAGCTCACAACACCTCAGCTCTGGCCTTCATCTTTCTAACTACCAGACAGTTGAGGGAGCAGGACCATTTTCCCTGAGGCACAAAGCCACTGCCTTTGTTACCTTAACAACCCATTGTGTTATGTATTCAGTGGTCTGTGCTTACCTGAGCTTGAGTCTGAACTAAGGATTCTGAGCCCCTGTGTTCTGATTCGATACATGATATCCAATCACATTTCAGGATTTCAGCCTCTGCCATTGGCCCTTAAATGCTGGCTTATGATTTGCAGCTTGGAAATTTAGACAGCCAATCACGTTGGGAGTGGGAGTGGCCCACTCTTTGCCCCTGTTGTCCAGTTCTGTTAGTTCAATAAAGGTTCTTGCTGTTATCACTGTGTCTTGCCTCGTGGGAACCCACCTACATTTCACTTAGGGTCATTACCAAGAAACTTTTCTGACTATTCCAGTGATTGGATCCTTCTTTGATCCAGGATTTAGAAGGAACTCAGCCATACAGTCTACTCACACTCCCCTCTCAAAACTCACAACAATATCTAGGGCTGAGACAGAGGAACGCAAAAGTTTGATTCCTAAAGCTAGCGCACAGCTTGGCAGTCAGGGTAGTAAAAGAGGAGATTAGCAAAGCCTGCATTGTGCAGCAAAAGAACAGAGGCTTATCTACGTGTATTGGCTAAGTGCCTTAGGGAGCTAATGTATCAAAGCTTTCTCTCAGAAGAAATGAATGGCAAAACATCAATGAGTCACAACTCAGTTCCTGGAGGGCACGACACTCTCCAGAATTTCAGGCAGGGTGCAGGCCCAGTCCTTCATGGAGATGTCAGGAATCGAATCTGGGACCCAGACCCTTCATTTGTCCCTATTTTCCAGGGACAGTCATGGATTTACAGAAGCCGCCCAATAACATACGTCCAGAATTTCCCAGACATATCCGGAATACAGCAGTCGGCAGCAGTGTCCGGGCAGAAATCGGCGAAAATGCCCAGGAAAATCTGGACATATGGCAACCCATGTCAGTTGTGTTGTTTTTGCAGATTATCCATAAAAATAGCCCAAAATGGCAAGTTTTTTTGGGGGGGGTGCAATTTTGCCAAAAATGCTCAACAACTTTTCTGTCTGAATTTTCGCTGTCTGGAAGATGACAACCCTACCCCAGTTTCTGATTTGATCCCAGAATATCCCACTTTTCCTTAGGATGTCCCTATTTTCATCAGAGAAATGTTGGAAGGTATGGAGGTTTGTGCCCCCCCCCCAGCCAAGGAGATGAGTAACTATACAACCTTAAGAAAACATCTGATGGCAGTCCTGTAGGAAAAATTTTGATGTCTAATTTTGTTATTATGTTTTTATACAGTATATGTTGGAAGCCACCCAGAGTGGGTGGGGCAACCCAGTGAGATGGGTGGGGTATAAATAATAAAATTACTATGATGATGATGATAATGATGCAATAAGGCTTGCCTATTTTCATGGGAGAAATGTTGTCGGGTAGGTGGTACCTTCTGCAAAAGGGATGCACAGCTGCTGAGCCACGACCCTTTCATTAAGCAGTGCTGACACAAGGCCTGGACAGATGGCTCCATCTATCATTTGCGCAGAGCCTGTCAGCCACCTGTAGGTGTGAGCGAGCTGCTTTAGCCACACTACCCTGGAATGCCTGCCAGCTGATTTGCCATTCATCAAGGAAATCACAGGGGCAACCCCAGTGCATTGATGCAGAAAGGGTTTCTAAAGAGAAGTAGGAATCGCCTCCCCTTCTAGATCTGATGAGTCTCATTAGGTGAGCAGATGCTGTTGCCACCAGACAGGAGCCTCCTCTTTCCTGGTACAAAAGCAATGGTCTCTATCCAGTTTGAGTAGGGAAGGTCTCTGTTTCTGAGAACTGTACAATCATCCCTACAAGCAGGCAGAGAGAAATTGCTGCCATCCCCTGGAACAGCCGCTGGTTAGATGTTTCCCAGAGTCTGTTCACGCTGGCATGGACGGTGGTATGTCCTTGGCAGCTGGGCCTGAGCTGGTCTCTCTGACCAGAGGCCTTCTGCCTCTCTTTTGGCCGGCTCTGTCATTTGGCCATTGGCCTCCTCAACTACCATGGGAACTTAACTCTCAAGAAGTGGGAGAGAGTGTGGCTCAGGTTGTCTCTCCCCCACCAGGTTGAGGGAGCCAGGTTACTGCTCCATACTCTCTCCTCCTTGCCCCTGATTCCCTCTATCTATCATCTATCTATCTATCTATCTATCTATCTATCTATCTATCATCTATCTATCTATCTATCTATCATCTATCATCTATCATCTATCATCTATCATCTATCATCTATCATCTATCTATCTATCTATCTATCATCTATCTATCTATCTATCTATCATCTATCTATCTATCTATCTATCTATCTATCATCTATCTATCTATCATCTATCTATCTATCATCTATCTATCTATCTATCTATCTATCTATATCTATCATCTATCTATTCCATAAAATGTTGCACACTGCTAGACTGAAGGGGGGTGGGGACCTCAAACCAGTTTACAAAAAAAAGATAAAACAAGGAAATCAAGGGGGAAAAGTACAATAATAGTTTAAAACATCCAAAGAGTTAAATGGTAAAGCAGATTTAAATTCACAACAACTTTCTAAGCAGGCTTGCCAAAACAAGAATGGTTTTAACAGGGGACAAAAAGAATACAGTGTAGGCACCTGCTTGATATCAATAGGCAGGGAGTTCCGAAGAGTAGATGCTGCCACACTAAATGGTCAAGTTCCTGCAAATGCAGAACAGCTATTATGTGGGACATGTAGTCATGCCACTTCCACTGATCAAAGCGGTCGAGTGGGCACATGTGGGCGAGGTGATCTCATAAGTAAACTGGTTACTCTGAGCATTAGAGTGTTGTTGGGCACACCCTGTGCCACTCCCCAGTCATGCACCTTTCCTGTCACATGCCACCCTCAGCCAATCAACATACGGCCCACATCAACATCCCATCCCTTTCTCACTCCTGCACCCCCTTACCTGAAATCATACATAACATCATAGGATATATCCCTTAATATATCAACATGCACAGAACAGTTGTAGTGACACTGCACTCTGCAGCTTTCACAAGTATTTGTACTTCCTGGAAACCCCACAATGCTCTCAACTGATGCACAACTAGGGTGAGGGACACCTGGCTTGACAGCAGTACATGTAAAAAGGCTCTTCTAAGGCTCTTAGTAGACCACAAGCTTAACATGAGTCAACACTGTGATGCAGCAGCAAATAAAGGCAATGCAATTCTAGGCTAATATAGTATCCAGGTCAAGGGAAGTCATAGTCCCTCTCTATTCTGCCTTGGCCAGACCACACCTGAAGGTCTGTGTCGAATTCTAGTACCACACTATGTCCACCTGGAGTCCTGTGTTCACTTCTGAGTACCATATATTAAGAAGGATATTAGCAAACTGGAACTTGTGGAGAGGACGACGACTAAGATTATCAAAGGTCTAGAAACACAGCCTTGTGAGCAACAGTTGAAGGAGCTGGGTATGTTGAGCCTGGAGAAGAGAAAACTGTGAGGTGATAGGATAACCATCTTCTCATAGCTGAAGGACTGTCACATGGAAGATGGAGCAAGCTTGCTTTATGCCGTTCCAGAGCATAGGACCCAAACCAACAGATTCAAATAACAAGAAAGGAGATTCTGACTAAACATTCAGAGTTACTTTCTGACATCAAGAAGCATTCAACAGTAGAATAGCCTACCTTCAGAAACCTTTGTTGGAGGTTTTTCAACAGAGATTGGTTGGCTATCTGTCAGGGATCCTTTAGCTGTGATTCCTGCATTGCAGGGGGTTGGACTAGATTACCCTTGGGGATCCAGTCCAATTCTGCAGTTAGGCTTTCCTGCCCATGCAGGCAGCCAGGGAGGCTGCAGAGCACTGGATTAGATGTTTAATAGAAAGAAAAACCACGCACAGCAATACATATACTTATGAAGGTTTCTCTGTGGATGCTTACTGCAAAATAACCCCCACACTAAATTTGAAAGGTCGTACCCTCAAGCACGCCTTTCCTGGCTTTCAGGCTTTGGGCTGATCTCTGGCATCTATGATATGGATCCAGAAATTATTTATCGGACAGAATCTACTTTTTCATCTTTTGCTGTTCGCTATTTCCCTCCCTCCCTCAATTAGCAATCTGGTTGTTTACTGCCTCTCTCCCTCGCTTTCCCATCCCTAAATAGTGGGACAGGAAGGGGTAGAGTGAAAGCTTCAGCAAGACGATACAGTGCCAAATTATCTCTCCATTTCTGGGCTGACGGGCAGCTCTCAAATTGAAGCAGATGTTCTTCAAAATCCATTTACTGTTCATCCAAGGAGTGAAGGCTCTGGATGGGTTTGATTGATGCTTTCCAAGTTCCGAATGTAGCATCATGATTTGGGGGGGGGGAGAGAAAATGGGGGGAAGAGGTTGAATTATAGGAAAGGCAGAAACCATAAAGCTTTCCGCAAATGTTTTGGTGTTCCTGGGGAAAAAAGCCAACCAACAACTTCCCCTTGGAGATGATTTTTCAGCCTCCCTTGCAAAAGAAGGTTCACTGGCTTACTGGGCAGTGCCATCCTACACAGGTCTACTCAGAAGTCAGCCTGATAGAATTCATTACTTGATAGGGACCTGGGGGGAGGGCACTAACACTTAAAGAGGGTGGTGCCTAGATGCTTTGCTCTGTAGCCCTCGGAACATTGTTGGACTCCAATTCCCAAATTTGCATTTGCTGCTCTGTCTAATTTCCCTGTGAGTGGCATGTGTCATCCCCCCCCTCACTGCCCCAAAAGTTGCCCTCCCAAAGGGAACATGCCCCCCAGGCTGAAAAGGTTTCCCTATCCCTACCTCGGAAGAAGTTTGGGGTAAAAACATACCGGTAAATAAGATGGGGGAGGGCTGGGAGTTCTTTTGGCTGATCTCTCATCCTCTCCCTGTTTTGCTACCTCCAGGGGATCAATGGATCCTCTCCTTCTTTACGGGTGAGCAAGTATCAAATGACTCATTCCAGGCCTGAAGGAAGTGCATCGGCAAAAGGCCAGGCACTGACCTTTTTAAGACAATAAGAATGCCAATAAATACCAGCCGCTCGCAGGAATACGAAAGCAGTGCTGGCAAGACCTGCATCCTTGATTATCCAGCAGTCCCTGAAGATGCTCACCTGAATATTGCAAGATTCAGGATAAAAGAAAGTATTCCTTCATATAGTGCATCGTTAAACTATGGAACTCCCTGCCACAGGAGGCAGTGGTGGCCACCACCTGGATGGTTCTAGTAGCAGATGAGACAAATTCGTGGAGGGATATTATGGCTTCTGGCCATGATGGCTGTGCACTTCCTCCAGAATTGGAAGCAGCAATGCTTCTGAACACCACTTGCTGGAGAACGCAGGAGGGGAGAGGGCTCTTGGGTTCGAATCCTGATTGTGGGTTTCCCATTTGGGCATCTGCTTAGCCACTGTGTGAACAGGATGCTGGACTTGATGAGCCGCTGGCCTGGTCCAGCAAGCTCTTCTTAGACGAATGGAGCCTGGAACAGAGGTAACTGACTCCCCCCTTACGTTAAAACAGAGTTAAGTTCTGCCTGCTTCCTATAGGCAGGATTGCTAGCAACAATCTAAATTCCACAGCTTTTGATAATAGCAACATTTTGCATTCTTTGTGAAGGAGGCAGTGTCAATAATTAATGCAGAACAATTAAAAATTGATATGTATCCGTTGTTAAAATATAGAAACCAGAGTCAGATGTGGTTTTTAAAAAATCCATTGCAGTCCAGTATTAATAAATAATAATACCAGTAGCCTCCCAAGGGCAAGAAATTGCAAGGAGACACCTTATGACCTGAGGCAAATGCCCATGCTCACTTTTCATATTTGGGTGCAGTTCTTAAAGGCTCCAGCAGAGACAGTGGGAGGAAGGTTGCTTATCATTCTCCTACCCTAGCAGAGGATCTGCTCTGGATGCAGAAAGCTCCCAGGCTCAGTCCTGGGCATCTCCAGGTAGGGCTAGGGAAGGTGCCCTTGCCTGGAACCCTGGAGAGCTGCTGTCAGTCAATGTGGACATTACTGAGACAGGTGGGCTGATGTTCTGGCTCATGGAATCATAGGCTGAAGGGATCCCAAGGGTCATCTAGTCCAACTCTCTGCAAGGCAAGGATCTCAGCTAAAGCATTCATGACAGATGGCCATCCAACCTCCAAGGAAGGAGAGTCTACCACCTCCAGAGGGAGACCTTTCTGCTGTTGCACAGCTCTTACTGTCAGAAAGTTCTTCCTGAAGTTTAGCCAGAATCTCTGAATCCATTTGTTCTACCCTACAGAGAAGGAGAAAACAAGGTTGCTCCATCTTCCATGTGGCAGCCCTTGAGATATTTGAAGATGGCTATCATATCTCCTCTGAGTCTCCGCTTTTCCATTCTAAACACACACAGCTCCCGCAACCGTTCCTCTGGTGTACCAGACCCTTGATCACCCTGGCTGCCCTCCTCTGCACACCTCCCAGCATGTCAGTGTCCTTCTTAAATTGCAGCATCCAGAAATGGACACAGGACTCCAGCTGTGGTCCTTCTGCGGAAGGAAGCTTAGGCAGAGTGGTAGCTATGGGATGAGGCAACTGCTTTGCATGCAGAAGGTCCCAGGCCCAGTCCTCAATGGCATCTTCAGGTGGGGTTGGGAGAGAACCCTAGCCTAAACCCCAGAGAGCTGATACAAGTCAGGGCAAACAAGCTTTGATCAGCAGAACTGGCCTTGCTGCAGCTGCCACATAATACTCATTCTGCATTTGCAAGGAATCTTTTAGAGGGGCAAAACCTACACCTTGGAACTTTGTACCGTTTTGGAACCTGCTAAAAACATTTTTTAGTGATGTATGGAAGTGAGAGCTGGACCATAAAGAAGGCTGATCGCCGAAGAATTGATGCTTTTGAATTATGGTGCTGGAGGAGACTCTTGAGAGTCCCATGGACTGCAAGAAGATCAAACCTCTCCATTCTGAAGGAAATCAGCCCTGAGTGCTCACTGGAAGGACAGATCCTGAAGCTGAGGCTCCAATACTTTGGCCGCCTCATGAGAAGAGAAGACTCTCTGGAAAAGACCCTGATGTTGGGAAAGATGAAGGGCACAAGGAGAAGGGGACGACAGAGGACGAGATGGTTGGACAGTGTTCTCGAAGCTACCAGCATGAGTTTGACCAAACTGCGGGAGGCAGTGGAAGACAGAAGTGCCTGGCGTGCTCTGGTCCATGGGGTCATGAAGAGTCGGACATGACTAAACGACTAAACAACAACAACAACAACAACAACATTTTTGTTTAGATCAGTGGTTCCCAACCTTTTTTTTTTTTTTTGCCATGCTCACCTAAGCATCTCTAAAATCCTGATCCCTCCCCTGCCCCTGTGACATATAATTCTTAATATTCAAAAAGTGAACTCCTGTTCACATGGAGGAAGCCTAAAAGGCCATTAACTTGGTCTAACTCATTCTCAAATTGCCCCCCTTAAAAATCAAATTGCCCCCCTGTGTTTTGAACATTTTGATGAGTTGTTTTTACTGATAATCTAAATGTGTTATTTAAATGTTTTACACTCAAGCGGTGTATACATTTTACAAAATGGATATATCCTCAGAAATCTATGCAGCTAATCTCATTTGGATACCTGACAACGCCAATCAATCCTATTGAAAAAGATTGTGGGAGAGAAGGATGTATCATAGAATCACAGAATTGTAGGGTTGGAAGGGACCCTGAATGATCATCTAGACCAACCCCCTGCAATCCCCATACCGGGATCAAACCTGCAACCTTGGCGTTATCAGCACCACCCTCTAACCATCAGAAGGAGGCGAAGAAAAGGAGAGAGACTGGTTACCTAACCTGCCCAGAATGCATTTCTCAATGATAAACAAAACTAGATGCAGACACATTTGGTCTGATTCAGAAAGGCCCTTCTTATATTCTTCCTTGCGTGAGATCTGGAGAAGTCAAAACTGAAATCTGATTTCATTTCCACTCTCTCCTCCAAACCTTAATATGTAAAGCAAAGAAGTACTTTCGCAAACAGGAGGGAGACTGCAAAAAAGTAGGTTAAGGAATCCAAACAGTCTTGGCAGATGAAAGGTGATGTTTGACAACGAGATGGAGGCTGCTTTGAAAACTATCGCTTGTTTGACTAGACTTAGATGAACAGCCTCTTATTAGCTTAGGCCTCTCCTGCCTCTGATGCTTAAGGGGTGGCGGGTGGGTGGAGAGGGGGAGCTAATGCAAATCAGGAGCTTTGGCTTCCTCCAAACAAATCTGTGCATTATGAAAGCATTAACTTTTGTGGGGAATTAACAGCCTGTGAGAGAACTTCCTCAGAGGAGATGGATGCTTGCAAAAGGTATTCCAGATATTATTACTGCACCGACTGAAGTGACTGGAAGCGTAAGAACTGACTACTTTTGGAAGAAACCATTGGCCAGGTCCATAAAAATATTATTCAAACTTTCACTTCCAGAACTCTTCAAAAACAGAACATAAGCATCCAAAATACACTCAAAACTTCCATACAATGTCTTGTGGTGTCCAGGACAGGCTCAGCATCTTAGAAAATATGAAACGGCCCTATAAGCAAAGGTCTCTCCCTCTCTCTTTCTCTGGAGCTGTTTTCCTCAAGGGCTTTATTGACACCTTGTTCAGAGATAGACTAACAGCCACCACCCTTTCAAGATTGTGAATTTGCAACTCAATACACAGCGGGTGGCACTGTGGTCTAAACCAGAGATCCTAGGACTTGCTGATCAGAAGGTCAACGGTTCAAATCCCCACAACAGGGTGAGCTCCCGTTGCTTGGTCCCTCCTCCTGCCCACCTAGCAGTTCGAAAGCACGTCAAAGTGCAAGTAGATAAATAGGTACCGCTCCGGTGGGAAGGTAAACAGTGTTTTTGTGCGCTGCTCTGGTTCGCCAAAAGCAGCTTTGTCATGCTGGCCACATGACCCAGAAGCTGTATGCTAGCTCCCTCAGCCAGTAAAGCGAGATGAGCGCTGCAACCCCAGAGTCAGTCACGACTGGACCTAACGGTTAGGAGTCCCTTTACCTTTACTTTCATCACACGATCAAACGTTCACTCCCATCACAGACTAGAAAACAATCAACAGTTATTCATTAACCCATTGAGGAGCTTAGAGTCCCTTAGAAAAAACTACTGTGGGAAAACCCCAATGTTAGCAATACACATTTAGGCCGTTCTCCATTTTAAAGCTGCAGGAATACATATACATTTCCAATTTCCCTGTTGATTAAATAAATTATCCTTAACAAAAGGAACATCCCCAGAATTCAGACTGGGGATCAGCATTGACCAACCTTATGCTCAATTGTTGCCACGAACACCAAGTCTCCCTGGCCACATCCACACTGTGAAGTTAAGGGTCAGTCTGAATGATGCCCTGAGTCCCTCCCAGTTCTTGGAATCTGTGGTGGTTGAAAGAATGAAAGCAAGTTTGCCATGCTATTCCCTTTGTCTAGGCGATGGATTTGGCTGACCAGTTAAACATAACCAAATAAGTTGGTCTGTGCCACGGAACAAATGGATGGGCCTATCCCCTCCCCCCCACCAGCTGCTAGATAGAAGAATAATAGCCAGAGTAAGTGTGTGAGAGATAGCTGAATTGGAAAAAGGCTGGAAACTGGAGACACAGAGATTTGCTTTCTCTGTGCTGGATCCAAAGCTGTGGTGAATGGAGAAGCAAGATCTGTTGAAGTACCAGTGTTGTGCGCAACCCCATCTTATGCTCAGGTTGTGTGTGTATATATATATATATATATATAAAACACCCACATAACTACAACATGACAACATGTTTATAAAAGCTGCAATGACTAGTTAAGAATGTTATGCTTGTTGGGATAATCATACGACTTATATACCCATATCTTGTATCACAGTTTCAAGTAGTTTTCTTTCTTTTCTTTTTGTTTTGTTTCATCTATTTCCTCTTATTTCTCCACTAAAAATTTTCAATAAAATATAGATTTAAAAGAAACGAATTGCCTAATCCTCTTTTAAAGCCGTTCAAGTGGATGGCCAACACTGCCTCCTGTGGGTGTGAGATCCGTGGTTTAGCTCTGAGCTGCATGAATAAATATTTTCATGCTGGGTTTGGGGGTGGGGGCAGAAGCTTGAGTTTTAAAGGGGGGGTAAAGCTGGAGAAAGTTGGGAAAATGATGTCTCTGACTTCCTCCTTCAAGTCACCTCAACCATATGGAGAGTGAAAAAGAAAGCCTTTATTCTGAAGCCCCAAACCAGAGAATCTTAAAAACAGAAGCCAGACCATGTCCTTTATAAAACTAGCACACCTGCTCTTTGGGTTAGAGCTACTGTCATGCAGACTTCAAACACAAACATGGAAAAAGAACTAGACTGAAATGTTCCTGCTTTGTGCATTTTTAAAGACATCTATCTCTCCCCTCACTGCTTGCCATCATGACCTCCAGGTCAAAGCCAGCACGTTAAATTGATTTCCATCTGCCGTCGCTCACTTGCAATCTCCCTCTTCCCCGCCAGAGCATACTCCCCAATTGTCCTGATTTCCCAGGGACAGTCCCCAAATTATGAAAGCCACCCCGGTTTCTGATTTGGTCCTGGAACGTTCCCATTTCCCCCACCAGCGCTGCCACCACTGAGCTCAGGGAGGAGCGTGAACTGGCGCTTGTCCTGAGCGGTGGCAGCAGCTGTGAGGAAGCACCTTGTTGCTTCTCCATGGCCACCACTCCTGGCCTCTTCCCTTGGGCAGCTCGTAGCAGCTGCTGGATGTGGGATGTGAAACACAAGAGCAGTCAAGTACAACATTCCTAGAGTGAACATGTTTACACATGGGGAGGAATGTTTGTCCAGCCAGCAGGTAAACTTCCTGTTTTCTTCTGGGCTGGGACAGACTTCCTCTGCATGTGACTAGAGGTGGACATGGCCTCACCTGTGCAGGTAACGACAAAAGCACAGGGCAGGGCAGCTATCTCTCTCTCTCTTTGACTACATGCATTGAAGAAGCAACATCTGCTTAGCCAAAGATGCCCTCTTGGTTTCCAGCCAAGAGAGGCCAGAGGGACTGTCTCCTTATGAGATAGTTTCCAGGTGTATGTTACTTTTCTAAGCTAAGTCTGCCTTCTGGGATACGATTGTGAACAGAATGTGAGTAAACTCTTTTTATACTTTTATAGAAGACTGTGTCATGTCTTATATTTTATGAGGGAATAAGGGGGGAATAACAGAACAGTTATTATAGAGGCTTTAGCGAGCCTGAGCAAACACATCCTCTGCGAGTTTAAAAAGGGGGATGTTACTCTGCTAAATTGTGAACTTGTTAACACAGGTTGGAAAGGCTATAATCAAACAATATATCCTCTCCTGCATCCCTGAACATTCCCACACTGGAGAGCAGAGGGAGAGGCTGCACTGAGGCCCAGCCCCACATGACGCGTTGGCTCAGAGGGGCAGGCAGAGGGCAGAGCTGCCCTGGGTGGGAAGAAAAAAGAAGCAGAGCGGAGTGCAAGGAGGACTGATTTTTTTTTATTTTAAAAATGTTTTGTGTGTCCGGATTCTAATTGTGCCCCTTTCCAAAATTTATTTACTGGTGTGTGTTTTTCTTTTTGTAAATCTACTAAAATAAGATAAAATCGGGATTAGGGGTTTTTCTCAGGATGGTGGATGGAGTGTGTGCTTTGTCGTGTTGGAATAGGGGTGGTGACACTCGCCCTTCTTCCGATAGGAAATGCTCCAGGGTAGGCAAAAAATGGGGGAGTCAAAAAGGGTCAGTTGTGGAGGAGTGAAAAATGTCCCCGTTTTCACCTGAGGAATGTTGGAGGGTATGCCAGAGTTTGGGATGCCACTGGTAAATGTAGACATGTTATTTCTATGTGCCTAGCATAGTAAAACATTGGTTCTTTTCCTCCTGCATTCTGGGAATTAGTTCTATCTTCTCTTTGCTTCTAAAACAGACTATAAGACCTGTTTATAATCAATCACGCTTCTCTCCCTCTCTTTCACGCACAAGGCTAAAGGTCTGTGCCTGGCACAGATCCTTTTGTATATCATTCCTTACATACCACACTTGTCTTCTTTAGTTCACCTTTAGTTCACAATGATGTGTAAATCACAATGATGTGTTAATCCTCAATGTATAATTAATTGTGTGAGTTTATATAACAATCTAAACATTAGTAAACACCTTAGTCATAACATTATCAATCTTAGTCATAGGTGGATTAAGAGCTTATATGCCTGTCTAAATACAGCTCTAACATTCTGTCTTTCATGTGCCAAAGATCTATGGAGCTATGTAAGCCCGCCTTACATACAAATGAGCCAATAGGATTTCAGTTTCTTTGTCTTGTATTGAGCCAATCAGCCACTGGCACATTCGTGGCCATGCTTGTTGTAACTTTGAATAAAAGGAGATGCTGTGAGGCTGGAGAAAGAAGAATCTCTCTCTCTCTCACTTTCATCTGGCACACACGCAAGCTCTCAGAAAGAAAACATCTCGTCTGTCTTTATTCATCTCTACAAACCCCCAAAATCCACATCTGGTGACCCCTTGACGTGATCCTGAAGAAGGGTAAGTAATCAGATCCCAATAGAGATCCCTTTAGAGCCAAAAGCATTCCTCATACTAATCCGACTGGGAAAAAGTCTAAAGCGCTTAATTCGTTAGTATGGGAGGGGATTTAAGTAAGGTGCAAAAGGCTCACGCGAAAGAGCTTCTTTCGATAGTAAGACAGACAATAGACAAAGTCCAAATTTCTCTAAAAGAGATTGAACAGCTGCTGCAGGAAATAAATCATCAATGTCCTTTTTATAAAGCAGAAGGCACATTGCAAATTAGCGCATGGGAGAAAATCGGCAAAATTTTATTTTCTGAGCCACGTGCTCAAATCAGCTGCCTACTCACATGGCAAAAGTGTGCTACCGCCATAGCAAAATTAGAACAATCTTCTCTTTCAATTTCTCCATTGCTGGCAACTGCAGAAACCTCCCCCCCGCCATACCCTCTGATTTTGCCTCCTTTGTCTCCCTCATCACCTAGCCAAAATCCCCCTCCCTTTTCTCCTTCCCTTGCTCCTGCGTCGTCTCAGTTTACAAATTCCCCCCCCATCCCCCTCGGCCCCCCTTCCCTGCCTGAACAAGCAAATCAGCATGCCTTTGTCCCTTCCTCTTTGTCTTTAGACCATGCTGCTTTGCCAAAACAATATGGAGCCGTCCGTGCTGGGCTTTTACAGGCTAAGCAGGATGGGCTTTTTTCATTGGAAGAAACAGCTGCATGGGCTGGTGAAATGCCATTAATTTTTCCTCTCACATATCAAAATGCTCCTGGAGGCCAGCAATTGCAAGTTTATCATGAAAAATTGCCTTATGCTGTCATGAAAGATCTAAGGAAAGCCATTAGTGATTCAGGTCTTAAATCTTCTTATGTAATGGGAATTATAGAGGGAATTTCTACCTCTTTTACAATGATTCCGATTGACTGGAAAGATTTGATGAGGATGATGTTATCTCCAGCGCAATTTTTAGTTTTTGAAAATGAATTTAAACATGCCGCCATAGCTCTGGCTGATCAAACGCATACAGCAAGCCAGCTTTTCGGCGCTCCTCCATTTGAGACCCTGGCTGCCCAAGCCGTGTTGTCACCTTCACACCTTCAGCGCACTGCAACTTGCGTGCAGCGTGCATTTCGTAAAATTCCTGTCTCAGGACAGCCACTGAGTTCTTTTGTAAATGTTAAACAGCAGAATACAGAGCCATACCATCAATTTGTGGATAGACTGAAGGAATCTATCTGTAGACAGATAGATAATGAAACGGCTCAAAATGAGTTGCTAAAAAAATTGGCTTATGAGAACTCTAACACGGACTGTAAAAAAATGCTGCAATCAATCATAAGCCGTTCAACATATTCCCTTGCAGATTTGATAAAAGCGTGTTCGGAAGTAGGGAGTCAATCTCATACAATATCTTTGTTTGCCAATGCACTTCAGGCTTCCGTAATACAAACAGGAAACTGTTATAATTGTCACCGTCCTGGTCATTTTGCAAAACAGTGCAAGGCCCAAGGTGGGACTGCACAGAAGAATAATAATGCAAATACCACGACCAGACCTTCCAAAAAATGTCCAAAGTGTGGAAAAGGCTATCATTGGGCAAATCAATGTAGATCTCAGGGAAACTTCACTGGGCCCAGTCTCTCGGGCCCCAAAGAATAGAGAGATGTCAGCCTTTGGTTTCTGCTGCTGCAAAAGTTACTAAAAATATGCCTTCTGAATTTGCCATTGATTTGATTAATCAAGAGACCAAAAACACTGCATTGCCTGGTGAAATCATAATCATGGCCAGCCAAATGGCAGGTCCACTTCCTCCTAATATCACAGGTTTAATTTTACCTAAATTTTCTGCTGCAAAACAAGGCATTCATGTCATCCCAGGTGCCTTGCCTCCTGACTATGTGGGCACAATCATGGTTCAATTTTGGAGCCATATGCCCATGCAGTTAACAAAGGGTGAATCCTTTGCTCATTTGGTGATGCTGCCTTCACCACCTGATGTTGTTTATGCAATTGACACTAATCTGCACAAGCTCTCTTTATCTTTTTCCCCTCAGCTTCTAGCTGTGACCCAACGTATTGGAAGAGAGAAACTCCTTCACATCAGCGTAGTGTTGAATTGTCTGATGACTGTGATGATCTTGTCTCTCTCCCTAGCAGGTCTGAATACATCTCTTTAGCTGTCTCTCTCTTAGGTGTTCCAGGTTTGGCTGTGCGTAATAGCGCAAATATTAATTCTTTAGCTTGCTCTGCAGCAAAATCCCTGAATATTACGTCTAAGGCGCTTCATCTTCTCAACACAGAGCAAGCTGAACTTCGCAACGGTTTATTAAGGTCGAAATCTACCTTGGACTACCTACTCATGGTACATCATTATGGTTGTGAACAATTCAAGGAAATGTGCTGTTTTAACATCACTGACAATTCTAAGGCCGTTCAAAGGCAAATTTCTCATTTGCAAAATCTCACTCATCACATTAAAAAGGATATCGGATTTTCCGGACTCTGGGATTCCTTTTCCTTGTGGTCGACGGCGTGGCTACCTAATCTCAAATGGCTACGCGATGTCTTTTATTATATCATTATTATTGTATGTATATTAATTTTGTTTTGTTGCTTTCTCCAATGCATTCCTAGCCTTACAAATCTTTTTTCTCGCCTTCTCTCTCCTCCACCACCACCTAGCGCGCTCCTTGCAGCCTATTATGCGAAATGGCAACGCCACCAGTAAGTAAAAAACAAAAATAAAAGGGGAGATGTGGGTAGGATTATTTTGAGATTCGTTGGCACACCACTAATCTTGAAGTACTTTTGCCCCATCAAGCCTAGCAGTATTATTTCCGGCATTTGATGGCAAACCACTGATCCAGAAGTATTGTTGCTTTATTCACCTAGTTGCCTTACCTCGCAAAGAAGAAAAAAAAGGAGGAGATGTAGACATGTTATTTCTATGTGCCTAGCATAGTAAAACATTGGTTCTTTTCCTCCTGCATTCTGGGAATTAGTTCTATCTTCTCTTTGCTTCTAAAACAGACTATAAGACCTGTTTATAATCAATCACGCTTCTCTCCCTCTCTTTCACGCACAAGGCTAAAGGTCTGTGCCTGGCACAGATCCTTTTGTATATCATTCCTTACATACCACACTTGTCTTCTTTAGTTCACCTTTAGTTCACAATGATGTGTAAATCACAATGATGTGTTAATCCTCAATGTATAATTAATTGTGTGAGTTTATATAACAATCTAAACATTAGTAAACACCTTAGTCATAACATTATCAATCTTAGTCATAGGTGGATTAAGAGCTTATATGCCTGTCTAAATACAGCTCTAACATTCTGTCTTTCATGTGCCAAAGATCTATGGAGCTATGTAAGCCCGCCTTACATACAAATGAGCCAATAGGATTTCAGTTTCTTTGTCTTGTATTGAGCCAATCAGCCACTGGCACATTCGTGGCCATGCTTGTTGTAACTTTGAATAAAAGGAGATGCTGTGAGGCTGGAGAAAGAAGAATCTCTCTCTCTCTCACTTTCATCTGGCACACACGCAAGCTCTCAGAAAGAAAACATCTCGTCTGTCTTTATTCATCTCTACAAACCCCCAAAATCCACAGGTAAATATTTAGGATATGGGAAAAGTAGTGACATGGAAGAGGGTGGCTGAAACTTCAGCAAAAGTGGCGTCTTTCATCGAAAACGCTTTCCGTCTCAAGGAAGAGCCAGCTGTCTCTCTCTAGCCCTCAAAATGCACCTGGAATATCAATAACGGCCCTGTCTTTTTTCCGTGGCTCATCCATTTCTTCCAAAGCCTCCTATGTTTCCCCTCTCCTGCTTAAATGCCGAAGGTCAGGGCAGATTTGCTCTGGTTGTAGCAGAAACATCCTTGCCTCTGCACTTCCAATAATGGTCCAAGCCTTCCTGCAGACACAGCTGTCCTTAAGCGGGCTGCGAAACAGACGCCGGCAAGTAATATCAATCTCCCCGCCTGGAAAACGCTCCAGCCCATCTCTTTGCAAAGTGGTTATTTCCTTTGATCTCGCATCCCCTCCCTCCCTGCTTCTCCTCCCAACACAGGTAACAAGTCGAGGGGGATATATTTCAAACCATATCTAATTTGAAACATGGAGTCACCAGGGTCATTGGATGAAAGGAAGGCATTCATCTACGCTGTTCCTGCAGGTCCTCCAATAAATTTTTCACACACACCTCCAATTGCTTTTGCTCACAGGCCCAGCAGTGAGAATTGCACCACCACCCTCCCTTCTCCGGGCAAAATAACAACCAGGATATAGATGGATGGATAAAAACAAGGCATTTCAAGATGCCAACACTGAACCCTAAATTGCCCGTCCTGTCAGGTCTCAAAGGGGTTCTCTCACATCTTCCAGCTGGAGGAGCAAGTGTCCACCATTTCCCCCCACTCACAGATCAGAGCCGAAACACACAATTACTGATGCACCGGAAATAATAGAAATGTAGAGTTGCTAGGGTCATCTGGTCCAACCCCCTTGCAATGATGATCAGCTGAGGGAGCTGGGTTTACTTTGCAATGATATGGTAGCCATTTTGAAATATCTAAAGGGCTGCCACATGGGAAAGCTTGTTTTTTTGCTGCTCCGGATGGGAGGACCAGAACCAGTGGCCTAATGGAAAGGCCAACCCTGACTCTAAAGGTGGGAGGGGAAATAGCAAAAGGCCACTCCACCAATTTCAGCCTGTGGCCTCAACTTCTGTTTTGTTGGGGTTAGGAGCTTTCTCAGGCCAGAGTCCCCATCCCCTTCTGGGTAACCTTCTTTCATGGACTGGCTGGGTGCAGAGGAGTGAGGGGGGGCACCAGCTGGGGAACCCCCGAGGGAAGAAGGTGGTGGGATGACGATGAGCGGTCAGATTGAAAAGAGGGAGCAGACTGGGAGGAGGTGGTGTCTGAAGCTGAAGAGATAACAGGGTTTGGTGAGCAGGAAGAGTCTGTGGCAGAGAGCAGTCTAGGCTCAGAGGCAGAAGAGGAGACTGGAGAGGAGGAGGGCCAAGAGGCAGAGATGAATCAAGTTGCTGAAGAAGCCAGGGGGTCTCTCCCTCCTGCTGCAACCAGCTCCTTTCCCTCCTGGTCTCCCAGGACCAGAAGAGGTATGAAGAGGGTGGAGCAGAGACAGACTAGGCGACAGAGTTTCAGATTGCTTGGGAAGGTTACCCTGGGGAGGAGGAGACTTAGGCAACTGTGGGAAGGTAAGGGCCCACAACTGCCTCATAGGGGCAAGACCTACTGAGAAGAGTTGCTTTGCTCATTAGGCCTGGCCGCCTGAGCAAATCTTGTTTCCTTGAATAAAAAGTTAACTTCACTGACGCCTTGTGAGTTCTTGCTGACCTGCTCCTGATACCTTCTGAGGGCCATATGGCTGTGGTGGGCAGGGACAGAAGTGGGTGAAGCAATGACTGTACTGTAGGCTCCTTCCTCCACACACAAACCTCTCTATCCTCCAGTAAGCAAGCAAAAACAATGGGAGTCAATCAAGGCCAAGGAAAGGGATAGCCTGGAGAGGGCTCCAAGGGCCAGACTGAGAGACCTGGAGAGCCGCATTCAGCCTGTGGTCCCCCACCCCTGCCTTAGATTTTTTGCCATGTCAATGGAAGTTAATGGCACTCTTGATTACAGGCACAGAATCCTTCACATCATGCATACATTTTTTTCCATGTTCACGAGCCTAACAGCGTCCTTCGTTTTCAGATTCCTTTTTGGTTTGGTTTTAAACTTATAAAGCATGTTTAATTAAATTTGAATTGTGGCAGCCAGGGAGAAGACATTAGCCCATTAGGATCACAGTGAATGAGGCCGTCAGTTGCCCTTGCCATTCAGATCAGCCACGGCTGGTGGGGAAAGGGGTTCAGGTCGCCCACATGGATCCCGCACATTGTAAGGAAAACCTAATCAAATTCTGAGCATGTGGGTGGTGGGGCAGGGATGAGAGGGCAGGAAGTTGAAACAAACAAAGCTATTAGTAGAGCAGTCATTAACTGGGGATATGAGTTTTCCCCCTCTAATGTTTTGTTCCACTTAACAGAGTATGGGACTGGTGCACAACCTTCCACTATGCTTAAATGACTTGCAAAGCCTGGCCTTTTTGCCCAAGCTTTTCCTGCTCCCCGCAAGTTTGAACCCCATCCAGCGTGTGGATTCTTCCATGCCACCAAAGAGCAGGAATCGGCTTTGGTTTTGCGGGCATTTGGGAGCGGCCGCACACCACCCGCAAATAAATAAATAACGTCTGCAGCAGACAATGCTCTTTTGGAAGGAAATAAAGGTCACTTTTGCCGAAACGGAATAGATTTGGGAAGTTGCATGTCAATTAGGCCCCTACAATGGAAGCTAATAATGATAATCCATTCGATGGGAGGGGGAGGTGAGGTGATTTAAAAAAACAACCCTGTAGGACAGATATAAAAGAAGGTGGGAGAGAGCCGAGAGGGAATTGAAAGGGAGGATAAAAGGAGAGGCAGAGAAAAGGAACGACAGGATGAAAGGGAACGGGGGAGATATAATATGATATTCATTGATGAAAAGGCAAAAAGCAAACGGAAAAGAAGATTAGAATAAAGGACAACACCAGAAGAACCAAGAAGGGAAATTCTGTGAAATGTGGCACTAAGAGATTATGTGGGCAGCAGGGAGGTTGGCAAAAGAGAGTTCCTGCTTTGAACTGCGCAGACAGTACCAGAAGATGCGGCTTTATCTTGAACAACTTAAAGGGAAGGTGTACAGATTGCAAAATCAGGGGAGAGTTGCCGCCTGCTTCCTTCCCCGCGCAAGGCCCCGGGGACTTTTAAAGCTTCACAACGGGTCATCGTGGGGGCGAACTAATTTGTTTGTTTAGTTATTGCATTTATATCCTACCTTTTCGCTTCAAGGAGGCAGACATGGTTCTCCCAGCCTTCCTCGTTTAATCCCCATAACCCTGCGAGTTACGTTAGGCTGAGAGGCAGCGACTGCCCTCTCCCCAGGTTATACCCAGGGAGCTTAGTGCAGTGGCGGACTTGGGTACTGTGGCGCCCTGTGTGAGGCCCAAATTTGGCACGCACACACCCTCCTCATGCTGACTTCCCAAAGGTGGGTAAGGAGGCGCCCAGTTTTGGGAAGGAGGCTAACTAGCTAACTAGACTTTGGCTCAACCACTTTTCCAGGTCATCTCACAGAGAGTTCCTCACTCTGAAGAAGAACCCCCGTCCTCAGACTGGGATGTGGGATTTGGGCAGCAATAAGGACTCCCTAATGTGGGATGTGAAACACAAGAGCAGTCAAGTACAACATCCCTAGAGTGGACATAAAAAGGGATGTTTGGACCAGCCAGTCAGAACTTCCTGTTTCTCCTAGGCTGGGACAGACTTCCTCTGCATGTGACTAGAGGTGGGCGTGACCTCACCTGCCCAGGTAACAAAAGAGCAGAACTGGTCAGCCATCTCTCTGTCTCTGACTACATTCATTGAAGAAGCAACATCTGCTTAGTCTAAGATGCTCTCTTGCCTTCCAGCTAAGAGAGGACAAAGGCGCTGTCTCCTTATGGGATAATTTTCAGGTGTATGTTACTTTTGTAAGCTAAGTCTGCCTTCTGGGATCCAACTGTGAACAGAATTTGTGAGTAAACTCTTTTTTTACTTTTATAAAATGTCTTATCTTTTTATGAGGGACTAAATGGGGAATTACCTTTAAAACTTCTTTAGAGGCTTCAGCGAACCTGAGCAAACACATCCGCTGTAAGTTTAAAAAGAGGAATGTTACTCTGCTAAATTGTGGAACTTGTTAACCCAAGTTGAAAAGGATATAATCAAACAATATATCCTCTCCTGCGTGCCTGAACATTCCCACACCTAAGACATAGAAGCTGCCCATCAAGAGAGCAGCATCACCTGCTCATCATCCCAATGGGGGAGAGAGGTAGTCCTCCAATTTGAATTATAATAATTCCCCCCCAAAAAAAAAAATCATCATTCCATGGAAATTAGCACATGCAGAATGTATTCAAAATTCATACATTTGGAATGGATCCCCAAGGATCATTGTGCAATTTGTACCTGTTTGGGGGGATGCATGAGAGGTCACACAGCCGCCCTGCCCCCCCGAATCTGTGCCCACTGTTATCCTAGTTTGCTGCTGTGAATCTTAAATGCCTGCTTGTTCCCAGTCCACTTTGACTGCCCACCAGCTGCCCACCAGGTCCCGTCTGGGTCTTGTTGCTCACCCCAAAGGGAACAGAGACCCAGATTGGCCAGTCTCTGGCCAAAACGACATTAACAAAAAGATTCAGTTCCCAATTCTGCAATAACCCTGCATGTGCAGAAACGGAGAATGGCTTTTGCAAATATGTGTTATTTGCATAATTCATTCAGTTCCACATAAAGCCAGAGTCCTCAATTTAAAGGGGATAAGCGCTGCCCCTATTTCACCCACAGTTCCTGCAAATGTCGGCAGCAAACAGAAAAGAACTGGTTGCCTTACAGAAGGAGGGGGGTGTTTATTAGCCTGAAGGCCTATTCCATTCTGGCCAGCCTTCCGGGGGCCACATGCTGGTAGTATGGAATCACTGAGTTCCCCTCCCTCTTCTGCCTGGGGCTGCCAAACCATGCCAGATTCCAACAGAGCCGAGAGACTGACGGTGCTGGAAAACAGTGGAGGGAAGTGAAAGTATTACACTGCGTTTCTTCTTAAATCATAGCAATCATTTCTAAATATGCAGTGATCACTCCCCAATTGGCACATATGCATATAGCACAGTGCATGCCAATGTTTGTGCAAATCAGTGCCCTCTTCTTCTTTTTTTGGTGATGAATAGAGGTCACCCTAGTGCGGACGGCATTTTTTTTTTTGGGGGGGTGTCCATTTTTCTTTAGGACCCCAGCTCTGCTCCTCTTCCCCAGGGACACTAACAAGAACCTGCCTTCCCAGCGGCACGTAGCTCATCCATCGAACATGGGGGAGAAGATTGATTGGCCCACACTCATCTTGGCAGGCACGGAAAAGCGCAGAGCTCCCGACCATGCAAAAATTGACTTTACGTTCGAAGGACAAATGCAAAAACTTTCTCAAGCTGCTCGTTTATAGCAAATGGTATATCAGAGCCGAGCTTGTCAACTTAAATAGCTCTGTTCATACGTGATAAATAAAGAGGCCTACATTGCACCAGAACTCTGGAGGGAAGAGAGGGAGTTTTTGCACCAAGCCAACCCTGGATTTACGGCCCAAATCTTTGATGTTGCTTTGTTTTGTCAAAACACCGGTATTGTCGATGTTGCTGGAGGTGAGCCCTGTAAATCAATAGTGACGCTCTTGGCAAATCTTTGCACCTTCTGTGCTCTTGAGATCTGAAGAGCGATGGCTTCTTTACGCTGATCTCTCAGAAACCCGGCAAAATGGACTCAGCTAGAGGTGGGGGGCGGGTGGTGCCTCCTGTTTCCAAGCACTACCAGGTTGGCAAATATCGCTTTTGCTTGGAAGATGAAAGCTAGGCCCATCAGCAGCTGTCAGGTGTGTGGGAGAGAGTGAAGGCAGGATGGAAGCATGAGTTCAGCTCCTGATGAATGGCTCCGTGAGGATGCGATGGGGAGAGGCAGGCAGTGAAAGGCACAGAGGCAAAGAAAAATGTCCTCCGTGCCTTAAGCTACTGTCTATGCAAGTTTGCATGGCAGTAAGTTGGGTGGCGCTGTGGGCCTAGGACTTGCCGATCAGAAGGTCGGCGGTTCGAATCCCCGGGACGGGATGAGCTCCCATTGCTCGGTCCCTCCTCCTGCCAACCTAGCAGTTCGAAAGCACATCTAAGTGCAAGTAGATAAATAGGTACCACTCCGGCAGGAAGGTAAACGGTGTTTCCGTGTGCTGCTCTGGTTCGCCAGAAGCAGCTTAGTCATGCTGGCCACATGACCCGGAAGCTGTACGCCAGCTCCATCGCCCAATAAAGCGAGATGAGTGCCACAACCCCAGAGTCGGCCACGACTGGACCTAATGGTCAGGGGTCCCTTTACCTTCAAGTTGTAAGACGAGTAGGCTGGATCATAGCAATGACCCATCTAGTCCAGCATCCTGTTCACACAGTAGCCAACCAAATGCTTCGATGGGAAACCTGCAAGCAGGATGGGAAACCTGCAAGAGCCCTCTCCCCTCTTGCGCCTTCCAGCAACTGGTTTTCAGAGGCACTGCTGCCTCCAATTGGGGAGAGAGAGCAGAACTCCCATCATGTTCACAGTCCATTGATAGCCCTCTCTTCTTTTCACGGGCAATCAAAGTCCTGGCTGGGGACATCGGGACCATGGGCAAGATGGCGGGGTGGGAGCAGGAACGGGAGTCCAGAAGCCAGGAGTCAGAAAGCCAAGAGTCCGAGTGTCAGAGAGCCGGGAGTCAAGAAGCCAAGGGTCCGAGGGTCAGGAAGCAAGGAGTCGTGAAGCTAAGGGTCTGGGGATCAAGAAGCAAGGCAAGGAACATGTTGCTGTGGCAAAGAGCCGAAGGGAAAATGCCGACCTTATATCCCTTCCTGGCTCTTGCCACCAGGTGCTGTGAGTTACCAAGCGGCCTCACCTGTGTGACCACACCTTGCCTCTTCAGAACAAACTTGGGAAGGCCCATTCCTGCAGAGTCCTATTGGTCACAGGGCCTGGCTCCTGCACGCACACCTGACATCTTCCATGAATATGACCAGTCTTCATTTAGGTTCTTTTAGGTTGGTGGTCTCCACTGCCTCTTGTGGGAGAGATTTCCATAGTTTAACTATGTGCTGTGTGACGAAGTCCAGTCTTCTTTTATCTGTCTTGAATCTCCCAAGACTGACCTTCGCTGGATTTCCATGAGTTCCAGTGTTCTGAAAGAGAGTGAAAAAGGTTTTGCTATCCGCTTTCTCTATGCCATGCAAAATTTCATAAACTTTCATCGTGCTGCCTCTCATTCACCTTTTCTCTGTACTAAAAAGTCTCAGGCGCAGCAACCTCCATGCCTTTGATCATCTTGATCACCCTTTTCTGAGCCTTTCCAACTCTACAGTACAGTGGTACCTCAGGTTAAGAACTTAATTTGTTCTGGAGGTCCGTTCTTAACCTGAAACTGTTCTTAACCTGAGGTACCACTTTAGCTAATGGAGCCTCCCACTGCCACCACATGATTTCTGTTCTCATCCTGAAGCAAAGTTCTTAACCTGAGGTACTATTTCCGGGTTAGCGGCGTCTGTAACCTAAAGCGTCTGTAACCTGAAGTGTCTGTAACCTGAGGTACCACTGTATCCTTTTTGAGGTGAGGATTATTCTGCCTTTCCTCGCTTCATCATCATCATTTTTTAAATTTATTTTAAAAAGATTTATAGAGCACTATTTTTTAATTTAAAAAAGAAATCAACGCCGTTCGCAACATAAAGACATAAAAACCATACAGTAGAAGCTTACACAAAAGCTTCTGTACCATCACAGGCCAATAACCATTGTCTTCCTATACCACAGGAATGGGGAACATTTTTCAGTCAGAGATCTGCAACCAGCTGGCAGTGGGCGGGGCCAAAGGCAAAAGTGGCCAAGGCCAGGAATGCAAATTTCACCTTGGAACAGCAGGCCAGTTTCTACACATGCTCACCCAGTCCTCTGTGTTCTTCATGCAGGTAAAAGCCTCAAGAACTATCAGAATTCAATGACACTTTCCAGCCTGAGAGGGTGTGAAGCGGAGCTGGTGAGGGGCATGGCCTGGGCAGAGGGGGCCCAGGCCGAGGTGCCTGGAGGGCCCCATTCAGCTTCTGGGTCTGAGGTTCCCATCACCTTACGCAATAGGATGTTAACATAAGACGAGCCCTGCTGGACCAAACTGATGTTTCTCTCATTTAGGATTGCAATAAGATGCTCTTGTAAAATAGCAGAAAGAATGGATCCAGTTCAATGGAGCCCGTTTCATATCTGCTTCTTTTTTATCTTCCTTTGTGTAACAAAGATACAGCGCCATTTATCTCCTTATCCGTCATTATGCAATAATCAAAATCTAGATAGGGCAAAAACGAGTCATTTGCTCCCTCCCAGGTAAGTGAGATTAAGAGTGATGCATTAGAATATTAGCTTTTTGGTACCTTCGATTTTTAATTTTACAAAGGTAGGGAAATTTTTCTCATGATTTGCCTGAGCCTCCAAGGTATTT
Organism: Podarcis vaucheri; assembly: GCF_965113315.1. Classification (NCBI taxonomy): domain Eukaryota; kingdom Metazoa; phylum Chordata; class Lepidosauria; order Squamata; family Lacertidae; genus Podarcis; species Podarcis vaucheri. The sequence continues at coordinate 14,734,711 of NC_138753.1, read as the reverse complement.
GTACACCAGTCATCAGTCTGGTTGCAGGGAGGTCTCCTTTGGGTGCAGAGCAGGTGATACAGGTTCCAGGGACCACAATTTGACATGAGACGGAGCAGATACATCTTCTCCTGGGGTCCGCAGCTACCCGAGGACTCTGTCCCTGAAAATGATGTGGTCTGAGCCCATCTTATTTATTTCCTTATTGCATTTATACCCCACCTTTGCCTTCGAGCAGTTCCAGGTGGGCTACATGGTACCCCCTGCCTCCTTATTTAATCCCCACGACAACCCTGTGAAGTTTTATTTTAGTTTGTAAAATATATAAACCACCTGCAATGCTTCACCAGAAAGCTAAAGCAATAAGACTATCAATAAGAAGAATCAACAACAGCAAGACTTTTGAAAAGTTAAAATAACAACAGACTAAAAGCAGATTAGAACTCTCATTGGCTTTCTAAACATCTGGGTAGCTTGCCTAGGCAAACACATTTGGCAGCAGGTTAGGCTGAAAGTCAACAACTAGCCCAAGGTCATTTGGTGAGCTTTATGGCCAAGTGAGGGACTTGAACCCTGGTCTCGCCCAGATCCTAGTAGCCTGATGCTCTAACCACTATGCCACCACTGCCTCTCAATGCTCACTGGAAGCTCATAAGCAGGACACAAGCAGAAGGTGCTGCGCTACAACCATTATTCAGAATCATGCCTTCATGCTGGAAGATCCTATAGGTTGTTATTAGGATACAAGGAACACGGCCACCCCTTCCCATTCTCTGTCTTCATAATCCTCATCTGTATATCCCACATGCCGTGTCAAGCCAGGACCGGGCATGGCAGGTGGAGGAGGGGAAGAGATGAGGTTTCTACAGCTCTCTTCGGCACGCAGTTAATAACTCTCTGAGGCTATAGATCCAGGCTGCACCGTGGGGCTCGAATAATTCACGGTAAAATATGACTTTTCATTTATCATGCTGACATGTAATAAATACTTTCCTAGTGATGTCTGGGAAAGGAAGAGTGAGAGAACAAGAAGAGGTGGAGAGATGAGCAGGGCCCACCATTGCCCATCATGGATAATGGTCTGGATATTTATGAAGGGATGGCTAAGGACAGAGTAGAGTTGGAAGGTACCCCAAAGCCCATCTAGTCCACACACACCACACACACACGCAGGCATCGCAATGAAAGAATCCCTGACAGATGGCCACCCAACCTGGGTTTAAAAACCACCTCCAAGGAAGGAGAGCCCACCACTTTCTGAGGGAGTCCATTTCACTGTCAAACAGCTCTTAGCATCAAAGAGTTCTTCCTAAAGTTTAGTCAGAATCTCCTTTCTTGTGGGTTTGGGTCCTACCCTCCAGAGCAGGAGAAAACAAGCTTGCTCCATCTTCCATGTAACACCTCTCTGGATATTTGAAGATGGCTATCACAGGCTTCCTCAACCTCAGCCCTCCTGGTGTTTTTGGCCTACGACTCCCATGATCCCTAGCTAGCAGGACCAGTGTTCAGGGGTGATGGGAATTGTAGTCTTGAAACATCTGGAGAGCTGAGGTTGAGGAAGCCTGAGCTATCATGTATCCACTTGGTCTCCTCTTTCCTAAGCTAAACGTACCCAACTCCCTCAACCATTCCCTACACGTCTTGGTTTCCAGACCCTTGATCATCTTGGTCGCCCTTCTCTGCGCACCTTCCAGCTTGTCAATATCTTTCTCAAACTGGCATGCCCAAAACTGGAGGAGTGTGGTCTGACCAAAGCAGAATACAATTGTACTATTACTTCCCTCAACTTGGACCTGTTGATGCAGTCAACAATTGCACTAGCTTTTTTCCTGCTGCATCACAGTGTTGACTCATATTAAGCTTGTGGTCTATTAAGGCTGAAGAGTGTATCTACTTGGTCCCACTCTGAGGATGTAACCCTCTTCCAAAACTGCAAAGTGGAAGGGAAGTCATTATATGTAATATCCTTTTTTATTTTTGCAAGTCCCACTGAGTCTTGGTAAATGGATAAATGGGGAGATAATGCTCTATCCCATCAGCCAAATCCAGTTTCCCCATCTCTCTGTTAGGGAGAGTGAACTAAATGAAGAAAAAGGGGTTGTCCATATTTTGGGGCCCTGTGGACCTATTTAGAATTGTGAGAAGGTGCCATTTCTATTTCCCCTGCCCCTGGGTCCCACCCCACCCCAGGGGGGGGGAAGAAAATGCACACCTAGCAGTTCTCCTCTGGACAACCTCAGTGATCAAACTAGGACAGGCTTCCTCAACCTCGGCCCTCCAGATGTTTTGGCCTACAACTCCCATGATCCCTAGCTAGCAGGACCAGTGGTCAGGGATGATGGGAATTGTAGTCTCAAAACATCTGGAAGGCCGAGGTTGAGGAAGCCTGATCTAGGATAACAGGGCTAAGGTGGTCCCTGAGGTACCCTGAGCTCAAGCTGTTTCAGGACTTACTATATTAATGCACGGACCTTGTCCTAGCCTAGCAGTGCATGGAAAGCCCATAGCAGATGTTCTTGCAGAGGGGCCACACATGCCGTCCGCTGTTGAAAACCGATGTGATTCCTGCCTTGCAACGGGTTGGACTAAATGACCCTTTGGGGTCCCTTCCAACTCTACAAATCTAGGAAACGTTCGTGTGTTTTGCTCACGGGGGTTAACAAAAACCCCAGGAGGACAAAAGGCCACAGTTCTCTCTGTTTCTGTCAATATTGCAAAGGAGGTAACACGCTGCCCAACCTTGACCTTTTTAACTGGCGTATGAATTGCCAAACTGGCTTCCTGCTAGGCTTAACACATATGTATCCATGGCGTGATGCCATCCCCTATTTTGCTATCAGTGAGGAAGGCCCCATGCTGAGTAATTGCGGGCTGCCTGAAATGGAGAGCTCGGGCAAGCTGGAAATCAAAGGGAAATTATAGACAGCAGACTCGACATGCAGAAGCCAATCGTTCAGTGTCCAGCTCTGTGCATCTCAGCTTACGTGCCTACCGCCGTGGTGGAGACGGTGTCATTGTGTCATTTGTATGACACAAGCTCTTAAACCCATTCCCATCTGAGCAGGAGGCCCTGAACCTTCACCTGAAACAGACAAGATGTCTTCAGATAAAGGCCAGTAGGGCAAAGTAGCTATGACAGGAGCAGCCTCCTCTTCTTCAGGCTAAACATACCAAACTCCCTCAACTGTCCCTCACATGGCTTGAAACTCTTGATCATCTTGGTCTCCCTCCTCTGCACACCTTCCAGCTTGCCAATATCCTTAAACAGTAGTGCCCAGAACTGGACACAGGGCTCCAGGTGTGGTCTGACCAAGGTAGAATAGAGCTGGACTATTACTTCCCTTCATCTGGACACTATAATTTGGTTGATGCAGCCTGGAATAACATTAGCTTCTTTTTGCTGCTGCTGCATCACACAGTTTACTTATGTTCAATTTGTGGTCTACTAAGACCCCTAGGGACGTGGGTGGCGCTGTGGGTTAAACCAAAGAGCCTAAGACTTGCCGATCAGAACTTGCCATGACAGGGTGAGCTCCCGTTGTTTGGTCCCAGCTCCTGTCAACCTAGCAGTTCGAAAGCACGTCAAATTGCAAGTAGGTAATTCAAATTGCAAGTAGATAAGGTAATTCCCCATTTAAAGGTAAAGGTACTCCTGCCCGTACGGGCCAGTCTTGACAGACTCTGGGGTTGTGCGCCCATCTCACTCAAGAGGCCGGGGGCCAGCGCTGCCCGGAGACACTTCCGGGTCACGTGGCCAGCGTGACATCGCTGCTCTGGCGAGCCAGAGCCGCACACGGAAACGCCGTTTACCTTCCCGCTAGTAAGCGGTCCCTATTTATCTACTTGCACCCGAGGGTGCTTTCGAACTGCTAGGTTGGCAGGCGCTGAAACCGAGCAGCGGGAGCACACCCCGCCGTGGGGATTCGAACCGCCGACCTTTCGATCGGCAAGCCCTAGGCGCTGAGGCTTTTACCCACAGCGCCACTCGCGTCCCTTAATTCCCCATTTAGTCCCTCATAAAAAGATAAGGCATGACACAGTCGTCTATAAAAGTATAAAAAGAGTTTACTCACACATTCTGTTCACAGTTAGATCCCAGAAGGCAGACTTAGCTTACAAAAGTAACATAAACCTGGAAACTATCCCATAAGGAGACAATGCCTTTGTCCTATTAGCTGGAAGCCAAGAGATCATCTTAGGCTAAGCAGATGTTGCTTCTTCGACGACAGTAGTCAGAGAGAGAGAGATTGCTGACCAGTCCTGCTCTTTTGTTACCTGGGCAGGTGAGGTCACGCCCACCTCTAGTCACATGCAGAGGAAGTCTGTCCCAGCCTAGGGGAAACAGGAAGTTCCGACTGGCTGGTCCAGACATCCTCTTTTATGTCCACTCTAGGGATGTTGTACTTGACTGGTCTTGTGTTTCACATCCCACATTAGGGAGTCCTTATTGCACTGTGGGTTAAACCACAGAGCCTAGGACTTTCCAATCAGAAGGTTGATGGTTCAAATCCCCGCGACGAGGTGAGTTCCCGTTGCTCGGTCCCTGCTCCTGCCAACTTAGCAGTTTGAAAGCACGTCAAAGTGCAAGTAGATAAATAGGTACCGCTCCTGAGGGAAGGTAAACCGTGTTTCTGTGCACTGCTCTGGTTCTCCAGAAGTGGCTTAGTCATGCTGGCCACATGACCCAGAAGCTGTACGCCGGCTCCCTTGGCCAATAAAGCAAGATGAGCACCGCAACCCCAGAGTCGGCCACAACTGGACCTAATGGTCAGGGGTCCCTTTACCTTTACCTAAGACCCCTAGATCCATGTACAACTTGCAATCCAGATGTCCTTCATCTTATATTTGTGCATCTGGCTCTTCCTGCCTAAAGAAAAGCAGCAGAAAACAAACTTGCTCCACCATCCATGTGACAGCCCTTCAGATATTTGAAGATGACTATCATGCCCTCTCTCAGTCCTCTCCAGGTGAAACGGACTCAACTCCCTCAACCATTCCTCATAAGGCTTGGTTTCCAGACCCTTGACCTGGATCTGTTCCAGCCACGTGCAGCGAGCACAGGCTCTCTGAAAGGCTTGCAGTACAAATTCGGAAGATTCTGGCAAAGCCACATTTTACCGGACTGTGCCAACACGACTTGTCAAGCCTGTCAAGGTTAGCCACTGGAAGCCTCAAGCCCCTGGCACTGGGCATTTGGACAAAGCTCTGAGTGTGAGAAGCAGTTTGCAAATCTGATGTCTCTATTTGCCAGCCGCCCCACATCCAGTTGTGCGGTTCCACTCCACCTCCTGTTCCCCTTTCTCCATCTGTCTGTCATTTGCCAAACACCGGCTTAACAGTCTTCCCCCGCCTGCCCCACCGTTGCCTGTCCTTGAGATACTTTCATGACCAACCTTCCATAATCCGTTCCAAAGCTCCTTGTAAATCCCAGCCAAATAAATTCTTGCCACTTCCGACATAAAGAATCCCAGCGGTCGATCAGGAGTGTTAGAAGTTTGTGTGTGTGGAGCCTACAGCTTTATTTGGGAACTGATTGATGTGATCCTCTTATCCCAGTCCTTCAGGGCTACGTTTAGGCTTCAGGCCCAGCCTCCCCTTACTCAGAAGTAAGTTCCAATGAACTCACTGTGCGGACAGCATGGGCAGAATTGGCAGACAGTGTGGTGTAGTGGTTAGAGTGTTAGGCTAGAACCTGGGTTCAAATCCTCACTCAGCCGTGAAGTTCACTGGGTACATACCCTCCAACATTTCTCTGACTAATCGGGACATTCTATTATTATTATTATTATTATTATTATTATTATTATTATTATTATTATTAAATACCCTGCCCATCTTTACTGGGTGCCCCAGCCACTCTGGGCAGCTCCCAACAACTATCAATACATAATAAAACATTAAACATAAAAAACTTCCCTATACCTTCAGATGTCTTCTAAAGGTTATGTAGTTACTTATACGTCCTTGGCTTGGGGGTTGCATAACTCCATACCCTCCAACATTTCTTGGATGAAAATAAGGAAAAGTGTGACATCCTGGGTCAAATCAGAAACCGGGGTGGCTTCTGTAAATCTGGGACTGTCCCTGAAAAATAGGGACACTTTGAGGGTCTGTAGGTGACCTTAGAGGCCAGTTGTTCTGCCTCTCACCCTAGCCTACCTCTGTTGTAGGAAATTAAAGGGGGAGAACCATGCAAGCCATCGAGCTACAGACCTTTAAAGTGTCCCTATTTTTCAGGGACAGTCCCAGATTCATAGAAACCATCCCGGTTTCTGATTTGATCCCAGAATATACTGATTTTCCTTAGGATCTCCCTATTAAATGTTGGAGGGTATGGAGCTATCTAGCTATCATGGGGGGGGGGTCATACCTTTCCGCTTGTTGTTGTTGTTATTATTTTTAAAAACCAAGCTTCTAGGCCCCATGGTTGTGGATAAATGTGGTGATCTGGGTCACTAGTTGCTGTTCATATTTTCACAGAACGCATCTGGCCTGGGATTCTTAGCAGCCTGATCTTATTATTCAACATATGGCTAGAAAATTCGGCCTGTGAGGGAGGGGGGGAGAGTCTGTCTCTGTGCACCAGGCGGGGGGGTGTTTCCCCAAATATTGCATCGCCCTGTATTTATTTAGATAATTTGCTTTCCAGTTTGAGTAGCTTTTCAATTAGCTTAAGAGCTTCTGACCAGCTTGGTATTTCATCATACAGGCATGTAACCCTCCTGGCAGCAAGACAGGGCAGCTTCTGCGTTGAGGGAAAGTTCTCTCCTGGCCAAGAAAGCACTCCGTTTCTTCCACCACTGCTTCCGCCGTCAATACAGTAGTACCTCAGGTTACAGATGCTTCAGGTTACAGATGCTTCGGGTTACAGACTCCGCTAACCCAGAAATAGTACCTCGGGTTAAGAACTTTGCTTCAGGATGAGAACAGAAATTGTGTGGCAGCAGGAGGCCCCATTAGCTAAAGTGGTACCTCAGGTTAAGAACAGTTTCAGGTTAAGAACAGACCTCCAGAACGAATTAAGTTCTTAACCTGAGGTACCACTGTAGTGCCAAGGAGGGAGGCCATTCCTGAATGAGCCATTTTGAGCCTTGGAGCCTAAATTCATGTCTTCCTTTTTTCCCTTTTTTTAATTAAATGCCATCTGTTGGCATCTCTGGGAGTAAATACTGCAGAGTGGAGGGGGCGAGGGAGATGTTGCATCTCGTGACTTCCTTTATTCTTGTTTTGGGATGGAATCTGATGGAGCAAAATAGCAGCGTTTTGCCCAAGTCCCGAGATGCCCAATGCAGCCTGGTGTTTCGCTTTGTTTGCACAGCCGACGGGCACACAGGTTAAACACCCGCGAGGGAACCACAGCCAGAACCTGACAGCTCCTCACCCAAAAGATTTCATAGAATCATGGAATTGGAGGGATGGAGGGATGCCAGCTCCATCCTACAATGCTGGAATCACAGCTAAAGGATTCCTGGCAGATGGCCGTCCAAACTCTTACTGAAAATCTGCAATGAAGGAGAGGTGACCGCCTTCGCAGGTAGTCTGCCACACCAATGAACGGATGTTTCTGTTGGAAAGTTCTTCCTAATGTTCAGTTGGAATCTCCTTTCATTTCATTTGAATCCGTTGGTGCAGCTCCTGTCTTCTGGAGTAGCAGAAAACAAACTTCCACATGACAGTACTTCAGGTATTTGAAGATGGCGGTCATGTCACCTCTCAGTCTTCTTGTGACAGCCTGGGATTCGGACTCAGAGGCTGAACCTGAGGAATCCCAGGTTGCACAGGAGACCCCGCCTCCAGAACCAGCTGAGCCGGGGCTGGGGCCTGAGCCTGAAGGGTCCTCACCTGTGCTGGATCCTTAGATGCAGGCACTAGCTGAGTCTGCTCTGGCCCCTGAGGTGATGGAGGACCCATTTCCTGCAGGTGCTCCACTCTCAGCCCCGTCAGGGGAAGCTGAGGTTGCCTCTGGGCCCGGTAACCCTCCAGCCTCTCCTGAGCTGCAGAGGCTCAGGGCAGAGAGGTGGAGGGAACTAAATTCCCACAGGAGGAGTGCTCGCCTCCAGGCCAGGAGAGGTGAGTCACCTGTGGACCAGGGCCGCCCTATGCCTCGGGGCAGATAAAAGCCAGCCAGCCCCAGTCCCAGGTTGCGGGAGCAACGTTGTTGGTAGCCTGTTCCTGCCTGCACCCTGTCCTGCTCTTCTGCCAGAGTTCCTGACCCCACCTGACTCCCTGCCTTGGACCCAGCTACAGCTTTGACAGAAAGCCTCCATACCGCACCATCGACCTCGGACTGGACTCGGACCTCGCCTCTCGGTTAGCCCCTGGGACCAGCACACTTCTCTTCTCCCAACTCCTTCAACCATTCCTCATAAGTCTTGGTCTCCAGACCCCTTCATCATCTTAATTGCCCTCTTCTACCCCCCTCCCTTCGAGAGGAACATCTCAAACACTTGATGGAGCCCACACCCCAACAGGTGACCTCTTCCTCCTTCCTGTTGCTGCCTCTTCACCTGCTCTTCTCCAAGCATATGAGGGGCAAGCAGAGCAAGAAGCAGCTGCTGACTTTCCTCCTGGCCAGCGGCAAGGGTGGTCTGCATCCCTTCACGCCTGCAATGCCAAAGAGAGCAGGATCCTATTCTGCACATGAAGAAGAATAGAATAGAATAGAATTTATTATTTACCGTATACCCCCCACCCCAATCTAGCTGGGTTTCCCCAGCCACTCTGGGCAGCTTCCAACAAAGTATTAAAATACAGTGGTCTGTTAAACATTAAAAGCTTCCCTAAAGAAGGCTGCCTTCAGATGTCTTCTAAAAGTCTGGTCGTTATTCTTCTCTTTGATATCTGGTGGGAGGGCGTTCCACAGGGCAGGTGCCACTACTGAGAAGGCCCTCTGCCTGGTTCCCTGTAACTTGGCTTCTCGCAGTGAGAGAACCACCAGAAGGCCCTCAGAGCTGGACCTCAGTGTCCGGGCTGAACAATGGGGGTGGAGACACTCCTTCAGGTATCCTTCAGGGAAATGAAGTGGCCGTTAGCTGAATTTGCATCAACCATTCCAGCCATAAGCATTTAATTTTTAAGGAAAGTCAACTGGATCTCCTCTCACCCCCACATATATAGACGATAACTCAGAGCCAGCCAGCAAGAAATAGGATGGGGAGATAGACTGTTAGGGCTCATCCAGATTTTGGCACCACACCTTCCGGGCTTTTCTAGGTTTGTGCTTTCCAGGTCTGTGTAAGAGTGGGGTTTTATTGTTGTTTTCCCCTGGGGAAACCCTCTGATTACCACTGGGTTGGAACAAACAGATTGCCATTGGTTCCGATTCAGCAGCAAACAGCGGGTTTCCTCAGGGAAAGTGGTAGGACCCCCCCCAAAAAAAAAGAAAACACCACTCAGACATGGACCTATAAAGTGTGCATCTGTGTCTGGAAATTGCAGCACAAAAGGAAGTAATTTCTGGAATGCATGCAAAAGAAACTTGAGACAATAAACTATTTCTTAAAATAAAAAAACAGGTATCCCCAAACTCAGCCCCCCAGATGTTTTGGGACTACAGTTTCCATCATCCCTGACCACTGGTCCTGTTAGCTAGGGATGATGGGAGTTGTAGTCCCAAAACATCTGGAGGGCCAAGTTTGGGGTGCCTGCATTAGAACATAAGTAGAGCCTGCAGGTTTGATCTACTCCAGCACCCTCCTCTCACAATGGCCAACCAATCAGATGACCTAATGGGAACCCCAATGGCAGGACCCCAACACAAGAGCACTCTCCCCTCCTGTGGTTTCCAGCGACTGGTATTCAGAAGCATTGCTGCCTCCAGCGGTGGAGGCAAAGCAGAGCCGTCCTGGCTAGTAGCCATCAGTAGCCCTCTCCTCCTTGAATATGTCTAATCGCCATAACTGGCAAAGCACACAACCCTGCAAAGTAAGTTAGAGCAAGAGAATGTCACTGGCCCCTGCTCACCCAATGGACACGCTCATGGCTGATGCTCACAGTTCTCACGCAACCACTCCACAGGCTGTCGACAATGCAGCCTTCGCTAACTTAATTCCCTCCAGTTTCATTTCGGACTACAACTCCCATCAGCCCCTGCCAGCACTAAACCAACCAGCCAGTTCATCAGAACATGTTAACCTATGAATAAGGTCTCAGGCCTTGCTAAAGCCATTCCATTGATCCAGGACTTGTATCCTATCTCCCCTTTCCACCTTCGCTTGATAGTATTTTGACATCCATGCATGAAATTCTGCCATGGCCTTTATTACAGCGAATCTGGAGCGCTTTGGGGTGCTTAGGAAAGTCACTTTTATTATCTTTGTTCTGTCAGACTCTGCCCTTCTGTCATTTTATCAACCACAGCTCTTGCTCTCCTCCAACCCCTCACCCCACCCCAGGGTGCCACCAATATTGTCATTCCGCCGCCCCAAGATAAGTGGGGAGAGCTCTGCAAATGAAATCAAAGGAATCCCACTCCAAATGGACATCTCAGGTTCTTCTTTAATGCAGATCAGTCTGACAGACTAGTTGTTATCTAATTCTGGCAATAATTATAGGCTGCTCAGGAAAGTGGTCACGTGGTTAGCAACTCAGATTCTCTTCTAAAAAGATTTTTTAAAAAAATAAATAAATCAAAATCAGACCCATTGATAAAAAATATAAATGGAAACACATCCCAGCCCTCCATTTTATTCAAGTTATTTCAGGATTTCATTGATCTTCCCCATTCATGGGGGGGGGGATAGCATCTCTCTTTCAAATTTTTATTTTTTTTTAAATTATAATTCTAAAGTGGGTTGTTTGTGGTGTAGGGGGTGGGGCTGCATTGCATTCTGGGAAGGCAGCCAACCAAGAACTCGATGTGTAGCAATTAAATGAATTAGGATTGGCAAGCTCCCAAATTAGATGAGCCAGGAGGCTTTGAATGCAAGGGGTTGTCTCCTGCTGGCTATCTGGACTCGGCACCAACATAGGATTTGTGTGTGTTTGAGGCAGGGCAAGATAATTTTTCATTCTAGAAGATGAGAGGCGGGGCCTGGCAGACACTAGCAAACAGGTGTGGTGTAAAAGCTCCTCTTTTTTCCCCCTCCACCGCTTCCAGTTTGCTCCTGCTGGAACTCGATGAGCACAAATCGCCCTCCGTGAGATAATGAACAAATATAAAGATCACAAAGATTGTGTGGGAAGAGGTTGCCAGAAGCTTTAGCGGTGAGGACAAAGGCGTGCAAGCCAGGTTGGGAGGAAGGGAGAAGAATCACGCTGCCAATGTATCAATTGTTGGAAGCAAAGGAGAATGAAGAGTGTTGAAGAAAAAGCAAAAAGGCCAGTCTGTGCTGCTTGCAATCTCTTCTGGGCAGACGTAGCCTGGCCCCATTTATCCAAGCCCTGGTGGCTTCCATCTTAGACTACTGTGAAGTGTTGCATGTGGGCCTGCCCTTGGAGACTTTGCTTCCCTCAGAAATTCATCTGCTGAGCTGCTAGCTGGGAGAAGCCAAAGGAAATGCCTTCTGTTGGTTCTAAGTTTCTGTTTCTGAGTGCAACAGTGGAAGCTGGTCCATTTGGGCCAAGGAGGCACTGCCTCACCAACCTGAGTCTCCTTTTCGCCAGTCTCAACCTGCCTGCCTTATTACTTACAGCCAGTCCAGAGAGTGGCAATGCCTATTGCCTTTCTTCTCAGTCTTCTCAGTCTTCTCAGTGTTGCTGCCTATAGAACTCTTCAAGGAGGAGGAGAAGGATGGGGATAAAACAAGAATGAGTTGGCGCTGCCTGTTTTCAGCACTGGTGCCACCTGCTGTTGGCCTCCTGCCTTACGCCCCCACCAGCCCCAAAGGACATTAAGACCTGACTGAACGCAGTTCACAAAAATGGGTGTTTGAGATTAAAACCTTTTTTGTTTGTTTGTTTTTAAATGATATTTATTGAGAATTTTAAAGTTACAAAGAAAGAAGAAAGAAAAGACAAGAGAAGGAGAAAAAGAGAGAAAGAAGTAGATAAACATAACAATTAAACAATACAGATCAATAAAAACCAAAGTAAAAAAAAAGTAACAAAAACAATACATCTAAATCAAAAAACAAAAATAAACAAACAATTAAAAAACAAGACTAATATTCCCAAATCCTTAACTTTCATTAACTTATTTCAACGACCTCCTCACACCTCCCTTTTTTGTATTCTAGTTGTTAATTATCTCAGCAAATCCTTTCCATCTTTCACAATATTCTGTCATTTAAATTACCTTAATCTATTTTAACCTTATCTTACCTAAAAAACTCTAAAACTTAAAACTTAAAACTTATATATACCAAATTCTTTTAACCATAACACATTCTTTCATAATTCTTGTTGACATTTCTGCTAAGGCCAAATAATTTCATCCCAACATTTTTCTAATACTCATTAATTTTACAATACTTTTCTAAATAAATTTTGAAACTTTCTTCCAATCTTCATCCATCGTCTCTTCTTCCTGGTCTCGGGTTTTGTCAGTCCTTTCTCATCTTTCTAGTCCATCAACCTGGTGCTCTTATGTCTGAGGCTCTTAAATCTTTTCCATGTCCCTTCTGCAGGTCTTCTTCTTGTTTATACCTGCCCTTTACTTTATCTTTTGTTGATCTTTTTCCTGTTCTCTTTCCTTTCCCATTGGGGGGTAGGTCTCGGGAGGACTCCAATCCAAAAGTGTCTCCATCTCTCCTCAGCAGATCAGCCCATTCCCCACAGTCCCATTCCCCACAGTCAACACTGTAATCCAAAAAATATTTAAAAGCATGTTTCAAAGTCTTTCCAAAATTAAGAGCCCTCACAGCTCCAGACCCCCCCCCCCGGTCCACTCCAGATTCGAACTTCAAGAACAGCAGCCTACACTCCTGCAAGGCCTCGGATCTCTCCATTTGTGTTATTTGAGGTTCAACAACAACCTCCTCCATTTTCTTCTGCCCTTGCGCTTGCCCTATCAAAACAGATTCCTGAGCTGGTTTCTGAATGGTTTCTATATGGGTATTCGCCGTTTGTCCAAAGTTTCTAACTGCTACAAATCCATCAAATCCATCTTCTCATGCATCTGCTCCAGCAAAGCACTTGTCTTGCAAAAAGCAAGCACCAAGACTTCTTGTAAACACATTTCCCCCCCCCCCCCAAGGTTAGAGTCTGGTCTCACGATCCTAATCATACAGCTGTGAGGTCCCCAGATCAGCTCCGGCAACAAATTAACAAGCTCCCTCTAGAGGAGACAATTTCTGTTTGTATCCATCTTTTAAAAGCAGGGGTTAAAACCTTTTATAACTTGGGATATGGGAACCCTACTTTCTTGGAGTGTGCCATTTCTGCCCATTTATTTTGTCCTTAAAGTCTCGCTTGTTTTGTCATTCATGCCATTTGCTCCTGTTGTGCTCATTAACCATTGCTTTCAATGGGAAGACTAGATGTTCTTCCCCTCATGAACCTTGCTGTTCACAGAGGCTGCCTGCCCCTCCTCTCCCCGCTGCCACCCTGCCATGTGACAGCCCTGCATCCATAAGAACATAACAGCCTGCTGGATCAGGCCCATGGCTCATCTAGTCTAGCATCCTCTTCTCACAATGGCCCACCAGATGCTCCAATGGAAACCCTACAAGCAGGACCCAAGCACAAGGGCACTTTCCCCTCCTGTGGTCTCTGGCAACGGTGGAGGCAGAGCATAGCCATCCTGGCTAACAGCCATCAAGTAGCCATCAAGTAGCCACTCCTCCATGGATTTGCCTAACTGGCAAACTAGAATCATAGAATCATAGAATCATAGAGTTGGAAGAGACCACAAGGGCCATCGAGTCCAACCCCCTGCCAAGCAGGAAACACCATCAGAGCACTCCTGACATATGGTTGTCAAGCCTCTGCTTAAAGACCTCCAAAGAAAGAGACTCCACCACACTCCTTGGCAGCAAATTCCACTGTCGAACAGCTCTTACTGTCAGGAAGTTCTTCCTAATGTTTAGGTGGAATCTTCTTTCTTGTAGTTTGGATCCATTGCTCCGTGTCCGCTTCTCTGGAACTACATCTGGCAAAAGCCAGGATAAAGCACATTTTTCCTCGCAACAACCCTATGAGGCAAATTAGACTGAGAAAATGTGTCTCGAGCCTCAGAAAACAAGCCTGATCCATCTTCTTCTTTGACGATCCCTTGTAGCCAAGTAAGATTGTCTTCCATAAACACGGTTTTAAAAGTGAGTCCATGACTGTGGATTCTGGATCCACATGTCCTTCCACAGTGGGGACATAGGTTTCCGGGTGCGAGCTGATCATGGTGAGGGTTTGCCAAGCATGCCTTCCTCTTAGCGTGTTTCTCCCTTTCGTCCTGAGTTCAACTGTCTTCAAAACCCATGACACCTTTAGTAAAGGCTGTTCTCCAACTGGAGCGCTCGCAGTCCAGTGTTTCCCAGTTGTCGGTGTTTATACTACATTTTTTTAGATTTGCCTTGAGAGAGTCTTTGAACCTCTTTTGTTGACCACCAACATTACACTTTCCATTTTTAAGTTCAGAATAGTTAAGCCTGCTCCATCTTCCATGTGACAGCCCTTCAGATATTTGAAGATGGCTATCATATAACCCGCCAGTGTTGTCTTCTCCAAGCTAAACATACCCAACTCCCTCAACCACTCCTCATAAGCCTTGGTTTCCAGACCCTTGATCATCTTGGTTGCCCTCCTCTGCACACCTTCCAGCGTGTCAATAGCCTTCTTAAACTGTGGTGCCCCGGAGTCCAGGTGGTTCAGTCTACCAACTTGGATCAGAATGGCATCCAGTAGGATACACTGGCTGGGGCTCTGGGTGTGGTAGTCCCAAACATCTGGAGGGCCCAAGGTTGGCTAGGGCTGTGCTAGAAGCTTGGCCCTTTATGAGACTCAAGTTCTCCAAATGTGGGTGAAGCCTAGGATAGGTGGACTGGAGGAAGAGTCTCGAATGACCTCCCTTTCTCTCCCAACCCTTATCAAAGCAAGTTGCTCACTTGGAGCTCTCCCTGGTGCTGAAACAGCTAACCTGCGTTTGCCCTGTGGCTCCTCTGCAGAACCTGGACATGAAACATTTACCAGGTGTTTACTCTCATAGGCTTGTTACCAAGCAAAGGTGTTCCTTGGAACACAATTTCCCAGCCTTCTAAAACTCTGGTTGTATAGTTCTGCTTTCCACCACTGTGAATTATGTTTGTACTGCTTTGCTCTCCTCGCTGAAGTGCAAATACTTATGGGTTTTTTAAAGACTATTTTTATATTATTCGCTAGCTGCCCTGGAAGCAGGGAATGGATGGATCAATTTATTCCTGGTCTGTGCCACTTTCTCATCTGTCCAGTCATAACTCTCCCTCGTCCCATTTTTGCAACATCTGAGTTTGTTTGTTTTTAAATAAACCCAAAACAATGCATCTCACCTTAAAATATGCATTTTGGGCATGCATTTTAGCCTAACATTTTTAGCTGATAACTGTATCACAAAATTTGGATACTGTGCAAAAAAAGAAAAGAGAAGAGAAGCATAGCTGTGAGTTCTGGTCCACATATTAATCTGGGAAGTGCAAAGCAGGCAGTTTGCTTGAAAACACAGAGTGAGTGAAATCCTTTAGCATTTCTGCCTGGAAGAAGAAACATTGAATGGTGGGGGTGGTGCAGTGTAGAACAAAAGGGCTATCAACAGAGTGAGTCATTTGATACTCTGGGCCTTTGAAAGGTTCGGGGTGGTTGGGAGACGGATGGAATGTTCTTGTGTATTTCCCCCATAGAACTCCTTGGGATCCACAATTTTTCTGAGAAGCAACTACAGTTGGAGACCCACCTGCTGGTCACCAGTGCATCATTCACTTTTCTCCTTCCTCCCTACAAATGAAGGAGGAATGATGGAAAGTTTGATGCTCTTTTCCCAAAGCTCCCCTCCCAGGGGAAGGGATCTTTGCTGTAGCTTTATGGGGCAAATCCAGCTCCCTTTCCTTAGTCTTTCCCCTGTGCAGAAGTGTGTGTGTGTGTGTGTGTGTGAGAGAGAGAGAGAGAGAGAGAGAGAGAGAGAGAGAGAGAGGGGGGTTTCAGTGCTACTATATCAAGAGGCACAGATTCAGAGCAGTTTTATTGCATCAAGAAAGGCTTCCACCCGAAACCATCCCTCATAAACGTGCACAGTGGGGGCAAGACTGGGCAAAAGGGGTCCAGGATTCAGACTAACAATGGTGCTTAGATCCAGTCCCATGATTGCTATGCTAATTATTTAAACGATCTCTTTGGGATTCATGGTGAGTCGTCGTTATTGAATTTATCGGTAGCAACCGAAGAAGAAAAAGGGAAGTCTTTGCAAGACAGTGGAAATCTGCTCCGAGCCCGTCGACATAGGAATGACTGATTGAGGTGTTAAAAATTCCAGAAATGAACAAACTGGCAGATAAAGTACAAAGCAGAAACAGACTTATGGAAGATCTGACAGATAAATGGACTCCTTTTTCTAACTGATAGGAATGATAATTCTTGCTATAATGGGTGGAATACTGTATTTTTTGCAATAAGTGGTACTAATTGTAATAACAACTTTTTAAAGCCAGCTGTGCCCTCAAGAACTGGGATTTAGTCACCGAAATCCATTTCAAAGTAACGTCAAGAATAGATTACTGCCATGCACGCTACCTGGGGCCAGCCTTGAAGCTTAAACTGGTTCTTCTATCTATGGAAGTCTAGTTATTAACTAAGGGCTGTATCCAACAGTAGCTATGAAGCTGGCTGGGTGACTTTGAGCCAGCCTAGGGTTGCTGTGAGGATAAAATATGGAGAGTAGAACCATGTACACCACCTTGAGCTCCTTGGACAGGGCTGCCTTCAGATGTCTTCTAAATGTCAGGTAGTTGTTCTTCTCTTTGACACCTGATGGGAGGGCGTTCCACAGGGCGGGTGCCACTACCGAGAAGGCCCTCTGCCTGGTTCCCTGTAGCTTTGCTTCTCGCAGTGAGGGAACCACCAAAAGGCCCTCAGCGCTGGACCTCAGTGTCCGGGTAGAACGATGGGGGTGGAGACACTCCTTCAGGTATACTGGACCAAGGCCATTTAGGGCTTTAAAGGTCAACACCAACACTTTGAATTGTGCTTGGAAACATACTGGGAGCCAATGTAGGCTCAAGATCGGTGTTATGTGGCCTCGACGGCCGCTCCCAGTCACCAGTCTAGCTGCCGCATTCTGGATTAATTGTAGTTTCTGGGTCACCTTCAAAGGTAGCCCCACGCAGAGCGCATTGCAGTAGTCCAAGTGGGAGATAACTAGAGCATGCACCACTCTGACGAGACAGTCCGCAGGCAAGTAGCAATAGGTAAGAATAAGAATAATGCCATGTTTGTGTTTCATGGCAGAAAAGTATGAAATATAATTTTACTCTTTATGCTGTAAACCGCCCTGTGATCCTCAAACGCAGGGTGGCATGTAAATTTAATTAATGATGATGATAGTTTTAAATAACATACATCGTCCACAGTTATACGTGACTGCGCTCAGAAACAAGCCGACATCCGCCTAACCAGTTCTGCCTTTCATGATGTGATCCCCATTCCTTCATGAGCTGGAGCTCTGCCTGTTTTTCCCACTGCAGCACAGCAGAAAAGGTTGACCTCATCATATGGGCACAGACTTTCAGGGGATGCTCAAGACAATTGCCAAGAGAGACTCCTTGATCCCTGCAAGGTCTCCTCCCCCAGCTGCTTCGGCAGCTAAACGGAAGGGCAGGTTCCCCTGGGAGACATCGGCAGCTAAGCACCAGCAGAAGAAAGCAGAGCCAACCATAACTCCAGGTGTCCTGATTGCCCGACAGCCACAATAAAAAGGATGACAGGTTTACATGCTGTTTAAGAAAAGAATGGGGGAGGGGGGGTCCTATCCTAATACAAGCAGGAGTGCAGCAAAGAGCAAGGTGGTGCTTTTTTTAAAAAAAAGCTTCTTGAATTATATAGATTTTTTACATTTAAAGATAGTATAAGATAGTCTCTATGGGAGTATATTGTATTTAATTATGGGGTATCAGAGTTTTTAGGGGGTTAACCAGGCTGGGATACCTGGGATAGCAGGCTTGTTAGTTTTTGAATGTCTGATGTAGATTTTTTCAATTTTGTTGTTCTGTATGGGACAATGACAATAAAGATTATTGTATCGTATTGATAGCTACCTTCAGATATCTGAAGTCTTGCCAAGTGAAAAATGGGGCCAGTTTGTTTTCTGCTGCAACAGAAGGGGGGACCTGATCCAATGGACACGAATGGAAAGAAACGAGATTCCAGCGAAACCTTAGGAATCATAGAATCATAGAATCATAGAGTTGGAAGAGACCACAAGGGCCATCGAGTCCAACCCCCTGCCAAGCAGGAAACACCATCAGAGCACTCCTGACATATGGTTGTCAAGCCTCTGCTTAAAGACCTCCAAAGAAAGAGACTCCACCACACTCCTTGGCACCAAATTCCACTGTCGAACAGCTCTTACTGTCAGGAAGTTCTTCCTAATGTTTAGGTGGAATCTTCTTTCTTGTAGTTTGGATCCATTGCTCCGTGTCCGCTTCTCTGGAGCAGCAGAAAACAACCTTTCTCCCTCCTCTATGTGGCATCCTTTTATATATTTGAACATGGCTATCATATCACCCCTTAACCTCCTCTTCTCCAGGCTAAACATGCCCAGCTCCCTTAGCCGTTCCTCATAAGGCATTGTTTCCAGGCCTTTGACCATTTTGGTTGCCATTCAACAGTGGAATTGATGACCTCAGAAGGTAGGAGACTCTCCTTCATTGGAGGAGGCTGGACGGCCCATCAGTCAGTTGTAATTCCTGCATTGCAGAGGGTTTGAGCCTTGGATTCTATGATTATATTATTTTTGAGTAGAAGAAATGTAGCTGGCACTTCTGCCCACTTTTTTTCCTTCTTCCACAGCTGGCGCACAGTCCCCATAAGCTTGTCTGTGAGTTAATGCAGCCTCCGGACTGAAAAGCTAAGCTGCTCCTGGAGAACACAAATGAAAAACAGGGACCCTCTCAGCAGCCTCCATCTTGAATTTGCTGGGTGTTGGTGGAATGCAGCTTTTGCATTGAACTCCCGTCTATTGGTCTCCTCCCTCTGTTTGCAAAGGACAGCACTGAGCTGGGGGGGGTTATAACAGTGGTTAGGGGGAGAACAGGGAGAGAGAGGCACAGATCCTCTGATTTTGGGCAGGCAGCAGGGCATTCTAAGGGCACCGGTGTGTGCGCCCGCTCCTGGTGAGCCTATTATGCTAATTCACTATGGCTGAATGGGAGCCATTTCTCATGTGTCAAGGGGAGGCTGATGAATGAGGTGGCACTTTGGCCGCTGTATTAATCCAAGTACTTGGGCTGAGAGAGAAAGAGCATTCACAACGGTTGGGCTCAAAGACGAGAGGCCAAAAAAACCCACCTCTAGTGGTTTATTTACACCAGCGGTTCCCAAAGTGGGTGGTACAGCCCCCTGGAGAGAAGTGGGGTTACATGGCGGGGTGCTAAGGCAAGGCAAGCCTCAGGCTGTGTGTAAGGCAGGGCAGGGTTCTGGCAGTACAGTGGTACCTCGGGTTACAGACGCTTCAGGTTACAGACACTTCAGGTTACAGACTCCGCTAACCCCGAAATAGTACCTCGGGTTAAGAACTTTGCTTCAGGATGAAAACAGAAATACAGTGGTACCTCAGGTTAAGTACTTAATTCGTTCCGGAGGTCTGTACTTAACCTGAAACTGTTCTTAACCTGAAGCACCACTTTAGCTAATGGGGCCTCCTGCTGCCGCCGCGCTGCCAGAGCACGATTTCTGTTCTCATCCTGAAGCAAAGTTCTTAACCTGAAGCACTATTTCTGGGTTGGCGGAGTCTGTAACCTGAAGTGTATGTAACCTGAAGCGTATGTAACCTGTGGTACCACTGTAGTGTGGCGGCAGTGGGAGGCCCCATAACCTAAAGTGGTACCTCAGGTTAAGAACAGTTTCAGGTTTAGAACAGACCTCAAGAACGAATTAAGTTCTTAACCCGAGGTTCCACTGTACTCTGGGGACACAGAGAACATACAAAGAGCCTGCTGGATCTTGCCAGTGACTCACCTAGTCCAGCATCCTGTTCTCCCAGTGGCCAACCAGATGCCTTTGGGAAACCCACAAGCAAGACCTGAGCCCAAGAGCCCTCTCCCCTCCTGTGGTTTCCGGCAACTGCTATTCTGAAGCATTTGCTGCTCCCAAGCATGGAGGCAGAGCTTTGGCATCATGGCAAGCAGCCACTGATCACCTTCTCTTCCAAGAATTTGTCTGATCCTCTTTTAAAGCCATCCAAGATGGCAGCCGCCGCTGCCTCCTGTGAAGCCCCTTGGTTTATCTGTCCTGAATCTTCTGGCTTCATCGGATGACCACAAGTTCTAGCGTTATATGAGAGAATGATAAAGACGTTTCTCTATCCCTTTTTCTCCATGCCATGCCTAATTTTATAGACATCTGGTTGGCCACTGTGAAAACAGGATGCTGGACTAGACGAGTTCCCTTTGGTCTGATCCATCAGGCTCTCCTTATGTGCTTTACAGTATATCGGCACCAAATATGCTTTAAACGTGCAGTCTGGGTCTGCCCTAGTGCCGCCCAGAAATCCTCAGGAGTCTTGCTTGACAGGCCTTCCTCTCAGCCTCCGAAGCAACCCTCCGATCTCTCCCCTACTGAGTAAATCAGGCAAAGTTTAAAGCCCGACCTTTCCCTGACTTCTCTCGAGCTTTAAAAAATATCTCCCTTCAGCAAAACAAAGACCTTGCGCAGGAATGCCAGCCTCCCCGCCTCCCTCCTCCGCCAAGAGTGATCCTCCAACTCTCCGGCTGCAGAGATTTGAAATGGGTGATAAATGCTTAAGTGCTGGCAGGAAGAGGTGTATAATGGAACAGCTGACAAAACCTTAATTAGCGCTTTGCCAGACCTGCTGAGCAAAACACATTTAGCCAGAGAGCAGCTCTGGGGGCTGAGGATAATGTGTTTGGGTTAAAATAAACATTTATTTAAAGGTGGAGGCAAATCCTTCACCCAGGCTCCTCTTTAACATGGATCTCATGAGGAGCGAGGCGCACACAGCTCGGCGAAATCTGTTTAAGGAGAAAGGACAGCCATGACCCTGGCCAAATGAATGCGAGGCTCCTCAGGAAAGGGTTACCATCCCAGAGGGAAGCCCCTTCTGCAATTTATTTATTTGCTCCATTTTGATTATAAGGACAAAACCTTGAAGCAGTTTACACAATAATAATAATAATAATAATAATAATAATAATAATAATAATAATAATAATAATAATAATGTTGTTATTATTTACGTGGATATCCTACTTTCCACCAGGGAACTCAAGGTAGCCTACAGACTGTTCCTCCTCCCCATTTTATTCTCACAAGAACCCTGGGAGGTAGCTCCATTTAAAGTAGTTCAGACCACTTTCAACAGCCAGAGCTTTCCCCCAAAGGATCCTGGGAGCTCCAGTTTGTTAAGCAGGCCCCCTATTCCCAGAGTGGCTTAACAATCAATCCCCTTTCACGAGGAACTCTGTGAAGTGTGGCTCTGGGAATAAGGGTCACCTAACAAGACTCAGCACCCATGGGGCAAGGCAGATCGGGAGTTTCAGGACCATAGATAACTCCAAGGGAGAAGCCTGATCCCACAGCGGCTGAAATTTAAAGCGGCATTATACCACTTCAAACCGTCCTGGCTTCCCTCATGGAAAGGTTTTTCCCTCTCTCTCTCTCTCATAACACTGGAACTCACAGACATCCAGTGACAGAACATGTTGGAGGGACAGATAAAATAATGTCCTTTTCCATGAAGCACAGAGTTAAATGAGGGAAGAAGAGTTTAGATTTGATATCCTGCTTATCACAACCAGAAGGAGCCTCAAAGCAGCTAACATTCTCCTTTCCCTTCCTCCCCCACAACAAACACTCTGTGAGGTGAGTGAGGCTGAGAGACTTCAGAGAAGTGTGACTGGCCCAAGGTCACCCAGCAGCTGCATGTGGAGGAGCGGAGACGCAAACCCGGTTCACCAGATTACGAGTCTACCGCTCTTAACCACTACACCACACTGGCCACCAACTTGGACAGCTTTAAAAAAGGATTTGACAAATTCATGGGGGAGAGGGCTATTGATGTCAACTAGCCTCAGTGGCTCTGCTCTGCCTCCACAGTTGGAGGCAGTGAGGCTTCTGAATAGCTGTTGCTGGAAACCGCAGGAGGTGAGAGGGCTCCTGTGCTCTGATCCTGCTTGCAGGTTTCCCACAGTTGATGGTAGATAGACCATTGGCCTGATCCAGCAGGCTTTTCTTATGATCCTAATTTGCTGAGAGTTGTTAGAAGACCCCTTCTATTCCCTTCAGAGAGCTGCAATTGCCAAAGTTCCCTGTGAAGACTGTTCAGCCCCGCAGGGAATTACAGTGGTACCTCGGGTTAAGAACTTAATTTGTTCCGGAGGTCCGTTCTTAACCTGAAACCGTTCTTAGCCTGAGGTACCACTTTAGCTAATGGGGCCTCCCACTGCCGCCGCACCACCGGAGCACAATTTCTGTTCTCATCCTGAAGCAAAGTTCTTAACCCGAGGTACTACTTCCGGGTTAGCGGAGTCTGTAACCTGAAGCGTCTGTAACCCGAGGTACCACTGTATAGTTCTGTGAGGGGGTGGGAGGGTCTCCTAACTCACAGCACCCTTAAAAAGCTACAGTTCCCAGGATCTTCGGGGGAAGGGAGAAGCTACAAAGTAGTGTGATAATGCTTTAAATGTATATTGCAGATGGGTCTCTGTTAAGGGCCCTCATTTTCCAGCAAAGCTTTTATAGGGAGTTTCCCCACCTCCCAGTCTGCATCCGCATTGGGCTTGAAATTGTTTTTATACATGAAATTGTTTTCACGCTTTTCATAGATGAGATTGTTTTACAGATTCTTTTTATTGTTGATGCTTTTATCGTTCTGCCACTTTGAGATGTTTCATAGGAAGTGCTTCCTAAATGGAAAGAAATAAGTAAATAACATCACGAATTGCTATGCTATCACAGCTTACTTGCCCATGGAGTCCTCTTTAGACTCCAGCCATGTGGCCAACCAGGCGTGTTCCAGGAAATCTCACAAGTGGGAGAGCAGAATATTCAGAGGGTCCATCCCCCAAAGCATTCCACAATCTATTGGATGTTTGCTGAATTCCTGATACAAGTGAATTAGACGCTGCATACTGGATACCCATCCCATGGGTATTGGATACCCAGGCAATATTCTGCAGCCCTCCCAGAATTTCTGCGTTCACACACATTCTGAAAAGCTAAACTATGCTGTGTGTGACCAGAGGCTCTTTGACACTAAATACCATTGCATGACAGGGACATGGGTGGCGCTGTGGGTTAAACCACAGAGCCTAGGACTTGCCGATCAGAAGGTCGGCGGTTGGAATCCCCGCAAGGGGGTGAGCTCCCGTTGCTCGGTCCCTGCTCCTGCCAACCTAGCGGTTAGAAAGCACATCAAAGTGCAAGTAGATAAATAGGTACCACTCTGGTGGGAAGGTAAACGGCGTTTCCGTGCACTGCTCTGGTTCGCCAGAAGTGGCTTAGTCATGCTGGCCACATGACCCGGAAGATGTACGCTGGTTCCCTCAGCCAATAAAGTGAGATGAGCGCCGCAATCCCAGAGTCGGTCACGACTGAACCTAATGGTCAGGGGTCCCTTTACCTTTACCTTACCATTGCATGACAATGATCAAGCGCTGCTGCATGTTAATGGTGCAAATACAGATCTGCAAACTATGCTTTTCATCCAACATCCCATCAAGAGGAAGAAACCTTCACCGTGCCTAAAGGGCTGGTTATTGGACATATTTTTGCAGGGGCTGCTTTTTAATAAAAGCTGCATTTATAATGTGTGATTAATTACTTGGCACAAAGAGGCTTTTTTATGGGGCCTGTAAAATGTAAATGATTTTTAATGCAGCCGCCCGAGCCACAAGCTCATCCCCCCCATCCTCCCGTTCAACTATTAATCCTGGTGCTGAGGAGATGTGTCATTTGTCATGGCTACATTATCATGAGGTGCAATGCCACATGATATACACGAGCCTGCTATTTATTAAAATATTTGCAAGCGATTCTGTCTCGTAAACCTCAGGTGAGAATCAACTGCAGTTTGTGGAGGACTCCTGCAGGAAAGAAAGGGCTCAGGGGAAGGGAGAAGGGGAGAAAATCTGCCCCGCTGATGTAAGGTAGGGCTATAGCGCACAGAATCATAAAATTGAAGAGTTAGAAGATATCCCCAAGGGTTATCTAGTCCAACTCCTTCAATGCAGGAATCACAGCTAGAGACTCCCTGGCAGATGGCCATCCAACCTCTGTTTAAAAACATCCAAGGAAGGAGAATCTGCCACCTTCTGAGGGAGTCTATTCCACTGTCAAACAGAGAGTCAGTGTGGTGCAGTGGTTAAGAGCGGTAGTCTCATAATCTGGGGAACCAGGTTCGCGTCTCTTCTCCTCCACATGCAGCTGCTGGGTGACCTTGGGCTAGTCACACTTCTCTGAAGTCTCTCAGCCTCACTCACCTCACAGAGTGTTTGTTGTGGGGGAGAATGTTAGCTGCTTTGAGACTCCTTCGGGTAGTGATAAAGCGGGATATCAAATCCAAACTCTTCTTCTTCTTCTTCTCTTACCATAGAAAGTTCTTGTCAAGTCAGGTGCCCCCCCCCAATCCTATATCTGTGCATCTGATTATTCCTCCCTAAATGTAGAAACTTAAATTTGTCCCTATTTGGGAGGGAGGAGTAGAAGGATGGAAGATGCCCATGTTCACATGTGCCAGGACCTTGGAACCTATGCACACATTCAAAGGATTGTATTGTATTATTATTATTATTATTATTATTATTATTATTAGTGGCAGCAGCACTCACACCCAGCTATAGCAGCACCCTTTGGGAATTCTAAGAAACCAACAAATCACTGCAGGTCTGAAATCAGTGGTTAATATTTTGCAATGCAGTTTTGCAAAAAGAAAAGCTGGGGGAGGGTGCGTAAAAATTCATGTATTGGTTAAAATAACATGCCAAAAATTGCATTATATAGATATGGAAACATTCCTTAAAAGCAAGCCCTGTCCCCCCCCCTCTCTTTGAAGATCACATCAAGAGTGGAGCAGGTGGAAGGCTTATCATTAAAAGTTCCACAGCATCTTTAACTGTTCATCAAGGGCATGCAGATCATATGGGTTGGTCTCGCTTCTGTGGGGTAAATATAAGGAGTGGGGGACGCTGACTCCTTCAAAAAAACGAATACAGCTAATAAAGCCTTCCTAATTCCTCCAGAGGAACCAGATCTGACCTTATCTATATGCAAATTTCAGTAGTTTTCCCTCTCTCCTTTGAGGTAGGACAAGCTGGTTAGAAGTGTTGCTGATAACTGCGGGAGATTTGCATTTCGTTCAGGCTTCGCTTGGGGCTTTTGTTCATTCCTGGCAACTTCTGCCTTATTCAAACTCCCTCTATGTCAGGCCCATGGAGGCAGGACTATTGGGGCAAAGAGGGCACTGCCCCACAAGCCTTGGTCTCCCCTCAGCCACCCCTACCCCCATCGTTCACCTCCTCAGTCTTGGTGCGGCCACTTGTAAAACTCAGCCGGGAGTGGGATGATGGACAGCAAAAGTAGGCCTTGCTGGCTCTGCCTGTCCTTGGCTCTGGCACCACCTACTGGTGGGCTCCCTGCCTTCCACCCTACCAGTCTCAGTGGACACCAGGTGCCTTTGCTGGAGCCGCTACCAAAAAGGCCCATCTAGTCCAGCATCCCCTTCACTTGTGGGAAGCTCACAACTGGGATATGGGCAAAGGAACCCTCTCTCTTCTTCCCAGCATTCAAAGCAGGGTTTTGGGCTGGGGAGACATTTGCTTGGAATACTGAACACCTCTCAGAGCATTAATTTAATTTAATTTTTGTTGCTTTTATTGCATTAATATCCCATCTTTTTCTCCAATGAGCACAAAGTGGCATTTGTGGCTTTTTCTTTCCCCATTTAATCCCCGCAACAACTCTGTGAGGTAGGTTAGACTGAGGGGAAGTGGCTGGCCCAAGGTCACTCAATGAGTTTCATGGCTGAGTTGGGATTCGAACCCTGGTCCCTCCCACGTCCTTGTTCGAGACCCTAACCACTACACTGCACCAAATCACACCGGGTTAAAGTAAGCTGTTCTTTCATGGGAGACTGGGCTGGTTATTTCACGCGATTGGGTGATTTTAGTACATAAACATTTTCAGTATTTTGCTTTGGACTTTAAAAATGCTTTTTATTGTATATTTTGCAAGTTATTGTCCATGTAAATCGCTTTGGGACCCTTTTGGCTGTGTGAAATGATGCATGGATTGCATGAGCTGAATTGAATCCTTCAGATATGTGTTCCCATCCACCCACCCCCAGTTTTATAATAAGGATTATTGAGGGCAATGCATATAAATAAATAAAATGCTTTAAAACCAATGAATTGAATTTTAAATTATGGAATAATTAAGGAATACATGGAGAGCTTATAATGAGCTGATTAGACGCAGAGGTTCATTATTTGTTTACTTATTAAAAAGTAAGATAATTAAGAGTAATTTATTGTTGATGGTTAAATTTATAAATTATTGATAATTTATTGCAAGGAATGTATTGTATTTAGATCATTAATATTCTGTATTGTAATATTGTTGCTGCATGAATATTTCTATGTGTGAATTTGCATGACTGTGAAACAAAACATACACATGTATGTATGTATGTACAGTGATACCTCGGGTTAAGTACTTAATTTGTTCCGGAGATCTGTTCTTAACCTGAAACTGTTCTTAACCTGAAGCACCACTTTAGCTAATGGGGCCTCCTGTTGCTACCGCGCCGCCGGAGCATGATTTCTGTTCTCATCCTGAAGCAAAGTTCTTAACCTGAGGTAATATTTCTGGGTTAGCGGAGTCTGTAACTTGAAGCGTATGTAACCTGAAGCGTATGTAACCTGAGGTACCACTGTATGTGTCATATAGTTGTTAGAGGCTTTGACCTGGGAAAGACAAGGGTTCAATGGGTGTGATGTTGGGCCAATCAATCACTCAATCTCAGCCTAACTTACCTCACAGGGTTGTTGTGAGGATAAAATGGGGAGGATGAGAAATATGTATTGAGGTCCTTGGAGGAAAGGTAGGATATAAATGCAAAAAATAATAATAATGAGCTGTTAAAAAAGAAAAGAGCCTTGAAATTTTTTCAATTAAACAGTGGATTTACATACTTTACAACTGCCGCATTTTAAGCAGGGCATCCTGGATCACAGAAGCCAATCCCAGCTTCTGTTTGGATCCTAAAATGTCCGCTTCCAAGACTGGTACCCTGGCTTGAGTCAGGGTCGACCCTGCTGACAATCGCCAGAGCGCCTTCTGGGAAGGTGCTTTGGCGATGTCAAATGGTCATGCCAAGACGGCTCAGTGGGCCTCACAGAGGAGGTGGGGGTGCTCGGCCTCACGGCGGTGGCAGCAAAGAGACGATGAAGGAAGCGGGCCGGGGTGGCAGCAGCAGCAGCAGCAGCTGAAGGGGACCAGATGGAAGCCCAGTCCATTCAGAAAAGTGCCCAGGGCATAAAAATCTCCACAAGAGTAAGACCCTCCTCTCAAGGAGATCTCAGGAGAGAAGGGAATGGATAAGGGTCCACTGTGGTTGGGGTGTGGTTCTAGTATCTCCTGCTAAGAAAGCCCGGGGATGGACTGGAAGGGCTACAGCAGCAATGTCTGTGTAGTACGGGCATAGGCAAACTCGGCCCTCCAGATATCTTGAGACTACAACTCCCATCATCCCTGACCACTGGTCCTGTTAGCTAGGGATGATGGGAGTTGTAGTCCCAAAACATCTGAATTTGCCTATGCCTGCTGTAGTAGCTCTGTGTGCTGGATTGTCTGCCAATGAAAAGCCTGACCCTAGTCTGCTCTGACTTTGCCCCTCTCCTGCCCCTCCCTTCTTGGACTCTGATCTCGATCTCTGCCCTCCCGACCCTCCACTGTGTACCTTGCTTGCTCATACAGTGGTACCTCGGGTTAAGAACTTAATTCGTTCTGGAGGTCCGTTCTTAACCTGAAACTGTTCTTAACCTGAGGTACCACTTTAGCTAATGGGGCCTCCCACTGCCACCAAAATGCCGCCGCATGATTTCTGTTCTCATCCTGAAGCAAAGTTCTCAACCCGAGGTACTATTTCTGGGTTAGCGCAGTCTGTAACCTGAGGTGTCTGTAACCTGAAGCATCTGTAACCCAAGGTACCACTGTACTCTGACCTTGCGGCAGTCCCAGACAGCTCACATTGGGGCAAAGCTTCTGGCAAATCCCTTCGTTATTCAGGTGCTCACAGGACACAGTGGGACATATGTAAACATGCACAGAGCTGTGATGTCCACATTGAAGCTCTATTACAAACTGCAGGATTCAAACATCTAGAGATTAGGCTTTCAGGAGGTTCCCACCCCTTCCTAATGTTCTGCAGTTGCTGAGTGGGGAGGATCCCTGGCTGTTCCCAGACTTTGGATCTCTCTCCCTAGAGAAGCCAGACTGTCTCCCTCCTTGTGGTCCTTCGGCCAGCAAGCAAAGACTTATTTCATTCAAATAGGCCTTTAGGAATGGACTGTTTTTTAAGCAAAGGGCTTTAAAATAGGGCTGTCCTGTGTTTACCGTCTATGTTTCAACAGATTTGTTTTTATATCATTTTGATTTTTTTAGAGTTTAATTACTTTTTAACAATTATCATTTATATGTTTTTAACTTTCTGTTTTTTCCTTGTGTTGTTTCAATATGTGTAAGTCGCCTTGGGTCCTGGTCTTGGGAAAAGGTGGAAAATGTTAAATAAGAAACAAAGATCTACTTAAAAACAGAAGACCTGGAAGCTCAGAGAAAACAAACCACCAAACAAAGCTTCCATTTAAAAATTAACAGAGATTTGTGTGTTTGCAAATTTGGATTAATGCCAAAATAATGGAGGTGGGGGAATGAATAAAAACCCATTTCGCAAAGCTTGCCTAATTCTATTATGTTACATTATTAATTTGTTTTCAGTGCAGACCCTCTTTAAAGATGCCGTGCAAAGTTTTTTCACAGAAAGAAAGAGCTTCTACGCATAGGGCAAATCAGACTGTATGACTTCCTATTATTATTATCATTATTAATTTTAATATGTTTGAATAATCAGGTATTTAGAAGGCTGAAAACTAAATAAAAATACTCCAAAGATCACTCCTTGAGGATTTGGGAACCTAAGCTCAATTTACAGGCTCTTCTTATGCGCTTGTCTGAACATGAAGTTGGGCGCCTGCCTAATTTTGGCAGTCTAGTGTGTTTATTTTAAGTAAAAAAATTAACAGAGAAATGGCTGCAGACGGGAACGGATAGATATTTGGCCCCATCGCCACCAGCCCTGCCCTTTCCAAGGCATCTCCATCAAACTCCCCCAGGGAGAGACCTGATGGCTCTCCTTGTAAACCCTTCAGAATGAGTCTGTTGCAGGAGATAAATAGGCAAAGAACCTCCCTCTCTGGAGACCCTCTTTTGACAGAAGCATTAATAACCATCTTCAGGCAGCGGGTGAGATCGCCTCTCGGCAGCCGAAATCTCCGGCCCAGACTGCGTCCCTGTCTCGCCCCCCCCCACAACCAAAACACTCACTGTGTGGTCCGTCTGATTAAAGCGACCCGATGTCTTTGCGACGTTTCAGAGACCCACACGCCAAAGGTATGAAGAGGTTATGTTTCAGAAAAAATGGGGCATGGAGCTGACAAATGCCTGGAAGTCAAGCAGTTAGCCAACAGTGAAGGAAACACACTCTGTACATGCCTGGTTGCACGGTCCTGAAGTTGTTATTGTGATGGCCTGGGAATCTGATTCAGAAGCTGAATCTGAAGAGTCCCAGCCTGCACAGGAGTTCCCGCCTCCAGGGCCGGCTGAGCTGAGGCAGGGGCTTGAATCTGAAGGGCCTGCACTTGTGCCGGATCCTCAAGAGCAGACACCAGATGCATCCACTCTGGCTCCGGAGGTGATTGAGGACCCATTGCCTGCAGGTGCGCCTCTCCCAGCCCTGTCAGGGAAAGGTGAAGCTGCCCCTGGGTCCAGTAACCCTTCAGCCTCTCCTGAGCTTCAGAGGCTCAGGGCAGAGAGGCGGAGGGAGCTGGGTTCTCTCAGGAGGAGTGCTCGCCTTAAGGCCAGGAGAGGTGGGTCACCTGTAGGCCAGGACTGCCCCTGGCCTCAGAGAAGATAAAGGCCAGTCAGCCCAGTCCCAGGTTGCGGGACCAACGTCGTTGGAAACCTGCTTCTGCCAGCACCCAGACCTGTTCTTCCGGAGTTCCCGACCATGCCCGGCTTCTTGCTTTGGACCCCGCTTCGCCCTTTGTGGACTGTCTCCAGACCCTTGACCCAGGACCGGACTCTGACCATGCCTCACGGTAACCTTCCCCCGGGACCAGCACAGTTATCCTTAATTCAATTTATTAATTGTCTCCAGCAAACGCACACTTCATGACTTTGCTTGAAACCCAAGCGAAACGATGTATCTTGTGATCTCAAAAGGCAATACAAGTTAATTGGTTTCTAATCAGTGAGCAATAATAACGAGTCTCTGCTCCTTTGTCTTCTCACTGTCTAATTGTTGGTAATAAATGCCGTTCCACTCCCCGAGGCAAGAACACCTGTTCGATGCATGTCGAAGATGAGAATTCACCACAAAGAGGCATGATGGATTTTTGCCACCCAGCAATGCCATTCCTGTCCCTTTTGGTGGAGGCAAATTCAGCCCCCACCCCGTAGAACAGGAAGACTGGAGATACTTCCTCCAGGAGGGAAAGGGAGGGAAAGCCGGCAGTAAATCACACAAAGGAAGTTAACTCTTTATTTGGGCCTAATGAACACAGCAACTCATCTTCAGCCATTGTGGAGACAGCAGCTCCCAGCCTTCCCAGGCCTTTTCCCAAGCAATTTGATACCAGTCTGCCTGCCTGCCTTTGCTCCTCCCACTTCATGTCTCTTCTGATTCTGGGAAACCAGTGGGGAGAGGCGCTTGTTGCAGCAGGACTGGGAGACATCCATGCAACCTCACCAGCCAGACTCCTTTCTGTCTCTTGGCCTCCTTCCTCTCCTGCATCAGCTTCTGCCTCTGATTCTGAACTTCTCTCTGCCACAGACTCTCCCTGCTCACTAAGCCCTGTTAGCTCTTCAGCTTCTGACACCACCTCTTCCCAGTCTTCTCCCTCTGACCACTCATTGTCGTCCCACCACCACTCCCTGGGCTCTGAGCCTTCTTTCCCTGGGGGCTTCCCAGCTGGTGCCTCCCACCATTCCTCTGCATCCAACCAGTCCATAACCCATACATGGTTGTCCCCCCAAATCCCCATAACTACTCTGTGAGGGAGCTTAGGCCACAGTGACTGGCCCACAAGGTCACCCTAGTGAGCTTCAAGGCTGGGTGGTTCAGTTTTTTAAGGGAAAAGCAAAAGAGGCCTGTTGCTGAACTACGTAAACACCTGGTGGGGAATGGTGAGAAGAACCTCCAGCCTTCCAAAAGTCACTTTTGGTTAATGAAGCCAACTATTTCCGGAATATTCCTAAAAGTGCTCATCATAAAGACTTGAGTTTGGGGGCAGAACGGGAGAATTAGTTTCCCCCTGAACTAATTCTTTTGCCAAATCAGCCATTTCGCAATGTTTTGCCAGCTACGTTCCCAATGCTCTCTGCTTTTGTTACTTCTTTTTCATCTTTCCCCTCCTCTCTCCTTTTTGGTAATTTTCCACTTAAATCTTTTGCCTTGTGTGATATCTCTTGTCCAGCCTTAAGCACATTTCCACCCCCTTTTTTAATATAATTAAAATCCAGTTGGGAATTGGGTCACCGGATAAAACAATTTCCAATTGTCTCTTAAAATAGCGCTAGAAAGCACAGTGCAGGAGACTTCCTTATACTGAGTTGGAGCCCTCGTCTGTGTTGCTCAGTATTGTCCACTCTGACTGCCAACAACTTGCCAGGGTTTCAGGTAAGAAGCCTTTCCCAGTCCTGCCTGGAGATGGCAGTGATGAAACCTGGGATCTTCTATTGTAGTTATTAATATTGCACAGCTTGAAGCAATAAGATGCATAAAACTGACTTATCTTGGAATTAAAAAAAAATTGTCCAGACCCATAATATGATTCAAAAGCTTTACTAAACAGAACTTTCTTCATAACAGGTACAAAAACAATCAATGATCCATCCAAACAGTTCCATAAGACATATGCTTGCCAAAGCATAGGTTCATCTTCTTGGTAAATTTAAAGAACTCCAAACAGACCTAAAATCAGAGGTCTGTCTCTCTCCACAGCCTCCATTAGCCTGGAGCATTCCACAGATGAAGGGGGCACCACTGAAAAGGCCCTGTCTTGTGTAACCACCATCTGCCCTTCCATCAGGTGGTGCACATTGAGAAAGACTGTTGGTTTCATATGAGGGAGGTGGTCCTTGAGGTCTCATTGTCCTGAGCCGTACAGAACTTCATAGTTCGGTGTCACGATGACATACCCTCCAACTGGGATGCGCATCTTACCGGCCAAGCCCTTGCGCGAGATCACAGAGCCCAAAATACATGCTTTTCTCAGGGCTGTGTTCTCACACTAGATCACGCCGCCCCAAAACGTGAGAGTGCAGCCCGAAAAAGCACTTATTCATCTCGCATCAAAATCTCGATGCGAAATTGTGCAAGATCGCGGCACCCTAAATGGCTGCCATGCTCTCATAGTAAAAAGCAGGATGTCCCAGTTTCTCCAGGACACTTACGGGGTATTGTCATGGGCCAGGAGTTGACTTCACCTGCTGAGCATCAGCCTGAAGGAGCAGAAGGCGAAGTGACTCCACCTGCTGTTGATCAGCCTTCTTGCTTCTGGTGAGAACCAGCTGACTCCAGCTTTCTTAAGCAGGGTTTCCAGCCTCAGTCAGTTGCTGAACATTTGTCATTCCTGGCCTAGACCTTGCTGCTTCTTGCTTCTCATGACCTTGGACCCTCTGCTTTCTTGACCTGCACAGGCTCCCAGTATACTTCCGAGCACAATTCAAAGTGTTGGTGTTGACCTTTAACGCCCTAAACGGCCTCAGCCCAGTATACCTGAAGGAGCGTCTCCACCCCCACCGTTCTGCCCGGACGCTGAGGTCCAGCGCTGAGGGCCTTCTAGCAGTTCCTTCACTGCGAAAAGCAAAGCTACAGGGAACCAGGCAGAGGGCCTTCTCGGTGGTGGCGCCCGCCCTGTGGAACACCCTCCCATCAGATGTTAAAGAGATAAACAACTACCTGACATTTAGAAGACATCTGAAGACAGCCCTATTTAGGTAAGTTTTTTAACGTGTGACATTTTTATGTATTTTTAATCTTTGTTGGAAGCCGCCCAGAGTAGCTGGGGAAACCCAGCCAGATGGGCAGAGTACAAATTATTATTATTATTATTATTATTATTATTAACCCCTGGATCATCTATGTGAACTGAGATATTCCTGTCCTTAGGACTGGACTGAACCTTGCATACGGACTCTGCCTCCAAGCTAGTACCCCCCCCCCCGAGGCTCGCCTGGTTGGCTGGCTTCTCCCACCACTGAGCTCTGCCATGGCTGGCAGCATGGGACCACAACAGCTTTGCCATTTGAGTGTCCGACTAGGACCCGAGAGACTAACCTACTTCATGGACTTGTGGGGATTAAATGAGGAGAACCATATAAGCCACCTTGATCTCCTTGATCTCTGCAGAAAAAAATAAAGGCAATAAATAATGTCAAAATCAGTGCTTTAACTTGAGCCCAGAAGCTTACTGGTAGCCAGTGCAGTTGGGCAATCTCCTGGATCTGAGCCTTCTTCCCCTTGGGGGTTCCCTTGGGGGTTCCCCAGCTGCTGCCTCCTACCCATCCTCTGCCTCCAGCCCATCCATGACACATCTAGGGACAGCAGTGGGTCAAGGAGGGCCCTCACCTGCTCCTATGTAGGGGAGAGTGCCGCTCTGGTTGTAGGACACATTGAACCCTATCCATCTAGTCTAGGGAGCCACTCACTGATGGCGCTTCCCTCTTACCTCGGAAATGGCCCCTTGGAAGGAGGCTTGGGATTTCAACACTTCAGCTTGGCCAGAACGCCCTTTATTTGACCAAGCGGGGGGCGGGGGGGGACCTGCTGTTTTGAAGCTCAGGTTGTCCCTGCGCAGACCAAGGATGGAGCTGAGCTGATTAGAGGAGGCACACTGAGGCAATTTAAGTTTCAGAAAGGAAAAAGCAATTACAGGCTCAAAAGGAATAATAAGCATCAATTAGCGGCAAGTATCTCGGCCGACAATGAAAGCGTTTTCAAGTACACACGCGGCGGAATGAGGGGAGAGGGAAGCTGGGCTCCTTCACTGAATTGCGGCAAGGATTCCGAGATAAAAGGATGGGGAAGCGGCGGAGATATTAAACAATTACCGTCTGGAAATTTGAAAAAGGTTTGGGCTGTCTGGAGTCCAGGGACGAGGGAGGGTGTGCGTCACATTTATTTGGTGGTGTTTGGGTGGAGGGGAGAGGGGAGAAGGAGAAGGAGAAGAAGGGCTTTCCTTCTGGCTTTAGTACTTATGGCACAGGTGATGTGTGGGCAGGCCTTGGCTCAATTTTGTGTGACACTCTGCCCTATTTCCTGTGGGTGGAAAGGAGGAAGACTTGTAAGGAAATGAAAGGAGAGATGGAGTGGCGGGAATAGAGAAAGAAGGGTAGAAGAGAAATCGGGGGGAAGTTTTAGCCCTAGCTGAAGGGTGTGTTATAAGGGGGGGAACTGCTCCTTTTCCCTTATGGGATATCCAAGAGTCCGTAAAGAGTCCTTAAGTGGGTTCCCTATCAGTAGCAGAAAATAACAGAGGCCAAACAGATTAGTAAGAAAAAAAATAATTTTAATTTTTATCATCTACAATACTGTCTTATTTATTTTATAGTACAGCACATTGATTATTGCCTTCATTTTATGGATCAATGGTCTTGTTAGATAGTAAAATTCATGTTAAATTGCTGTTTTAGGGGTTGTTTTTCATCGTCTGAAACGGATTAATCCATTTTCCATTACTTTCTGTGGAAAAGCACGCTTTGGTTTAAGAACGGACTTCCAGAATGGATTAAGTTCATAAACCAAAGTACCACTGTACTTATATAAGTGTACATTTATGAACATTTATTTTATATTTGGTACCTTCAGAATTCTTATAACAGGTGGTGTTGAAGTAACCTTTTTCTGCTGGTGGACCCAATCCTGGCCTCCCCGCAGCCCTGGTAGACCACTTTGACAGGCAAGCAAAGCCACCCACATTAGGAAGAAGTTTCTGATGGTAAGAGCTGTTCAACAGTGGAACAGACTCCCTCAGAAGGTGTTGGACTTCATGGAAAGCATTTAAACAGAGGTCTGTTAGCCACCTGTCAGGGATTGTTTAGCTGTGATTCCTGCAATGAAGGGGATTGCACTGCATGACTCTTGTGGTCCCTTCCAACTCTACAATTCCATGATTCTATAAAATGAAATGCGAGCAGGGTGGGAGAGAGAAAAGAGAAGTGGGCAAGAGATCACACTACACATCATCCACCTCCCCACTTGCTTAGACCCAGGGCCAGCCCATCCAGAATCCGCACCTTTATAAGCCCAAGGGGAACTCCATTCGTCCCTTTGTGTCACCTGACCTCTGCTCAGCTGCCCAACGGCACCCTCTATCTGCTGAGACATCCACTTCCTGTCCCGCCAAGATGAGTCTGTGCCTCTCTTCTCTCCCCCCCCCCCATTGCTGGTTTTCTGTTTCAGCTCTGATGACCTGATGAGAATTTAATCTGAACATTAGGCAAGAGGAGAATCGCGGCAACTGCACTTTCTAATTAACGGAATTACTGCCAGAGCGCAACGTGGCAAAACCATACCCGGAGAAAATCAACTGTGTTTGCTTAACCGAAGAAAAAAGAATAGGAAGAAACCCTCTGATAAATAATTAAAACTTGTTTGTACGATTCCGCCCAGGCCTCTCTGCCACTCAGACTAAGACGCAGCAGGCTCTAAAGCGTGAACTGTTCTTTCAAAGTAAACAGTGGGGGGACACTGTTTACCATGTTTATTAGGCTTCGTAGAAACTGTTTCCCCATCAGACCTGCCAATTTTCTCTCTCCAAACAGCAGGCAATACACTCTCAGATTTATAGGTTGAGCCTTCCTTCACAATCGCATCCGTTGGAATAGGATCACACTCGGTTCATCGCCTGCCTCAGACTTATCTTGGGACTTATTTGTGTCATTAATTGACTTGCTGTTGCAGGTACATCACACGGCTTTTGTTGTTTCCCTCTTCAGGGAGCATGAGGTGATATGTGTGGTTCTTCCACTCCCCATTTCATCCTCACAACAACCTTGCAGAGGCAGGTTAGGCTGAGAGCCTATGAAGAGCTCAGGAAGTTCTGTGGTGGATTTGAAGCCCGGCCTCCCATTTTGTCATCTGACATTCTCGCTACTGTGCCATAGCAGATCATACTGGATCCATCCAAGGCAGGGTTTCCCAAACGTGGGTCTCCAGCTGTTTTTGGACTACAATTCCCTGGTCCTGCTAGCTAGCGATGATGGGAGTTGTAGTTCAACAATAGCTGGAGACCCAAGTTTGGGAAACCCTGATTCAAGGCTCTGCTAAAATAATTTGCTTCTCTGGTTGCCCAGGCCATGCCATGGCTCTCTTCAGATCCCAGTAGTCTAGGTATGCCTCTGGTTGACTGTGTTTATCTCTGCATCCCAACTGCCAGTGAGCAGCAATTAGAGAGGTCTGGTTTTTTTGTTTTTGTTGGTTTTGTTGGTTTTTAAATAAATAAATTTTATTAGTATTTTCCACACAACAACAACAACACGAAAAATATCAAAAAATAACAATACACAACACACAAAAACCAACATTCGAAAACCAAAGAAAGCAACAACAACAAAAAACAAAAACAACAAAAAATCTCTTACAAGTTAATACTATAAACACTAAAACAACAACAACAAGACATTGACTTCCACCAATCCCACAGCACCTCCTTTATCTCTCATTGTGTCTTCCTGTTTTCCTGTTTTCCTTATCATCTCTATCCTAACATCTAGATATAAATCCCTCTTTCTTATCCTTTCACTTCACAAGGTTATTCCAGATTCAGCCACATTTCTGTCCTCAAACCTTGACTTTTGAGAGGTCTGTTGCTTTCTTGCCCCACTTATTTTGCTTCCTGGGTCCATCCGATTGGCCACTCTGAGGAATGGAATGTTAGGGCAGATGTGCCTTTGTCCAATCCAGCAGTGGGGTTGAACTAGATGGCCCTTGGGTTCCCCTCCAACTCTACAATTCTATGATTCCATTATTCCGCTTACACACTTACGATACCTGCTACCATCACACAGCTGCCCATTCTTCTTCAAAGGATAGATTTCAGCCATGCAGGCATCTCTAGAAATGAGCCCGGGCATCAATATAGATTCTCAGAGCACATTATAGGATTATTTTGTTCCTTGCTCTTTCTTGACAAAAAAGAAACAGAACGTGGATTCATGCACAGTATTATTTATTCATCAAACAATTGTGGGTAGCAACACAGTTGGAATACAGATATCTCCAGGAAATTTTGGAGGCTGGGGTGGGTTTAAGTTATTTATAAAGGGAAGGGAAGTCAGACTTCATTTGCAGCAGTAGAGCTTAGGAACACAGAAAGAGGCTCTGCAGAGGAACCCAGAGAACCAGAAGGCTTCATTCCTAAAATGGGAAGTTTCTCCTGCGATACGAGGACTTTGGGTCACCAGGTGACATTGATTTGCAGTTGGTTCAAGACAGGCAGAAGAAAGCAATTATTGATACAGTGGTACCTCGGGTTACATACGCTTCAGGTTACAGACTCCACTAACCCAGAAATAGTACCTCGGGTTAAGAACATTGCTTCAGGTTGAGAACAGAAATTGTGCTCTGGCGGCGCAGCAGCAGCAGCGGGAGGCCCCATTAGCTAAAGTGGTGCTTCAGGTTAAGAACAGTTTCAGGTTAAGTACAGCCCTCCGGAACGAATTAAGTACTTAACCCAAGGTACCACTGTACAACCAGAGGGTGCTGGGATCTTTAACCACAAACAGTGATGGAGTCGCCCACAGACCTTAGCCCAGGGGTGTGGACCTTCAGCCCTGCAGTTGCTGCTTGACTCAAAATCCCCATCATCCCTTGCTTGTGGGGTTGATGGGAGTTGAAGTACAATAACATCTGCAGGGCAACAGATTCCCCATCATAAGAACCTAGGAAGAGTGGAGGGATCAGACTAGAGGTCCATCTAGCCCAGCTTGGCCAACTAAGTGCTCATGCAAAACCAGCAAACAGGACCCCTGAGCACAAGAGACTTCTCCTCTTCTGTGGCTTCCAGCAACTTGTATTCAAAAGCATTACTGTCTCTGACTGCGGAGGCAGAACATGTTGATAACATGCAATGACATGAAAGTATTGGGAAATGCCCCAGTCCATCAAAATGAAGTATCATTGGATGTTGATAACATGCAATGGTATTTCCTATTTAATCGACACGCAGTGGTGTTTAGTATCTGCTTATAACTGAGAGATAATGCTGTTGAACAGTAAATACCATGACATGTTATGTACCAAATAATAAATACTGCTGCATGTTGGTATCTCAGGTACAGAACAGATATAGGAAGGGCCATAGCTGAGTGGTAGATCACCTGCTTCGCATGCCAGAAGTCCTAGGGTCAATCCCATACATCTCCAGATGGGGTTGCTGAAAGGTTATGCCTGAAACCCTGGAGAGCCACTGTCAGTCAACTTCAACAATACTGAGCTAGATGAACCAATGGTCTGACTTGGAATAAAGCAGCTTTGTGATGGTTGTGGGTTTGTGGGGTCAGTCTGGATGATGCCCTGAGTTCCTCCCAATTCTTGGGGTCTGGCACCCACTGTGGGCTGGAGGTTGCTGAACTAGTCAGACAAGTTTCTTTGCAAAACAATGACCTTAGCTGGCCACTGAAGTGTCCTCATCGGCATCTCAAAAGAATGAGCTCAGTGACTGTGCCCTCCAGGCGAATGGGTGGGCCTTTCCTCCACCCTCTCACCTGAACCCCTGAATTCCCTCTTTGCTCAGCGATTGGGGCGGCATGTAGCAATGTGGTCCCAATCCTGGTCTGAGAATGTAGCTTCCTTGAAAACTTTTCTCAAAAATTAGACACCAGCCCAAAAGCTGAGATTCGGGCCCGGCCTTCTAAAGATCATTAGACTGCGCTGGGAATCTCTTTTAAAAGAATTTTGGAACTGATGTTCCTCTGGGACATGCAACAACGGCTTATCAGGGACCAGCATCAGCGACCAGGAACAGCATCTGCTGGAATAGCAGGGTGGAGGAAGGGGATAAGGCTGGCACCAGAAATTTAATTTAATTTGTGCCCTTGTGGATTGTGCTTGAATTTCTTTTCTGAAAATCTTGACGTTAAGTCCCATCGTGGTTGGTCGACAGCCATGTTTGATTTGGCTGCAGCTGGAATTTGGCAGATAAGACAGGCTGCCAGATGTTTGCGTGTGTGCGTTTCAGGCTTTAAAAAAAAGCAACAGCCCATAAAAGACTAAGTTCAATCGAAATTTCTCCCTCTTTTTAAAAAATGGTTGCAAAGGATGTTTAGCTAAACCTCAAAGCTTGTTCCTTTCCTCCTTCCTGTTTCAAACACAGTTGCGTTTTCAAACGTACAACGTGCCCCAGGGACATGAAGAGAAAGCCTGAAGCCACTTTATTTCCTTTATTTCAAATGAACAATGGGGGGGGGCCGTCAGTGGGGACGGGGAGGGTGGGTTGGTGCAATTTGCATTTAAAGGCAACCCTACCCAATTCATGCTTTCCAAAACAATATGTGAACTGTATTCTCCCTATCAATCTGCCCGGGCCCCGAGATCTTCAGAGGAGGCCCTTCTCTCAGTCCTACCACCCTCACAAGCATGCTTTGTGGGGATGTAGGAGAGGGCCTTCTTGGTGACTGCTCCCAGGTTTTGGAAATACCTTCCTGGAGAAGCCAGACTATTTCCTTCCTTGTCCTCCTAACAGCAGGCAAAGATTATTCCATTCCAATAGTCCTTTGGGAACTGACTGCTTTTTAAGGGAAAGGATTTGAATAGTGCTGTCCCGTTTTTATTATCATCTGTATTTTAATAGATTTGTTTTTTATATTGTTTTAATTCTATTAGAGTTTAATTATTTTAACAATCATCTTTGATATGTTTTTGGCTTTCTGCATTTTGTCTGTGTTCTT
The DNA here is from genome assembly GCF_965113315.1 of Podarcis vaucheri. Lineage (NCBI taxonomy): Eukaryota > Metazoa > Chordata > Lepidosauria > Squamata > Lacertidae > Podarcis > Podarcis vaucheri. Next base: position 14,694,433 of record NC_138753.1, on the reverse strand, counting down.
TTCATTTGTGTAAGGCACCTTGAGTCCCAGTCTAGGGAGAAGGGAGGATAAAAATGAATGCCACATCATCATCATCACTATTATTATTATACATAAACCAAAACACAGCCGTGCCTTGAAATTTACACCTCTCTGAATTTTGCAGTGTGGTTCTCCAGCCCGGTAATGAGTACAGAAATGCATACATCAGGGTAGTAAGTGCATTTTTTAAAAGTGCATAGATTTGTGAAAGTAACCCGCAAGAAAAATGCATTCTATTAGGCAAGGCTTTGCTTTGCGAAATGGTCTATATTAGGAGAAAATTGCAGTGCACTGTTGATGAATTTTCATGGTGAGGGAGGAGAATCACAGCAGACATGGGAACGTGGAGAACTTGAACTTCAAATTAGATGGCTGAGAAACCGAAATGGACTGATTTGGCCAACACCAAGCCTTTCAAACTGGCTATTCCCATTCCTGAAGATCTGGAACAAGAGAGAAGGTAATGAACCAAACCCCTGAGACATTCATGCGCTGTGTTCACCAGGCAGAGACACAGAACCACAGAATCATAGAGCTGGAAGAGGCCACAAGAGCAATCTAGTCCAACCCCCTGCAGTGCAGGAATTCTTTTGCCCAACATAATAAAAAGTCTCATGCTCTACTAACTAAGCTATCCATTTCGATCCTGTTTTTCGACACTGGAGATATATAGTTTTAGAAGCCACCTAAACCAAAACCAAGTTTATAAGTTGTTCTAAACAGTTTTCCATATCATATTTGCCATTGGTGAGCAGGACCAGAGGCTAAAAGTGAGCAGAGCGATTGATATAAGATTCATTTTCATACTGTAGACTGGGTTCTGCGCACACCCTGTCTATCTTTCACCCAGGCAAGGAAGAGGCATGATCAGAGTTTAGGGTCACATTCCAAGCAAGTAAAATCGCTCAAGGAGGGTTAGGCCAATGAGGGGTGTGGCTTGGGGAGAGGGGGTGTGGCTAGGGAAGAGGGTCCCAAGCACTGGGTGGAGAGACCTGGGATGGGCACCTCTGACCTGTAGACCTGACATTCTCCACCCCTGGGCCAGATCGATGAATGGCCTAATTTGGCTGAAAGCAGGGCTTCGTATCAGACCAAAAACAGGTGTGTGTGTTTTATGCACTCTGTCTGAAGCACCTCGTCTCAATAGGCTTGATAAATGGACCCCCTCGGCTTCTTGAACAGGAGAGGGGGGAGGGGGGAACCCACTGCTTGGGTCACGGTCCCAAAGTTTATGAAAATCATCGATCACTTCTCAGCTCTCCTGGACCGATATGCATAAGAAGTGCCACGCGACCCAAAGCGGCAGCCATATTTCACAACCCCTTAGCAATGAATTTTTTAATAGAAAACATCAATCCAAAAAAAAAAGGAGGGGGGGAGATAGCCGGCAGAAAGAATCCTCGTTTAATCATCTGCTGCTGTGTGAGAAAGGTGGAGGGGGAAGAGAACTAATTTTAGACAAAAGCTGGAGTCCTTTGAAGACTCACCTACGCTTTGTAATTTTGCAGGCAACTCTCAAAACTCTCAGCATTGGGGGGGGGGGAGAAAAATCTCCCTCTTTGACGTCAAATTCCGGCCCTGCAATAATTACAAGAGAAAATTACAAGGACGCCAAGATTCCACTGCAAGAAGGCTGGGTGGGATGCCGTCAGATTTATTGCGATGATGCCTTGAAAGTTTTACGAAAATATTTGCAGAGGGAAAGAGGGATTTGGTAGCCTCCGCCCACCGGCTCCTGAATAATTCATCGCCAGGCTGGTAGATCCCAGAATGCCCGATTTGGTGAATCGAGGGTCCTTGGAATTAAATTTTCATGGGTCGACACTTGGATGGCTGCATTTCCATCCTCTCAGCCGCAAGCAGGCCGCCTCAACCGGGGAGAAATGTGAATCTCCTGGAGGCGAGAGGTGGGGCTCAGGCCTCCCCAGGTTCTCTCGCAGGTTTATCTTGCGGTTTGCAGACTCCCGCGACATAATCAGCCTCAAAAGCAGGGACACACAATTCCTCACTGCACGATGGAGCAGAACTATCGGGAGGCACCAGGCTTCATGCTTCTTGTAAGGGTCTCTCTCTCTCCCGGTGGTACAACCTCCAGAATTTTCAATCTCCGCAGGTACCTGCAAAACAAATCAATGGATCTATACAGCTAAGTCTGAGGCCTGTTCTAGACAGGATGGAGTACAGACACCTATCACCCCAAAATGTGTCTTAGCAGGGATGGGCTGATGAGCCACTTTCCAGTTCAGGTCAATTTCACATGTGCTCCTTCTTAAAATCATAGAATTGTGGGGTTGGAAGGGACCCAAAGGGTCATCCAGTTCATCCCCCTGCAATATGTGGGATATATCCAGCTTCATATAACCAACATGCTTAACTCAATGCCTGAAGGGTTAAGACCATAGAGCAAGTTGTCCAGCCAGAATTAGCTAGGTCATACCCATCATCATGGGAGAGAGGGTTGCCAAACTCTTTGTCCTTTTTTCTTCCACCATGTGACCTCTACCAGTAAGGAGATCTAAACCAGTCCTCCAAGCTTAGACTGTGTGGCTTAAGCAAGCCATCTTTGTGTTTCTATACAAATAATTTACAAACATTTGCCATTTTGTAACCTAAGTTAAGCAGCCTGCCTTTTCTTGCTGCTGTATGGAAAAACACATGAACTTGACCTTTGAAGAGTTTGTAAGCAAACCATTTTTAACTTACCAAACTTGTGTTAAGGGGAAGTGGGGAACTTTGGGAGCAACTTAGAAAGGGATATTTTAAAGGTCCAGCAGTGTTTTATTTACATGCTATAGATGGCTGCATGTTTTGCAGTTTTAAAACTCTACTGGGGCTCTCTCACCAAAGAGGACTTGCCCCAAACCTGGCCTAGTCATCCAGGAAATTACCCCTTTATTATACTGTACTAAATATTTTTATTTTAACCAAACCGACACAATGCAGGAATCTAGTGTAGGTAAGTTTGTCAGCGATATTCGTGCTAGGTTCCAAAAGAGATGAAAGAGGTACCGTATTTTTTGCTCTATAAGATGCACCAGACCATAAGACGCACCTAGTTTTTGGAGAAGGAAAACAAGAAAAAAAATATTCTGAATCCCAGAAGCCAGAACAGCAAGAGGGATCACTGCACAGCGAAAGCAGTGGTCCCTCTTGCTGTTCTGGCTTCTGGGATAGCTGCGCAGCCTGCATTCGCTCCATAAGACGCACACACATTTCCCCTTACTTTTTAGGAGGGAAAAAGTGAGTCTTATAGAGCAAAAAATACGGTATTTCTGAATCATGCTAGTGCAAATAACCTGCCTAACAGGGTCATTGTAAGTGTTGAATGAGAAGGGAAAGAACCGTGTAGTGCCGGATTTACATATAAGCTAAACAAGCTATAGCTTAGGGCCCCACTCTCTTGGGGGGGGGGGGCAAAAAAATTTTAAGGGGAAACAACTGGATGTACATTTTCAAAATATAAGATAAAAAACAAATAAAATAAAACCTACATACAGCAAGAGTGTTTTGTGTTGTGTAGGCTCCTATGATGTAGGACCCCGCCTGCTAGCCGGCTCCCTAAAATATCACTGGTTTGCTTATTTCTGTATATAGGGTGCCTACATTCTGCATGGACTGGATGCATGGCAACATGTGCAAATGGCTTTAGATACCTATTAGGTCCATAAAATACCATATAGTCAACACACACAAAAGCAACAATTTGTTGTTGTCAAAGGACAGCTGGACATATAAAGGGCCCCATTACCTTCAGTAGCTTAGGGCCTCATCAAACCTAAATCCAGCCCTGGAACCATGTATGGCACCTTGAGCTCCTTGGAGAAAAAAAGAAGCGTTTTGTGTCTTGAAGCATTTTGAAAACCTATGATGAACCTATCAAGACTGTTTTGTTTTTTTTTAGTCCTCGTTCACGCAGCACATAGTTAAACTATGGAACTCACTGCCACCGGATGCAGTGATGGCCTCCAGCTTGGGTGGCTGTAAAAGAGGATCAGATAAATTCAAGGAGGAGAGGGTTCTCCATAGCTACTAACCCCCATGGCTGTGCTCTGCCTCCACAGCCAGAAGCAGTAATATCATGAATGCCAGTTGCTGTAAATTGCAGAAGTGGGAGGGTGCTCTTGTGTTCAAATCCTGATTTCAGGTTTCCCACAGGGGCATCTGGTTGGCCACTGAGAACAGGATGCTGGACTAAGTGGGCCATTGGCCTGACCCAGCAGCTTCTTCTTAGGTTCTACAAGCCTTTTGCCTGGAGAAGACAAGATGGAGAAGAAGAAGAGGAGGAGGAGTTTGGATTTGATATCCCGCTTTATCACTACCCAAAGGAGTCTCATAGCGGCTAACAGTCTCCTTTCCCTTCCTCCCCACAACAAACACTCTGTGAGGTGAGTGAGGCTGAGAGACTTCAGAGAAGTGTGACTGGCCCAAGGTCACCCAGCAGCTGCATGTGGAGGAGCGGGGAAGCGAACCCGGTTCACCAGATTACGAGTCCACCGCTCTGAACCACTACACCACGCTGGCTCTCATAGCCAGCAAGGGCTGTCGTGCAGGGTGGCTCTCTGGCGCTCCGGAGGAAACATCAGGACCAGAAGTTTGAAATCAGAGCAAAGCTGTTTTCAGCTGAACATTTAGGAGAAATATCTGGATGGCAGGAACTATTCCAACGGTGGCGCAGGATGCCCTGGGAGGCCCTGAGCATCTTAAATAAGTGTTCTCATCTAATTACTTATAAATGGAATCACTGTAAAATTAATTAGATATAGACCTGCTTTTTTTAAAAAAAAAAGTTTGGTGATTCGTGATCTACATGCACTTCTGATCTACATACATAAAAGGTAAATCAGAATAAATGCACAAAAGTTATTTGTGCAGTTGTGGCAAAATCTTGAATTGGTATCTAAGGCGAGTCTGGACAGTTTTCTTTTGGGGATTCTGCAGATCCTAGACTGAGCAAGGGGTTGATATAGATGACCTACAGGTTCCCATCGAACTCAAAATGTTTGATGATCACAATTCTGATTTTTCTTTCCCCCACCTCCTACTTTGGAATTTGTGCCCTTTTCCAGCATATAGAAACACATCTGATGGGTGATTTGCTTTGGAGTAAAAGGGAACTGACTCTTGCGGCAGGCAAATGAAGGGAACACAATAGCTACATACCTCCAATTCTCCTTACTCTTTTATCCCCCGTTTTTGGAAATATTAATTTATTGATCAGTTGCTTCCAATGTTTTGTTTCCGTCTCTCTGTGTGCATTAATCAAATTTTGATTGCTTTCCCCGACCATCTGTTGCAGGGTGGGTGGTCAGGGGATTTAAATTTCAACACCCTTTGAAGGTTAAATGAACTTGCAATAATTCTACCAACAGTCGTGGCAGGACAAAGTGTTGTGGAGGCTTTAGAAGTGTGACTTATGTAAAGACTCGCTTCTTTAAAAAAAAATAACAGAAGGAGGCTCTGAGCGCCTCTAACTGTATTTATAAATTAATGCTAATGTTTTATCAAAGCACTCCTGATCTTAACATAATAACAGCCTGGCTGCAGGATCAAGCCAAAGGCTCATCTAGCAAGAAGGATATGGACACGGTGGAACGTGTGCAGGGAAGAGTAACCAAGATTATCAAGGGTCTGGAAACAGCATTCAAAACTAACCGGATGCCAGTCACATTTCTCAACAGGCATCTGGCCTTTTGCGAAGAAGTGGAGGTGTCTGGTCGCCAGGTTTGGCGACTAACATCTCCAACTGGGTGGCTGGCTATGCTACCAGGCCACACCAGCTGGCTTGCGGGGCAGCACAGCACCAGAAGACATGTCTCTTTTGGTGCTGTGCTGCCCCGTGAATCAGCTGGTCTGTGGGGCAGTGCAGCACCAAAAAGGTGTTATTTGGTGCCGCCCCACTGCACAGATCAATTGATCTGTGAGGCACCTAGGCATTCTGTTGTGTCAGCTAAAGGTTTCATAGGTCATTTGGTTCCTAGCTTTTATATCTCAGTTCCTAACACTGTCTGGAAACCAAGACTTATGAGGAATGGTTGAGAGAGTTGGGTATGTTTAGCCTGGAGAAAATGAGAGGTGCTATGAGAGCCATCTTCAAATATCTGAAGGACTATCACAAGGAAGATACAGCAAGCTTATTATTATTATTTTTGCTGCTCCGGGGGCTAGAACCCTAACCAATGAATTCAAATTGTCAGAAAGGAAATTCCATCTAAACTTTCAGAAGAGCTTTATGAGGGTCATATCTGTTTGGCAGTGGAACAGACTCCCTGGGAACAGACTCCCTGCCCTGGAGGATTTTAAACAGAAATTGGATGGCCGTGTGTCAGGGATTATTTAACTGTGATTCCTGCACTGCAGCAAGCTAGATAGCCCTTGGGTCACTTCCATCTTGACAGTTCTAGGATTCTATGGTTCTAGTCCAACATCCTGTTCTCACAGTGGCCAACCAGACTCCCCAAAGGGAACCCCATAAGCAGGACCTGAGCACAAGAGCACTGTCCCCATAAAGCAGCATAAAGCCATTATGAGTAAGTAGCCATTGTCCAACAGCATATGGGGGGGGCAGCTCGCAGGAGGCTGCCTTACTGCCACTCTGCATGAGTCTCTGTTCTGAGTTTGGGGGGGAAATGGATCCAGCTAAGATCAATGACTCAGGCAGGAAGATAGGGTGTGCTGGTCCCGGGGGGGGGTTACCATGCGGCGTGGTCTGAGTCCGGTTCTGGGTTGAGGGTCTGGAGGCTGTCCGTCACGGGCAAAGCGGGGTCCAAGGCAAGGAGCCGGGCATGGTCAGGAACTCTGGGAGAGCAGGTCAGGGTGCTGGCAGGAACAGGTTTCCAACGACGTTGCTCCCACAACCTGGGTGTGCTGGTCTGGGGGGGGGGGGAAGGTACTAATACCGTAGCCGAAGTTCAGTCCAGAGTCACTAGCAGGGTAGACGATCACTAGATGAGACGCGAGGTCCGAAACAGGGAGCCGGGCGGGGAAGCAGGAACGCTGGTAGGGCAGCAGCAGGAAGCCAGGCGGGTAACAGGAACACTGGTAGAGCAGAAGCAGGAAGCCAGACGGGGAACAGGAACACTGGTGGGTCAGCAGCGGGCAGCCGGGCGAGGAACAGGAACACCGGAGAGTCAGGAGCAGGAAGCCGGGCGAGGAACAGGCACACTGGGAGTGCAGATCTAGGTCTGGGTAAAGCAGGTACTCCACAACGACGTTGCTCCCGCAACCTGGGACCGGGCTGCCTGACCTTTATCTTCTTCTAAGGCCGGTCCCGGCCCCCAGGAGCCCCGCCTCTCCTGGCCTTAAGGCGAGCACTCCTCCTGGGAGAGACCAGTTCCCTTCGCCTCTCTGCCCTAAGCCTCTGCAGTTCAGGAGAGGCCGAAGGGTTACTGGGCCCCGGGGGAGGCTCACCTGTAGCCACTGAGTCCTCTAGCACCTCTGGAGCCAGAATGGTCTCACCTGGTGCCTGCCCCTGAGGATCTGGCACAGGTGCAGGCTCCTCAGCATCTAGGCCTTGCCCCAGTTCAGCCGGCCCTGGAGGCGGGGACTCCTGTGCCAGCTGGGATTCCTCCGGTTCACTCTCAGACTCGGAATCCCAGGCCATCACACTGGGACTGGGCTAACTGGCCTTTATCTCCTCTGAGGCCTAGGGCGGTCCCAGCCCACAGGTGACTCACCTCTCCTGGCCTGGAGGTGAGCACTCCTCCTGTGAGAACTTAGTTCCCTCCGCCTCTCTGCCCTGAGCCTCTGCAGCTCCAGAGAGGCTGGAGGGTTACTGGACCCAGAGGCAACCTCACCTTGCCCTGACAGGGCTGAGAGAGGCACACCTGCAGGCAATGGGTCCTCGATCACCTCTGGAGCCAGCGCGGATTCAGCTGGTGTCTGCTCCTGAGGATCCGGCACAGGTGAGGGCCCTTCAGGTTCAAGGCCCTGCCCCGGCTCAGCCGGCCCTGGAGGCGGGGACTCCTGTGCAGGCTCTCAGGTTCAGCCTCTGAATCCGATTCCCAGGCCATCACATAGGGGCAGACTCCTCTGCAGACGTGCAAATTTTCTCTTGACTGTATTCAAAAAGTGGAGTTTTTTTAGCACAGTGGTGAACTTCAGTGCTCTTTCTCACCTAGAGGTTGAGGGACTGCTGTTTCAGTTCTTGGAAACGTGGGATGCAGCAATCAAAATTAATTCACGCCGCACTTCCCGAACTCTCCAGCGTGGTGGGTAGGGGGAAGTTGAGAAGACACTTGGGTAGGGGAGAGAAATAACATCCCGGTCAACAGATGGAGTTTAATGAAGTTGCCGAAAAAGAGATAGCAAGTTCTGCCTAGGTGTGTGAAATGTGAAGGTGATCAAAGGCAGCACATCCAAAAGCAGGATTAAAGATGTTTAATACAGCTTATTTCCCCAATAAGCTGGAGCGAGATGAAAGACCTGCCACAGGGCCCTGCTGGAGGCTCGGAAATTGCTCTGCAAAAAATCGGCTGTAGTTGATAATTAAAATAGGATCCTATGGGGGTGTTTTGGGGGAACTTCATCACAGCTCAGCACAAGGAAAGAAATGCATTTTCATTTTTTTAAAAAAGAAGCTAAATAGACTTTTACCTGGATTCCCCCCTCCACCACTAAGCTCAAAGACAGATGTGGAGACGCTTTTTGAATCTTAGGGCCACAGTTCTTCCTGGGCAACCTTCCAGGGTCACCTGCTGGTGGTGGGTGGGGCCAGAGGCAAACATGGGCAGAGCAAGACCTGTGAAATTTGTCAATGGGCTTGTTCCGAAACACAGTCACACACCTCCATCCACCCAGGCAAGCAAAGAGGCAGAGTTGGCATCTCAGGGACACCTTCCTGCATTGCAGGGGGTTGGACTAGATCTGTGTTTTTGGACTACCTTTCCCATCACCCCTGCTAGCTAGGGATGATGGGAGTTGTAGTCTAAAAAAACAGCTGGAGACTCAAGTTTGGGAAACACTGGACTAGATGGTCCTTGGGGATCTTTCTGACTTTGCAATTCTCTGATTCTGTGATTGTTGTTGTTTAGTCGTTTAGTCGTGTCCGCCTCTTCGTGACTCCATGGACCAGAGCACGCCACGCCCTCCTGTCTTCCACTGCTTCCCGCAGTTTGGTCAAACTCATGCTGGTAGCTTCCAGAACACTGTCCAACCATCTCATCCTCTGTCGTCCCCTTCTCCTTGTACCCTCCATCTTTCCCAACATCAGGGTCTTTTCCAGGGAGTCTTCACTTCTCATGAGGTGGCCAAAGTATTGGAGCCTCAGCTTCAGGATCTGTCCTTCCCGTGAGCACTCAGGGCTGATTTCCTTAAGAATGGAGAGGTTTGATCTTCTTGCAGTCCATGGGACTCTCAAGAGTCTCTTCCAACACCATAATTCAAAAGCATCAATTCTTCGGCGATCAGCCTTCTTTATGGTCCAGCTTTCACTTCCATACATCACTACTGGGAAAACCATAGCTTTAACTATACGGACCTTATTCTGTGATTACAGCCAAGCAAAAACACCCCGGAAACATGCAAAGTTAGGGTTGTGTAGCTTTGCAAAAGAGGGCATGACCTGGGGACAGAACTATGGGACAAGCAGAGTGCTGTAGAGGGCCACATTTGTCCTGAGGTTCCCCACGTTCTTAAGAAAATGCACCAGCTTGATTTCTGAATAGTCAGACAACAGGTTAACATTACCTACACAGGTGTGCATACAGTAAAATGGCAGGAGTATTTTACAAACAAAAAAATGGGTCTAAATCAGATCCAACTCAGAAACCTAACATGTGTAAAAGGGTCTTTTAACCCACACTATGGTCCCACTTTTGAACTGTGTCCCCTCCTTGACCTGCAATTAGCATAAGAGAAAAAGTATTCCATTGAAGCTGATGGGAGGTGATTCTTTTCCCCCGTTGCCCCCATTGCACTTGTGAAGGGCTGGCAATCTCTATCAGATAAAACCTTGAAGATAGACTTTGAAGCTGCTGCCTTTTGTTGGATTACAGATTGGATTCAATTAGACAACGAAGATGTTTTAGATTTGGAGGGACTGGACAATCAATTTGGATGGCATGCATATATCATGACAAGATAATGGCTAGCATGGATGGGAACTATAGAATCACAGAACTGCAGAGCTGGAAGGGACCCCAAGGGCCATCTAGTGCAACCCCCTGCAGTGCAAGAACCACAGCTAAATTATAGTTCAAAACAGCTGGCAGGAGCCAGAGCAGAGAAGGTGGTTATAAACCAGGCATGTTTCCCTATTAAATTCGAACCCAAGAAGACATAATAACACAAGAAGAGTGCTGCTGGGTCAGGCTGGTGCCCCATGTGGTGTAGGGTACTGTTCTCGCAACAGACAACCTGATGCCCCAGCGGCAAAGCCACAAGCAGGACCTGAGCCCATAAGAGCACTCTGCCCTCCAATGCTTTTGAGCCAGCATTGCTGCCTCCTATGGTGGATGCAGAGCTTAGGCCCCATGGACCGTCTCCATTGACAGCCTTGTCTTCCAGTGATTTGCCCAATGCCATTCCAAGTTGGCGGCCATCACTGCCCCCTGCAGTCCCATCGTTGAACTTTGCATTGCATGAAGGACTTAATTTTATCTGTCCTGAATCTCCCAACTTTGTTGGATATCCGCGAGTTCTAGCGTTACGAGAGGAGAAGAACGTTCATCTATTTCTCCATGCCATGCAGCATTCTATAGAGTTCTGATGTGTCCCCTCTTCCTTGCCTTTTCTCTAAAGACCAATTTTAGCTTCAGAATATGTGGCTTCTAAGGCATATCCCATATTCCAAGGATCTATTACAGTCCCCTCGGCCCACCCGATTCCTGGTCCTGAAAATGCCAGCATCAGCATGGAAAATTACTTTCCATGAGGAATATGGAGGTTAAGAAGAGGCCACAAGCCTCTAGGAAAACAGTATTTATCTGCCCTCTTATCAGATGCCCTCTGCAAATAAAATAAATAAAAATGGTGGGGGACTACGGCACAGCTGTGGGGTTAAATCAGATATCCAGGAATAAATGCAGGCATCAGAGGAGCTGAAGTGTTCTATTCATCATCGTCGGGAAAGAGAGACATAGTTATGGATGGATGCAATTTGTCAAGAGTAAGAGAGAAAACAGCAGGCCTTGAGAAAAAGCAACAGGTCTTCCTCAGTTTCCTGTTTCCATCCCTGCCCAAAAAGCTCTGAGGCATCTCAAGGAAGGAGGAGGACGGGCCCAGTCCCAGGCTGCTGAAGTGATGGACATGAGGCAGGAGTTGATAATGCAGGTGAGCTGCACACAGGTGAGCTGAAAGCGAGCGGCTAGCCAGCCCTGTGGAGCCTCCTTTTATTGACACAAATATGCAAACCCAAGCAGATACATTTTGGGTTGTGACCTTTACACATCTTCCGGTCCCGAGATCGTGGAGTGGTACAAAGTTATTTTGGCACCTGTTTCCACCACGTCATTTTCCCCTTGCACAGTGTATGACGAAGGAGACAAAAGGTCTCAGAGACAAAGGTTACAGACAGGGCATCGCAGACTACTGAGACCGCAAAAGGTTAGACAGAGGGAACCATGTTCAGACAGCTGTGGCTTGTCTGGGGGGGGGGTGCCCCGCACCCCAAGGTCACGCGTGCAGGCAGACTGTGGCTGCCTGCTGGTGGGGAGTGTGCTCCCTCCAGACCCCACTCCGCGATCATCCCTACAGGCTGCTTCACTTCTCCCTGTGTGGCGATCACACAGGGTCCCCGGACGTTGACGGTCTATTGATCCCTGTGCCACCACTGTGCTCGCTTCCCCGCTGCCACCAACCCGTTACTCTCGGGTATACACTGAGTCCAGACAGTTGTTAAAATGAAATCAAATAAATGAGTTTATTTTGTAAGCATTAACAAGTATGGTTTCTCAGTTGATTTTCTTGTCAGTTTCTTATCCTTATTTACCGGCCTGTACCTTCCTAATACCTTCCGACTGATTATCTCAACAGTTTCTCTCACTCTCTCACATCAGACTAGCCCAACCCACAGACTTATCCTCCTTCTCTCTTCTCTAACTCCAGACTGACTACTTAACAACTCTAACTCCTCCCCTTGGGTTCCTATAGGTTAGTCATTTTACAATTAGATAACCCTTTCCTTATGAACCCAGTATGATGTCACACACCTAGGAGGGCAAACGCCACACCCTGTAAGACCAGACAGATCAGACAGCTGGGATAGCTCAGCTGGTAGACCATGAGACTTTTAATCTCAGGGTCGTGGGTTTGAGCCCCACCTTGGGTGAAAAATTCCTGCATTGCAGGGGGCTGGACTAGATGATCTGTGTGGTCCCTTTCAACTCTACAATTCTGTGATTCTATGATCTGGCAGCACAGGAGCAACAGCCCCTTTCTGATGCAAGATCATCTTCTCCAACTCAGGCATTCACAAGTCTACATGGTCATGACATCCAGATTTGCAATGATGCATCAGACAATGTATTTTGCAAGCCCCTTTTCATTTGCACATAAAAGAAGCCGCCACTAAACAGCACAGAATATATCCAGTTCCCAACCCCCGTCAACACCATTACATTATTTTATGTAAGCTGGATCTGATCTCACCGTTTCCCCATCCGCTGGTTTATTGTTTCCGCTGGTGGTGTGTTCTTAAAATGAATTAACTGTTAATAATATATATAGTTTCATCAGTCCACAAGCTGCCCCAGAAGCTTTGTTCTAATCCTCTTTTAAAGCCATCTCGGATGGTAGACTAGTAGCTATTTAGACCTAACCTCCACAGACTTTTAAAAAGAATTTTTCATTCCATGCAGCTCATATGATATCAAACACCCCCATGGTATTTTGTTGGTATGGTTGCTTTGGCATGGGGCACATTTTCCCACTTACGGTGGAAGCTCCTTCTGGGATCCAGGTTTTGGACTGGCGCTTTTGAAGAAATATGTTTCAAAAATTAAATTTCCTCCCCACAACTTGCCCTTTCAAACTTCTGGGGCAATCAAGCAACAGCTTTCTGCTCAAAGGAACTGCCAGCAAGGAAGATGCCAGGCAAGGCTGCTAATGGGAGAATCCCAAGGGCTAGAAAGAGGGGTCAGTGGCCGCATCCGGCCCCCTGGTCTGTGGTTCCCCATCCCTGCTCTAAACACTAGGCAAGACTGTCTCTCCACCTCAGCAACCCCCTGCATCAACACAGCCTCACCTTCTCCCATTCCGAAATGTTTGTTTCCCGCCCTAAATATAATTCCCCTTTCATAATGGCCACTTAACGATGTTCCATTTGCCAGGCACGCAATTTGGGATATTAATCCTATTAGCCTGCATGCATCAGGCTGCAAAATATTTTTTTATAAAAAAATAAAAGCCTTCTCCAAACACACACAAACAATCTGCTGTTTTCTTCAGCCGACTCCCCCCAAAAAGATGAGGTGGTGGAGATCGGAGAAGACCCACGAGAGAGGGGGAAGGTGCCGCAGATGCACGGGGAAAACTCTTCAGAGGTTTGCAGCACTTTTTGCAAATTAATTGCACGGAACGGGGGTCCCCCGTGGCTCCCGCGTGGAATTCCATTATCACCTAATAGGGTGTCACGGGCGGCTCTGCAATAAGAAGTAATTTGTCAGATTAAGCATTAACTATCATGTTTGCAAAACTACATCTTTTCCGCTCACCAGGGCATCAAAACCAATATCCTAATCCCTCCGACCCCCCCCCCCCTTTTGTTTTATTTTTGCTACAGTATTTATCTTGGGTCAGCCAGGCCTCTGTCTCCTAACTCCTGAATGGAAGGGGGTGGGATGATGAATACTGGGAAATGAAATTGCATTTGTTTCCTCTTTGTTCTCCTCCCTGCCCCCCTCCCTGCCCCCGCCCCCAATTCTCCTCTTCAGCCATTGCTTGGAGAAAAGTTTATACAGTAAATCTATCCAGAGTCCCCCGCACGCCGCATTGTTTTGCTTTCTGGGGGAAGCCTGCCCCCTGCAGGTAAGAAGGGGAATCTCTCAGACCAGCGCAGGCTGTGTAACTTGTTGATACAGTTTGGAAGAACCAACAAGGATTTAGTTCCATCTGCGTTTTTAAGCGAGGCGAGCTAATTCACACGTCCCAATCCACTGATCGGAATGTAAATTATGCTTCACGCGTCTCTGGATTTAGCACTGCAGTACTTTGCTTGGAGAGAGAGAAGAGAAAATCATCACCAACGTCATTGTTTATTTGCATGCTGACTTTCCATAGGTTAAAACCATGTTCAAAGCAGCTTACAGCATGAAAATCACTGGGTTTTTGTTAAGAAAAAAAGGTGTAGGTACTCACCATGAAATTGTTGCAGTAAGTGCCACAGTTGTAACATGGAAAAAGGGGTACTGGTACTGCGTACTATTGAGTACCCCCAGGGGGGGAAACATCACTTCTCATGTTAACCTAATTACAAAAATGTAGTAAAAGTAGCCATCAGCAATAAATAAAAGCATATCAAAAGGTGCACAGCAAAATTAAGCAATCCCTACATAAATAATAATGAGATCTAAAAAAATAAAAATACAAAAAATAGTATCAAAAAAAGCAAAATTAACATCTCCAAAATTAAATCTTGACCCCAACACAAAACCCCAAACAATACCCCACTCCAAAGAATACCCAAATGTGTTAAATTCATTATCTTCAGATTTTGTGTGTGTGTATGTAAGCATATTCTAAATGTATATTTTGTGGTGACATGCAAATTTTCATACAGAATTTATAAGTGCTCAGATGAATGCGGAAATGGGCAAAGGAAGCTTACGAACGAACTTCTGCAAAACTGACCGACCAGAAACAGACTTATCAATCAATCAGTCCTTAATACTGATCTACATGCAATGTTACATCTACACTGAGTAGACGCGATGACATTTAACAACATGGCTTACTGACTTAGGTATGTTAATTTCAATGGGCCTGCTCCGTGCAATGTTTCTGAATACCAGTTGCTGGAAACCACAGGAGGAGAGAGGGCTCTTGTGCCTGAGTCCTGCTTGGGGGTTTCTCCATGGGGCATGTGGTTGTTCACTGTGAGAACAGGATGCTGAATCCAGCAGGCTCTTCTTACTCTCTTCTGTTAACATCAGGCTGCACCTACAAGGTGCCAGTTGCAGAACACCAATCGAAAGGGGCTTTGCTGATGAAGCCCAAATCATATGTGACCAAATGGAGAGAAGCATCTTCTCTGAGAGTGTTTGATTACCTGAGCCTCCCTCTCTTCCTGACCACTATCAACAAACCAGCACAGGCAATGCTAAGTGGTATGTAAGATAATTGGATGATTGCTGTGCAAACATTTGCTGATTAACCTAAGGACTGCACACACAGCTCCAAGGAACGTCAGGCTGTTGAAACAGGATCCTCTGCTTCAGGAGGATGTGAAATCGCTTGCAAGGAGGCAGCTGGGAGATTCAGACCCACAGCCGCCAGCCTCGGGACAGGGGTGGGGCAGTAGATTCAATAAATATGCAGCAAGAAAAGCAGCCAAGAGTTCACGTAGTGGTTAAAATGTTGGACTAGGACCTGGGAGACCAGGGTTCATATCCCCACTCAGCCATGAAGCCCACTGGGCGACCTTGGGGGCCATTAACTGCTTCTTAGCCTAAATGACCTACACTGCAAGGTTGTTGTGAGGATATTGTGGGGAGGAGGAGAACTAGGTGTGCCACCCTGAACTGCTTGGAGAAAGAGTTGGGATATTAATGCAATAAATGAATGAATGTTTTGACATTCCAAACTATGGTTTGGATTCAACATTCTCCTCTCCTTCTAGGAAGGGGTTTTGCATGGGTCTCTCCCTCCACAACAGCCCTGTGAGGTAGATTAGGCTAAGAGGCAGTGGCTGGGCCAAAGTCACCCAGTGAACTTCATAGCCAGGTGGGGATTTGAACCCTGGTCTCTCCTGCTCCTAGACTGGCACTTTTATCCATGACACCAGACTGATCCTCCTGCAGCGCTTCCTGATGGTGCAGCCATCAAGTGATGTGTGTATGTGTGTGTTTACTATTCACGGCAGAGCGGCAGCTTCATGCATCAGATGTAGAAATGCAGAGTTACTTAAACCCGCTATTAAGAGGTTCAGGAGAGTATTATGGAAAGGATGATAAGATACTCCGTCCCTTTGGACCCGAGACTTTTAATATTAGGATTTACAAGGGATGTGTTTTTATTAGGAAGATAGGGAATTGCTGCAGAATTGGATCAGTGCAGCAAGCAATTTGAGCTGCAGAAAACTGGAGGCTTGCCAAGGTGCTTTCAGCCGGAGAGCACTGAAGACTATCTGTAAGATTATGATAATGGTAAGATCCTAGCACACTAAACTCTGTCAAATGATTACTCTTGGAAACCGTTTTGTGGGCACCTGCTCTTTTTCTTTCCTTCTTCTCTCTCTCTCTCTCTCTCCCCCCCCCCCCATAAAATATTGTAATAGGCATATGTAACGGATACCAGGGAAATGCCAGTTACACTCCTGGGAGAGTTTTTAATCCATTCAATTGTGCAGATCAAATATAATTTCCCCCTGCATTTTACATCTGGAGTCTTTGGATTGCTATTATACACGTGAGGATCCTTGGGCTGAGTCATCCTCAGTGAGTCCCCCCCCCCAAATGCAAAGTAGGAGAGTGTGAAAACTCTTAATTCTTTCTACCTCCTCTTGACTTTCTTGAGTGTCCCCATGTAATAGGAACAGGGAACCTGTGGCTTTGGGTTCATCCATAAATTCCCCCTGAACATCCTGGGCTATCGATGGCCACTAACCAGGATAGCTCTGCTCTGCCTCCACACGCAGTGGCAGCAATGCTTTTGAATATCAGTTGCTGGAAACCGCAGGAGGGGAGAGGGCTCTTGCGCTCAAATCCTGCTTGCTAGTTTCCCATCATGGATATCTGGTTGGCCACTGTAGGAACAGGATGCTGGACTAGATTAGCCAGTGGCCTGGTCTAGCAGGGTTTTTGTTATGTCCCAGAATCATGGAATTGTAGAGTTGGGTGCGATCCTGAGGCTCAACTAGTTCAACCCCCTGCAATGCAGGAAACTCCACTGAAGCATCCATGGCCATCCAAATTCTGCTTTAAAACCTCCAGTGAAGTACAGTCCACCACCTTCTGAGAGAGTCCATTCCACTGTCAAACAGCCAGAAAGTTCTTCCTGATGTTTAGTTGGAATCTCTTTCTTGTAACCTTACATTTATCCTTGTTGAAATTGAGATTGGCCCAGTTTGCCAATCTCTTCAGGTCATCTTGAATCCTGATTCTGTCTTCTGTAGCAGAGGCTTTCAAGCTTCTCGAGTCCATGGCTCCCTTGAACAACTACAGCGGTGCCTTGGGTTACAGACGCTTCAGGTTACAGACTCTGCAGACCCAGAAATAGTACCTCGGGTTAAGAACTTTACTTCAGGATGAGAACAGAAATCGTGCAGCGGCAGGCCCCATTAGCTAAAGTGGTATCTCGAGTTAAGAACAGTTTCAGGTTAAGAACGGACCTCCAGAATGAATTAAGTCCTTAACCTGAGGTACCACTGTACATTCTTTCTGTGGCTCCCCTGTGAGGAAACACGCTCCAAGTCTCATAAGCCCCCGGCCTGCAGAGCCGAAAGCCCCTCACCCTTCCTCATGAAGTGTTTCCCTCAGGCTCCTCTCCCCTCTCCTTGGGAGTCCTCCAGACAGCTGCTGCCACCACCCCTAGTCTCTGAGCTATCCCCTCCCCACCCCAAAGAGAAGTGCCTCCTCACACCGCCCGCCCCCCGGGGCCCGGGAAGAGGATGCCCCCAGCCTTAGCGGCCCAATGGAGACTGGTGAACATGAGGCCAGCATCTTATTCACCTTGGGAGGCAGTAGTGGCAGCAACAACAGCAGCATGGCAGAAAGGCTCCCCTTCAGTGTTGGGCATTCAACTCCCAGGCAGGCCTTGCACAGAGCAGGCACAAGAAAGGCCAGCACAGCACCTGCCTGTCCAGCCTCCCACTTGTCTGTCCGTTCCCAGCAGCAAGGGCTGGTGGACTGGCTGGCTGGGCTCCCTCGCCCACTGGCTTGCTAACTCCGGGCAAACAGCATCCCCTAGCCAACCCCAGAGGTGCCATTCACCTGCGGAGCTGGTAGCCAGGGCTGCTGCAACAAAAAGATGTGCAAGGCTTTGAGAGGCAGAGATGCGAGAGGGCATCTGAGGAGGGAGGGAGGGAAAGAGGGACAGAGGCCAATGTTGCCCACAGCACCCCTGACCATCATTCAAGGCACCCCAGGGTGCCATAGGACACTGGTTGAAAACCACTGTTCTAAGGGAATAATAAATGAATGCCAAAGCCAAGATTAATAATAGCTGCATATTATGAAATGTCAGTAATTTTCAATCCCTTTCCAAATGATCCCTACTACAGATTTCACCTTTCCCAACGTCTTCATGGAGCTTTCCACTACAAATCCAAGGTCTCATTCCTGTTCAGTCACTGTCAGTTCAGACCCCAAAGAAAACTTTTTTGCGATGTGACAGCAGCAGCCTCTGGTGGCTAAAATACCAAATGGAAGATTATGATAATATCTCTGCTTCTGCCAACTTTTCTAGTCCTAGTTCACAGTGGCTCATGCAATCCGAACTTCTTAAGGACCTACAGTAGATCTCCTGCCTCTTTGGGGTATCACTAAACGGTGTAAGAGGTTTGGGTACCCCCAAAGCAGCAACCTCACATCTCCTAAACCCTCTCACTCCTTAGAATGTGTTGCAAATACGTGGTGTGGTGTTAATACACTTCTAATGTCCCCACCTCAGTGAAGTGAAGCAGGATTAGGGTCTGGGAAAGTCTACGTGCAATGGAAGTGTATGGAACACTTTGCAATATCACAAGTTTTTCAGGTGGTGGAGAGAACAGGCATGGTGATAAGAACTTGGGAAGATGCCTTTACACAGAGCCTGTCCAGCCATGGGCCTATCTAGCTCAGTACTGTCTTATACTGGCAGCTACCTGGAGATGCTGAAGGATTCAGTTGGTTCAGTTGCACAGCCCTGGCAATAGGTACCCATGGGGCCAAGATAGCAATTAAAATGCCATGGATAGCTCCAGCTAGGAAGCTTAGTGGTTTCAGACCATGGATACCTCAAAGTAGGCAACTTGGTGGTTTCAGCACCACGGAGAGCTCCAAGTGGGCAAAGGCAGGTGGTGAACTGCAGCCTTTTGAGTCTGGCTTCCACCAGGTTCCACCCCCTAGCACTGAGAATCGTGGGTCTTACAATTCCCCCACCCCCTGGCAGGAAGATGGCAGCATCTTTTCCTTTCTGTGGTTTCCTTCTAGACATGCTCCTTGTGCCATTGCTCGGGTGGGGTTGTTTGAAAGGCACTCAAGTCCTCTGGTGAGTCAGGCTCCCATGTTTGTGCTCAGCAGGCTCTGGATCACTGCCCTGAATTTCCAAGGACCCTGAAGGGCCACCTTTGGGTTCTGTGGACTCTAAACCACAGTACTCAGAAGACTGGCCCTACCCTCTAGACCTGAGTATGGTCAGCTCCTCCTGAAGGCCAAGCAACATCATTGCTCTTAAAAATGTTGTTGTTTTTTTTACTCTAGTCTCTCTCCACTCTGGAGCCACAGAGAGGCCTGGAAGAATGAAACAGTTTACAAGCAGCAACAAAAGCAAAGTAACAGGGAAGGGAAGGAGAAAATCCCATTAAGATTTAATGCTTTTGTGGCTTGGCGGCTCCCTCCAGCAGGAATCCTCCATTTCCATAAACCCATTATCTCCACCGCCGCCTCAATTAATTGGCAAGCTTCCATTGTACGTTTAGCATATCCCAGCACAAACCCAGGGTGTTTTACACAAATGCTTCTGAAAGCTTTCAAATAACTCAGGTTTGCTTAACGGGAAATGTTAACAATGAACAATCGCACCACCACGGAAGATATATATACAAGGATAGAAAGTGTGTTATTGTTAGCCAATTATACGCTTGTTTTTCTCCCTCTCTTGGGGTAGGAGAGGGCTGTAGGATCCTACTGCTGTCAACCCCTGCATCATCACACAAACTTCAGATCCTGGACATGCAAAAGAAAGCATTTCATCACATAGCAGAATGTCATGGACTGGTTGGGTGTAGAGGAATGGTGGGAGGAACAAGCTGTGGGCCCATCAGAGCCTGGGGAATGGTGGTAGAGGCAGAGCACAGCCATCATGGCTAGTAGCCATCAATAGCCCTCTGTGGTGTAGTGGTTAAGAGCGGTAGTCTCGTAATCTGGTGAACCGGGTTCGCGTCTCCGCTCCTCCACATGCAGCTGCTGGGTGACCTTGGGCCAGTCACACTTCTCTGAAGTCTCTCAGCCCCACTCACCTCACAGAGTGTTTGTTGTGGGGGAGGAAGGAAAAGGAGAATGTTAGCTGCTTTGAGACTCCTTCGGGTAGTGATAAAGCGGGATATCAAATCCAAACTCTTCTTCTTCTCCTCCTCCTCCTCCTCCTCCTCCTCCATGAATTTGTCTAATCCTTTTTTAAAGCCAACCAAGTTGGTGGCCATCACTGCCTCCTGTGGGAGGGAGTTCCATAGTTTAATTTTGCCCTCTTTATAGGAGTTTTGGACACTGAGGTCTCCGGACAACTGTGGCACAGAGTGCGGGAGCAATAAATTGCCCGAGAAGTCACTTAGGACTAAGGAGATCCATGATCTAGTAAATTCAGAGCAGGGAAGCAAATGTTCCCCCCTTCCTCATTTTACATTTTAATTGCTCATTTGATGCAAAATGTGAGACAGATCCATCATCTTCCTGTGACGTTCCCGGGGTAATTTGTGCCTCTCATTTCGCCCCCTCTCTCTCTTGGAAAAAAAGATAGCAGGAGTTTAAAGAAAGTGACCATATTTCATCGCTCGTTGCTGCATTCCCCAAATTTAAAATCAATTAACTCTCAAGCAGCTCCCTAATCCAACAATCAATTTGCAAACTCTTGCATTAAGGCTATCAAAGCGATCTGCAGAATGGCTTCTAGAACCTGTCTGTGCCCCCCTCCGTTATTTCCGCCCCCTTCTTGGATGGGAAATTTAATACCCATAATAATGGATACCCTTGGGAATGATGGACAAGAAACTTAATAATTCATGATTTTACAGAGCCCCAAGGCCATCCAACACATTTGCTGCTGCTGCTGCTTTTCTTGCAGAGTGACTCCTGGAATATCATTATTTTGGAACCAGCAGTCTGCATGGCATGTCACAGAATTGTAGAGTTGGAAGAGACCACCAAGGGTCATGTAGTCCAACCCCTGCAATGCAAGAATCACAGCAAAAGAAGCCCTGACAGGTGGCCACCCAAGCTCTCCAATGAAGGAGAGTCCATGACCTTCTGAGGTTGTCCGTTCTGCTGTCAAACAGCTCTTACTGTCATCAAGTTCTCCCTAGTGTTTAGATGGAATCTCCTTTCTTGCCATTTGAATCCATTTGCTTGTGGCTGGTTCAGGGTGTGGCTCTCCTTTGTGCAGAGAGGATCAGGATCTGACCCCATTGGTATCTGTCACTGCTGGAAGGCACACACACACACACACACACACACACACACTACCCACCCTGCTGAGTCAGTGTTCCCTTTTTGCTTTCATTTCAACCCTCTCATTTATTTATTTAGACAATTTATACAATGCTTACATGTTAACAAAACTCTTAGTAGTTTACAACACAGGCTGAAGCATCTTAAACCAATAGCAAGCAAACACACACACACAAAATCAGAGGTGCCTCTCATAAGATATTGGCATCTGTTGTTCCAAGGGTCTATATAAGATTATGGATTTCAAGAGATACTTTTATTTGTTTTATTGCATGCAGTTTATACAGTGCTTGATTGGAATGGGCATGCACCTGCCATTTTCTGTTATGTAACCTACACCATGGCAGCCATTTTCAGAGCGGAGGCCATGGCACTTTCTCAGGCTCCCAAATGTGCCCACCAGCCCCCAAAAAGTTTGATGATCCCTGATTTGAACTCTGATCTTTGGCATTGTTTTTATAAAAAAAAAAAAAACAAAAAAAACAACAACATTGGATGTGAAGTGATGGACATGAGGCAGGAGTTGGTAATGCAGGTGAGCTGTGCACAGGTGAGCTGCATGCAAACTGCTGGCCAGCCCTGTGGAGCCTTCTTTTATTGAGACAAATATGCAAACCAGGCAGATACATTTTGGGCTGTGACCTTTACACATCTTCCGGTCCCGAGATCATAGGGTGGTACAAAGTTATTTTGGCACCTGTTTCCACCATGTCATTTTCCCCCTTGCACAGTGTATGACGAAGGAGACAAAAGGTCTCAGAGATAAAGGTTACAGACAGGGCACCGCAGACTACTGAGACCACAAAAGGTTAGACAGACAGCTGTGGCTTTGTCTGTGAGGGGGTTTTACTCTGCACCCCAAGGTCACGCGTGCAGGCAGGCTGAAGCTGCGACTGCCTGCGGGTGGGGAGTGTGCTCCCTCCGGACCCCACTCCCCACTCCGTGATCATCCCTACAAGATGGTTTAACTACACACCCCCAAGCTCCACAATGTCGTGCTGGGTTCTCTTCTATGGTACCACCCCCACATGATAATAAAGTCAAGCGCCATCCACATTGAAAGTCCATTGGCAATGTGTCCAGTGCCTGCATCGTAGTACCAAAATTGTTTCCTACAATGTAGCCAGCAGATAACAAATTACAACACTATTTGTGCAGATTGATGCTGGATGACTTTCTGGGAGAAAGAAAATGAGACTCTATTAGCTTCAAATTCAGGGAAGAAACAAAATTAGAGGAAAGCTTTTGGGTGACGTTTCCATAGAAATCAGAAAAGAAGGATAGAAACCTTTAGACGTGGCATCAGAGAGCGCACCTCAGAGCGTCAATCTCGAACATAAAATTGCCTGCGTTTAAGATTTCCTCTCCAGGTAACTTTGCAGGCACGCTTGGAAGCTGACAAAATGATAGGAGCTCTCGTCACATCTTTGCTAAAACCAGGCCAGCTTCAGAAGGAGAGATGCAATCTAGATAAGTGCGATAAATATGTGAAATGATTTCCACTGTTAAGCTACATAATAGCCAATTTCAAATTTTACGTTTGGTTTTTATTATTATTATTTCTTTTGTGCTTCTCATAAGGGGCATCTGGTTGGCCACTGGGAGAATAGGATGCTGGAGAAGGTGGACCATCAGCCTCTGCTTATGTGCTCATGAAACTTCAGTTCTACCTGTTGCCTCACCTTGCCTCATGGGTGGTCCAGCCCTGGATTTATACATGTTGTGGATTTCAATGGGGCTTGCTCCTACACATTCTTAGCAGCTGGATCCATATCCTGCTTATACAGAAGTCAGCACCACTGAGTTCAGTGGTACTTCTTTATTATTATCCATTTTATTTATTATATTTTGTATGCCACTTTTCCCTCTAAGACGATCAAGGTGGTGAACATGGTTCTCCTCTTCTCCATTTTTTCCTCACAACAACCTTGAGAAGCAGGTTAGGCTGAGATCTGTGACGGGCCACTACGATCAGCCAGTGAGCCTCATGGCCTAGTGGGGATTTGAATCCTTGTCTCCTCCCAGGTCCTAGTCCAACAGTCTAACCATTACACCACACTGTCTCTCACATGCTCCCAAGTAAGGGTGGAGGCTTGCCACCCTCATTGCTAGCCTTGCAACCGGATCTGGACAGGAGAGCACATTTAGCACGGAGGACTGCTCTTGATTTCACTGGGACCTAATTCTAAAGAAATGTGCACCCTTACTTTAAAACTGTAGACTGCCTTGGTTGCCTTGGCAGAAGGGTGATTTGTAAATACAACAAATAGGTAAGTAAAATATTTTTGCAGCTAGATCCATGCATACTAGGAGCAAGTGCCACTTAACAGAGTTCACTTGCCTACACAAAACACCTTTAAAGCACCTGTCACACACCAAAAAAAAATCCTGGGAGCTGTAGATCTGAGTGGTGAACTGCAGTTCCCAATGTTCTTTTCGTATGCTTTAAAGCTATGGCGTTCCTACATAGACAAACGCCTGCTTTGTTTGGTTACTTTGAGCTTGGATCTGCATTAAGGCTTCGTAAACGCAAAACAAAGCTTACAGAAAAATCGATTTTATATATAGGTCCAGTAGCACCTTAAAGGTAAAAAGGGACCCCTGACCATGAGGTCCAGTTGTGACCGACTCTGGGCTTGCGGCGCTCATCTCGCTTTACTGGCTGAGGGAGCCAACGTGCAGCTTCCGGGTCATGTGGCCAGCATGACTAAGCCACTTCTGGTGAACCAGAGCAGCGCACGGTACCTATTTATCTACTTGCACTTTGACATGCTTTCGAACTGCTAGGTTGGCAGGAGCAGGGAGCGAGCAACGGGAGCTCACCCCATTGCAGGGATTCGAACTGGCAGCCTTCTGATCAGCAAGTCCTAGGCTCTGTGGTTTAACTCACCGCGTCATCCGCGCCCCTTAGACGCGCCTTAGAGACCAACTAAGTTTGTTCTTGGTATAAGCTTTCGTGTGCACGCACACTGAAACCGGGAGGTGAAGAGTTAATAGGAGGAAAAGGAGGCGTGGCTTGCTCGGGTCAGGAGCGGAGACTCGGCCTTGCCTGCTTCCAAAGAACGTTTAGGAAATCAGCAGCGAACGGTGACGTCACGCCGCGGGGGGCGACGCGACGTTCTGTGCGCATGCGCCCGCAGCGCGAGCGAGAGGGGGCGCCGGAGATGCCCGGATTTAAAAGGGGTCTTCGCCGAGGCTGAAGGGGCCCCATGAAGGAAGGTGCGTGTCCGCGAAAGAGGGGAGCTGGTTGAAAACGGGCGAGGGGACGCGCCGGTGGGTCCTGCTCCCCGCTCTTTCAAGGAGCCTAGACCTGAGGTGATGGTGATGGGCGCCCATAGGGGGCGTGGCTTGCGCTGCCCCCTCCCAACCGTCACTCTGTGGGGAAAATAAATGGCGCGTGCGCGGTAGCAACCAAGCGTCCCCCAGCCCACGAGGTGCCTGAGGCCATGGTGATGGGCAGGGAGGAGGAAAAATGGGTCAGCGAGGGTGAGGAGCTGTTGTCGAGGGGTCTCTTTCTCTCTCTGCCTGGAGCCTCCTTTCCCCCCTTCTCTTCCGGCCTAAGATAGACTTGAGGTGGTGGGGAAGCTCTCCCAATATTCATTGGGCAGGGTTGGTGGGATTAGGTTATGAGTGCACTAAACAGAGAAGCGTGTCTGCTCCACGTGGGTTAACCCTGAAATTGCTAGGCATGCGTGTCGTTTGTAATATATTTCTCCTACTGACTGCAGCCATTGCACGTGTTTTGTTTTTGCAACAGGACTAACTTAAATAAAAAGATGAAAAACTGCAAACCCACCCAGTTTCATTAAGCTCCAATAGCGCTGAAGTGTTGTTTGACAACAGCCAGTTTAAAGTGCAAGTGTTCGTTCAAATGCCCTTTGTAAAGAGGAAACTCTTCCCAGTCAGACCCATGGAAGCTCTCTTCTGCTTGCCTTCTTTCGTATAATCAGCCCAGGCCTGCCTGCCAGTTTCCTCTTCTTCCTTAGTTGCCCCTTGCAGAACACAGCTGTGGGGAGGAGGATGGGAACAAAAGTGGAATTGGTGGCTCTGCCTATCTTTGGCTCTGCCTCACCTACCCTTTCATCTGCCCTACCAGCCGCCACAAAGTCACTTGACCAAACCAGTTTCTGTGTGACTGGGAAAGAGTTTTGTAACACTACTATCACACCAGAAAAAAAATGTTTTCCCTCACAGCTGCCAAAAATAACCACAGTTTTAAAATGCTGTTTTCTAATTTCAGCCTCTCGCACGTGTAAATCTCTCAGGAGGGTTGGATTTCTTGAAGTATTACAATATAGACATATATGAAATTTAATAAAAGTAGAAGTCAAGGCCTGTATTCTCTGCTGATGTTTCATTTTTTTAAAAACTGCAGTTTTTTGGTCTTACGGGTCTCAGTGTTGTTTTGAACATTGTCTTTTATTTTAAACGAAATGTGTATTTAATGATCCATTGTTTAGGAGCTGTATCAAGAGAGTTTCCCTTTAAAAAGTGGCTTTATACTTATTTTAAATAAATGGATCCCAAGTAAAAGTCTCCATTCATTGAGGAAGAATGATGTCTCCAAGGGTAGTGGTGACTCCCCCTTTCAGCAGAGTCTGCAAGAGCCCTCTTGTCTCTTAAAAAGGCAAGTAAATTGATCGTGGCCTCAGTTTTTCTTACCTAGACTCCTTTTGTATAGAGTTATATGTTTCTTTCCCCACTACCTCCCTTTTTCCTCTTAGCTCAGCACTGTGAGAGAAAAGGAGACCAGGGTGGAATCTACACACATATAAAAACGCTGTGAAACTACTTTTTTAAAAAAAAAAAAAAGTTTTGAAAAATACATTGAATTTTGCATAGCTCACTTTCGCCATCTTGTGTCGCATTTGTATATTGTACTTTACAACACATTTAAAATGTTTTATTTGCAGCTATGTAGCTGAGTCCCAGGAAACTACATGCCTTTTATGCTCAGGGTACATATCCTAAAGGCAGCCAGAATCCTCAGCAGAAGTGAAAAAACCTTGCTGTCAGCAGAGACAACTCAAACCCGTGCTGGCCACAGTTTCCAAAAAATTGTTGCCTTCCGCAGGTGCTCCTGGTTGTGGAGCAGCAGCACCCCATCTCCGGCTGGCTGGTGGTACCAGCCGTGCATTGCCCGTGGCTTTCTCTTCCCATCACCACTACCCGTTTGGCCCTCAAAGCCCCTGTGCACAGTCTCCGAGATGGCAGAGCAGCGCTACTGCGTGGACTACGCCAAGCGAGGCACGGCGGGCTGCAAGAAGTGCAAGGAGAAGATCCTCAAGGGGATGGTGCGCATCGGGAAGGTGGTGCCCAACCCATTCACAGAGTCCGGCGGGGACATGAAGGAGTGGTACCACGTCAAGTGCATTTTTGAGAAGCTGGAGAGGGCCCGGGCGACGACAAAGAAGATTGAGGACATCACGGACTTGGAGGGCTGGGAGGAGCTGCAGGACAGTGAGAAGGAGCTGATAAACCAGCACATCTCGGGTAAGCGGTGGTGGTAAGAGCAGTTATATAGGGTGGCCCAGTATTCAGAGCCTTGGCTACTTAAAGTTAGCCACATTCATTCATATTATTAGTACTAGTGTTACAAATTATTTGTTTTATTTTACAGTGGTGCCCCGCAAGACGAATGCCTCGCAAGACGGAAAACTCACTAGACGAAAGAGTTTTCCGTTTTGGAGGTGCTTCGCAAAATGAATCTCCTATGGGCTTGCTTCGCAAGACGAAAATGTCTTGCGATTTCCTGCGGGGTTTTTTTCACCCCCCCCCCTTTTTCTAAGCCGCTTATTCGCTTATCTGCTAAGCCGATAATCCGCTAAAAGCCGCTAATAGCACTAATCCGCTACTCCGTCAATGGGCTTGCTTCGCAAGACGAAAAAACCGCAAGACGAAGAGACTCACAGAACGGATTCTTTTCGTCTTGCAAGGCACCACTGTATTTATTTTGATAATCATTTTTATTAGTTTTCAATTACAATCCAATAATGGCCTTATCATAGCAACACCAGTTTTTGACACAATTAATAATACCAATCATTGAAATACCGAATTATACAATTTAGATAAGGTGGTCCCCCACATGCTAGAATTGATGGCTTGATTATTTGCTTTATTTCTACGTTCCAAAATCTTATTAATTTCCATTACATTCCAGGCATCATAATAATCCCTTGTACAACAACTGCTATATTCATAACTTCTGTTTGTGTTGACACATTAAATGATTTATAAAACTACAAGTGAGGAACTCAGACTATATCCTTGTTCTTCCTTTGTGTGGCAATCATTCTGTACC
Source organism: Podarcis vaucheri (assembly GCF_965113315.1). Taxonomy (NCBI): domain Eukaryota; kingdom Metazoa; phylum Chordata; class Lepidosauria; order Squamata; family Lacertidae; genus Podarcis; species Podarcis vaucheri. Next base: position 14,666,593 of record NC_138753.1, on the reverse strand, counting down.
TGATGTTTCTTCTTGTCCTTGTATTTATTTTATGTTTTTATGGCATTGATATCCCACTTTTCCATGGAACTCAAAGTGGCGCACAGGGTTCTCCTCCTCCTCTCTTCTATTTTTTTTTTTTTATAATAATTTTTATTACATTTTTCCAAATTACAAAAAGAACAGAAAGAAAAAGCAGAATAGAAGAAAAAAAGGAAAAAGAACAGAAAATCACATCCATTTCAACAGCTTATTTCAAATTTCCATTGGACTTCCCCACATCTCCCGCATAATGCATTCTTGATAATAAAGTCATCAGCAAATTATACCCTTATTTCGTGTGTTTCTTTATATTTTCCGTTGCAATTTAAGTTTAGATCTCTTATTCTCCATTTACTCTAAAAATATCATTTTTACCCATTTAAACTTTGATTCTTTCACAAATGTTAGCAATTTCATAGATAATTAAATTTCATTGCTGGGGCTAACGTTCCAAATCATACGACGTCTTATGTTTCATACAGCTTATAATACTTTTGCAAATAGTCTTTAAATTTTTTCCAGTCCTCCTCCATTGCCTCTTCTCCCAGGTCTCGGATTCTTGCAGTCATCTCGGCCAGTTCCATGTAGTTCATCAATTGCGTCTGCCACTCCTCCAGTGTGGGCAAATCTTGGGTCTTCCAATGCTTGGCGATAAGAATTCTTGCTGCAGTTGTAGCACCTCCTCCTCTCTTCTAATCCCCACAATAACCTGCCTCTCATCTTCCATTACTTTGCCAATAGGATCCTGCCCATAGTTAACCGATTTGTCACAAGTTGCCTGTGTTACGTTTGGCTTTTGAGTTGAGGCCCAGATACATGACAAATCACTTTTGCTAGTAGCTTCTCAAATTTTTTTAAAGGGGGTGCCAGGTTTCTCTGAACATGTATTACTCAAGACCTGTAGAGGTGTAGAATAAATTCTGTGGCTCCAGAGGCCTTTAACCTTTGACCCCTCATGTCTTCACAGATCTTACTTCCAAAGCTGCAAACACGCCGAAGAAAAAGGCCCCCGTCCAGGCGAAGATTTCTGCCAGTGGTCAAATCACCTCCCCCAAGAAAATGCCGGCAGCTTCTTCTGATCCATCACCAAAGAAATTTTCAGGGTTTACAGGTGCATAAGAGATGGGCGGGCCTCTTTCTTTTGGTTGTAATTCATTGGTGGTTTTTTCCAGCTCAGAGTCTTAGCTTTGGTTCTATGGGGGAATCTGCAGGTGCTCTTGGATGTGGCCAATCCATGTCCAATGATCTGGGTTTTAACATTTAGGTCATCTGCTGATAGTCTTCATTAACTGATGATTTGGCAAGAGTCTTAAGGATGCCGGAAGAGCCCTGCCGGATTAAGCCAAAGGGTCCATCTGTTTCTGTATCTTGCACCTCACAGTGCAAAGCACAAAAGGCTACAACCCTCCCTTGCAATTGCATCACAGGACCTTGTATTCAGAGGTAGACTGCCTCTGAACATGAAGGTTCCATTTAGCTATTGTAGCCAATATGTTGGTAGACTCATCCTCCTCCTCCATCATCTCTATGAATTTGTCTAACTCTGCCTTGTAAGTAAGCCCACAAAAGTATACCAGTCTGCTCGTGGGGGTGGGGCTTACAGGTCTCTCCTCCATTGGTCTGCTACATTTCTTACCTGGGTGCAGAGGAAGGGCCTTTTTTCTCTGGCAGCCCACCTGTTCTTCACTGGCAATGGAGGAAGGATGGAACACACCGTCCCTTCCTCCAGCCAGCTTGCTTGCCTACAAAGAATTTCTTGTCGCCTATGGCATGTGGGTGAGTGGTTTGGGCTGGTCTAATACCTTTTCTAAATCTAGCTAAGCCAGCTGGCATCACCACATCTCATCACAAGGGAATTCCATGTGTTAAGCGTGCTGAGTGAATAAGTCATTTTCTAACATCTGTTCTGAATCTGTTGCCCATCAGCTTCACTCCTAAGGTATGAAAGAGGTAGAAAAATGTACCTCTGTTCACATTCTCTACAGACAGGGATGGGGAAACCTCTGCCCTGCCATCGTGTTTTGACCTGCTGGGCTTCCCCATTTGGCCTATGAAGCTGTTTTGGCCGAGCCTTGCCCATCTTGCAACTCACATTATCTCTGACCATTGTGGCTGGAGCTGATGGGTGTTGTCGTCCAACAAGATCTGGAGGGCTGCAGGCTAGCCACCTCTGTGATACACTCTCCTGAAAGTGATCCCTATTAAGCATGACTTCCTTCCAATTACCCAGGCCTAGGATCAGGCTGGCTGATTTGAAATTCCAAATCATTTGCTGATGGTGATCTGCAGCAGACATCCTGGTAAAACACAGGTAGCCAACGTGGTGCCCTCCAGATGTTGCTGGACTACATCCCTGAATTGATGGGCAAGCTGGCTGGGGCTGAGGGGAGCTGGAGCCTTCATCATCTTCAGTTTTAATCCAGAAACAACAAATCTGAGAAACGCTGCCTTGGATCTACTCAGGTGCTGTTACCTGCACCTGGTCCTCAGGATAGAATGGGCCAGAAGTGCAAATAAATGTTTTGGGGGGGGTGTGAAATCGCAGGTCATGCCAGTCAGCGGTATCTTTCCCTGAAGTTCTCCTTTTTCTGCACAGCTAAGCCGGGCAGCTCTGATGAAGTGGCTTCTGCATCTCCCCGCAAGCCCAGCTTGTCCACGGAGAAGAGTGACCCAAAGCACAAGGACTGTTTGCTGCGGGAATTCAGGAAGCTTTGTGCTATGGTAGCCGACAAACCTAGCTACAACGTCAAGACCCAGATCATCCAGGACTTCCTGCAGAAGGGAACCAGTGGAGGTACAATTCCTTCTCCCTTTCTCTTTTTTTAAAAATCGGGAGCGTTTGTGTTGATGTAGAGGGCAGGCTTAAATATATGAACAGTTATTATTATTTATTAAATTTGTATACCACCCTTCATCTGAAGATCACAGGGCGGTTCACAACAGAAAGATACAAAAAGAAAAACACAAAATACCTAATTTTTTAAAAAACCAGTACCCCCCCCCCCATTTTATTATTTATTAAATATGAGTGATCTGCCAAATGGGACAGGTGGAACACAGTTCGTTTCCTCATCCTGGTTCCATAATGTACGGTATATGCATGCTATATGTCAGTAGTCCCCAAATGCTTTCAGGCCACTGCCCCCTTTGTTCCATAAGCTCATTCCCCGTGCCTCCAACCCTACAAAAAGCATTTTTCTGAATAGCAGTTTGCGCAACCCACAAAGGAGGATCATAGCACAATAACATTCAAAAGAGTAACAATTAATTAGTAGTTACTGTTTTGCACTCAAAGTGGCTTGGATGATAAAAATAGAAATAACAAAGACGTTGAAGTCAGATGTAAAATCAGCAATAAACAAGGGTTAAAATAGTCATCTGTGATAAGCTTGGGTTGCTGTGATTAGGGCTGTAGGTTTTCTAGAGACCTCTTCATTATGGGCAAATGTGGTCCACCGAGGCCGGGCTGTCCATTCTCACCTCTTTCCTTGTACCCAGATGGCTTCCGTGGTGATCTCTACCTGACAGTCAAGCTGCTGTTGCCGGGGGTCATAAAGAGTGTTTACAACCTGAATGACAAGCAGATCGTAAAGCTCTTCAGCAGGATATTTGGCTGCAGCCAGGAGGACATGGTCCGAGACCTTGAACAAGTGAGGAATGAGTTTGCTATGTACAGTCATACCTCGGGTTAAGTATGCTTCGAGTTGAGCACGTTCGAGTTGCGCTCCTCGGCAACCCGGAAGTAACGGAGAGTGTTACTTCCGGGTTTCGCCGCTTGCGCAGATGCTCAAAATGACGTCATGCGCAGAAGCGGCGAAAAGTGGCGTGCGCAGACGTGCCGTCGCTAGTTACGTTTACCTCTAGATGCAAACAGGGCTCCAGAATGGATCCCGTTTGTATCTAGAGGTACCACTGTAATGGTCTTGAATCTTGGCCCTCCAGGCCTGTCCGTCAAGCCCTCAGGACACTCCCCAAGGCACACGCCCATCAGCCATCCTTCAGTGTTTTGGGCTGGGATGGATCATTGAACTCTGATTATGGCTCTTGCTTGCCTGGATGGAGGACAGAGAGAGGTGTTGGTGTAGAGCCAGGATTCAAGATGGCCTTAACAGGTTGCAGAACTGGCCACAAACTAACAAAATGAATTTCAATATAGACAAAAGTAAGGTTCTGCACTTAAGCAGGAATAATCAGGTGCACACATTTAGGATGGGAGACACCTGGCTTGGCAGCAGTACATGGGGAAAGGATCCAGTGGTTTAGTAGATCACAAACTTAATGAGTCCACAGAACGATGCAGCAGCAAAAAAAAAAAAGAGAGAGAATGCTAATCCAGGCTGCATTTAGTGTCCAGATTGAGGGAAGCAATAGGACTATTCTATTCTGCCTTGGTCAGACCCCACGTGGAGTCCTGTGTCCAGTTCTGGGCACTACATTTTAAGAAGGATATTGACAAGCTGGAAGGTGTCTAAAGGAGGGAGACTAAGATGATCAAGGATTTGGAAACCAAGCCTTTTGAGGAAATGTTGAGGGAGCTGGGATGTTCAGCCTGGAGGACAGAAGTGTTGTTACATGGAAGACGGAGCAAGCTTGTTTTCTGCTGCTCCATGGAAGACAACCTGAATCACTGTATTCAGATGACAAAAAAGGAGATTCCAACTAAATATCAGGAATAGCTTTCTGACAGTAAGAGCTGTTCTAAAATGCAATAGACTACCTTGGGAAGTGGTGGATTCCCCTTCACTGGAGGGTTTTCAACAGAAGTTGGATGACTATCTGCCAGCGATTCTCTAGTTGTTTTCTGCACTACAGAGGAATGGATTAGATGACTAGATTATTTTCAGGGTCCCTTCAAATCCTACATTTCTATTATTTTGTGAAAAGACTCCCCCTCCCTATTCTATTATGTGATTTAGTGTATGATTCTATTTTAAACAGGGTGATGTGTCTGAGACGGTGCGGATCTTCTTTGAGCAGAGCAAATCCTGCCCCCCGGCTGCCAAGAGCCTCTTGACGATCCAAGAGGTTGATGACTTCCTGACACAGCTCTCTAAGCTTTCCAAAGAGGACGACCAGCAAAGCTTGCTGCAGGATGTTGCAAACAGGTACAGTAAGAGGTTTGAGATTCCTGGCTGGGGAGATCAAGCTAGAGGTGAGGAACTTCCCCGTGTCTCCAGTGTGTTATTGGGGCTCCCATAATTCCTTACCATCAGTTTAGCTGACAGCTGGGACTGATGGGAGTTCTAGTCTGACAACCTCTGGAGGGTGGCAGATTAAAGGAAGGCCACAACAGGTTCTGCTCTAAGGACAGATTCTGAAGCGGGGGTCGCTAGGGGCGCATTGGAAGATGGCCGACAATACCATCTCTCCATCTCACACGAGGCAATTAAGAAGCTAATATGGGAGTATGTAGCCTCCCTTGTTTCCCCAGGGAATGGGGGAAACACTGCCTTCGCCTGCGGTTGCCATAAATCACCCCCAAGTTCGAAAGAAGAAGGGGGTGAGGGCACTAGGCGCACAACACTCGTGTGTGATGGCTCTCCCGACCCCGTCTCTGATCGTGCGACCTGGTTGCAGGAGCTCAAAATAACAATTAGAGAGAGCAGCAAATGCACGTGTTTCGAGTGAAGAACGGGAGTTTAGACTGCTAATTGAAGTGACCTCTGTGAAGTTGAGTGACGGGCTGGATTCAACAGGAAAATATATCAAGAAGATACATCAAAGGGTCGGTATGTCGGAACGGGACAGAAAGGGGGGGGGAGCTTTTCTTTTTTCCCTCTATGTGATTACCTAACAATCCCTCCCCAAGAAGAACCGTTACATAATTGACTACAGTGGTACCTCGCAAGACGAATGCCTCGCAAGACAAAAAACGTGCAAGACGAAAGAGTTTTCCGTTTTTTGAGTCGTTCCACAAGACGAATTTCCCTATGGGCTTGCTTCGCAAGACGAAACTTCTTGCGAGTTCTTGCGAGTTTGTTTCCTTTTTCTTAAAGCCGCTAAGCCGCTAATACCCGTGCTTCGCAAGACGAAAAAACCACAAGATGAAGAGACTCGCGGAACGGATTAATTTTGTCTTGCGAGGCACCACTGTATAAGCGAGACGATTAAGAAACTGTGTGGAAATGAATTACTAACCAAAGGCTTGGCTTATGGAGATCTGGAAAAGAAAAAGGCTTTTGGATTGACGCAGTTATAAAAAGAGAGTCGCCATGTTGGCAGGCTTCGTTGTAGAATTGACGATCAAGGGGGGGGGGCTTGGCTTTGTTATTATATCGGACTCTTGGCAGAACCCCCTGAGAAGATCGAGAATGGAGTGACAGGCCTGTGAAGATTAATAAGCAGACGTTAAGATTGTTTTTATGGAAGTGATGAAATGCGTCTGCTGTCTGAATATGACTCTTGGATGAATGGAAAAATCCACACAGGATTATAAAAATGCTTGTTTTCAACTCGCTTGTGGAGACTATCAGAGGTCACAAAGTAAAGAAAGGAAAAATATACGAAAACAACAAGAAGAGATGAGGAAAACAACAAAGAAGGAATGGATAGAATTGTGAACATTATTTGGACAGAATTGTGAACATCAAAGCAGCAGCAATAAGATGACCGGATCCCTTTCGGAGCTCGAAACAGGGGTACCCCCAACAAAAAATTAAAATTTGGCTCTGTAATTTGGAATTAATGTGATTTGATTGGTTTGTTAATAAAAATTATTTTATTTTTTTAAAAAAGGACAGATTCTGAAGTGGCAGCACAAGCTGCCAGCTTGCTTTTGCAGAAGCAGGGATCTGTTTACATGTCTGAATGGAAGACTGTTTTGGTGCTTTTGTAATCCTGCTTGTGCAGTGATAGCAACCAAAACAATCAAGGGGATGGAGCAAATCCCCTATGGGGAAAGATTGCAGTATTTGGGACTTTTTGCTTTAGAGAAAAGGTAAGAGAAGGAAGTTTGTGAAACTATGCATGGCATGGAGAAAGTGGACAGAGGAAAGTTTTTCTCCCTGTCGCATAACATTAGAATTTGTGGTCATCCAATGAAGCTGAGTGTTGGGAGATTGAGGAAAGATAAAAGAAAGTCCTTCTTCACTCAGCACATAGTTAAACTATGGAATCCTCCCCCACAGGAGGCAGTGATGGCCACTGACCTGGATGGCTTTAAAAGAGAAGTAGAGAAATTCATGGAGTAGAGAGGAGAAAAAAGCCTGGATGGCTTTAAAAGAGAAGTAGAGAAATTCAACGTGTCCAGAGGAGGGCAACCAAAATGGTCAAAGGCCTGGAAATGATGCCTTATGAGGAACGGCTAAGGGAGCTGGGCATGTTTAGCCTGGAGAAGAGGAGGTTAAGGGGTGATATGATAGCCATGTTCAAATATATAAAAGGATGTCACATAGAAGAGGGAGAAAGGTTGTTTTCTGCTGCTCCAGAGAAGCGGACATGGAGCAATGGATCCAAACTACAAGAAAGAAGATTCCACCTAAACATTAGGAAGAACTTCCTGACAGTAAGAGCTGTTTGACAGTGGAATTTGCTGCCAAGGAGTGTGGTGGAGTCTCCTACTTTGGAGGTCTTTAAGCAGAGGCTTGACAGCCGTATGTCAGGAGTGCTCTGATGGTGTTTCCTGCTTGGCAGGGGGTTGGACTCGATGGCCCTTGTGGTCTCTTCCAACTCTATGATTCTATGAGAGAGAGCTATTGATGGCTACTAGCTGCGATGGCTATGCTCTGCCTGGAAACCACAGGAAGGGGAAAGTGCTGCTGTGCTTGGCTCCTGCTTGCATGCTTCTCTTTGGGGCATCTGGCTGGCCACTGGGAGAGCAGGTTGCTGGGCTAGATGGGCCACTGGACTGATCCAACAAGAAAAAAAAATCACTGGGGAGAAATAATCTGCATAGAAGTGGGAGGGGGGCTCAGCGTTCTCCCTGCTGCCCCTTCCTTTACAGGCTGACTTGGGAGGCTGCTGTTGCGTTTGTTTTGATCTTCAGCACTGCAAGCTGCATGGTCCTTATGATTAAGTTTTTTAAATAAATAAATGTACAGTTTGCAGCTGATAAAATCTCCAATGATTAATTATTATGCTTCATGATCTTGTTTTATGATTGTTTTTAATTGTTCTTTTAATTTTCAGGTGCACGGCCAATGACCTGAAGTGCATCATCCGGTTGATAAAGCATGACTTGAAAATGAATGCTGGAGCCAAACATGTGTAAGCTCTCTCTATGTGTATGTCATTTCCAGAAATAATGCAGAAATCTAAAAATGGGATGTGATGGAGACATAGAAGAAGACCACTTGGGCTCTTTTTGAAATGGAGCTGCTCTCCCAACTCTCAACAGCCCCAAGGACCAAGCTTTTAGTGTGGCATAGCAGTTAGACTGCTGGACTAGGACCTGGGAGACCAGGATTCAAATCTCACTCAGCCATGAAGTTCACTGTCTCCCAACCTAACCTACCTCACAGGGCTGATGTGAGGATTAAAAGAGTAGGTTTGGGGGACCATGTATACTACCCTGAGCCGCTTGGAGAAAAAGATGAGATATAACTGCATTAAATACAAATATACATAGCGTCATCAGCCCAGTATTGTGCAGTGCTCCGCCAATGGGAATTCAGCAAACGCCTTCTGCGCCAGCTTTTGGAACGCCTGCTGAAAATCATAGAATCATAGAGTTGGAAGAGACCACAAGGGCCATCGAGTCCAACCCCCTGCCAAGCAGGAAACACCATCAGAGCACTCCTGACTGTTTCTATTCTGCGAGGCCTATGCAGCCAATTAAGAAAAGATCCTTCTGTGATGGTTAATGATGTAACAAATATGGTTTTATTGCTGTAAACCACTTTGACTTTCTTTTATGATTCAGTGGTACACAATTTTTAAATAAATACAGTCGTACCTTGGAAGTTGATTAACTGCAGGAAGCTCCTGCAGCTAACCGGAAGCCGCAAAAGCCCCATCGGACATTCGGGTTCCAAAGAATGTTCGCAAACCAGAACACTCACTTCCAGGTTTGCGGCGTTCGGGAACGAAAACATCCAAGTACCAAAGTGTTTGGAATCCAAGGTACGACTGTATGTAGAAATTTATTACTATTACTGTTAATTATAGTTATTGATCACTTCTTTGCCAAGGTAATTCAAAGCAACTTGCAGTATATAAACAAACACATATGTTGACTCTGGCAACAATGTACAGTCGTACCTTGGTTCTTGAATGCCTTGTGACTCGAACATTTTTGAACGTCCGATGCGGCTTCTGCAGGTTCCGATTGAGCCCAGGAAGCTCCTGCAGCCAGTCAGAAGCCGTGCCTTGGTTTTTAAATGTTTTCGGAAGTCAAACTGATTCCGTTTGAGAACCAAGGTACGACTGTATCTAAAGGCAATCCTATTTTTGAAAAAGCAGGATTAAAACATACCACCCACTCAAGAAGGTCAGAGATAATGAAGAGAGAAAGGCCTGATTGAAAAAGAGATTTTTTTTTGCTTGGCACCTAAAGCTATGCAACGATGACACCAGGCAGGCCTCCCTGGTGAGAGAATTCCACAAACAGCGAGGTGATAAATAATGCACTGACCTTTAAAAATTCAGGCCTCAGTTTTCCCTCAGCTATTCTGTGGTCTTATTCCTCACACAGCACTCTTCAGCTCCTTTCTCCCCTCTTCTATCTCAATTGACAAGAATACAATTGCTGGTTCAGGCTAACAGTCCACCCTCAAGCACATCCCAAGCACAAGAGCCCTCTCTCATCCTGTGACTTCCAGCAACTCATTTCTGCCTCCAATAGTAAAGGCAGAGCAGAACCATTATGGCTGGTAGCCATCAATAGCCCCTCTCCTCTATGACTTCATCTAATTTTATAGGAAAATAATATATGAGACTGTTACCTCCCACAATCTTTCTCCCTGCCTCCTTCTTTCCTTTCAGGTTGGATGCCTTGGACCCAAATGCTTATGAGGCTTTCAAAGCCTCACGCAACCTCCACGACGTGGTTGAAAGGGTGCTGAGGAACCAGCAGGAGTCCCAGAAGGTGCCAGGCCTAAAGAGGACTCTCAGCGTCCAGGCCACACTGATGACCCCCGTTCAACCCATGCTGGTAAAAAGAAACAGCCCCAAACCCTGTGATCTGGTGATCTCCTCATCCAGCCCGTGGAGCTCCCTTTAGAGGCCCTCCTGTCCCCATCTCTGTCAACTGTTTGGCTTTTAATGAAGGCTAAAGCAAGGAAGTATCTAGTGGCACTTTTTGTGGGATGAGCTTGTGTGGACCACAGTCCATTCTGCAATGTAAGAGCCTGGCTGCTGCCAAAGGGCAGTCCATCCAGCCTCACATTTTGTTCTCTCAGTGCCCAACTGGATGCCAGAAGATGGGGAAGAGCAGGACAGGTGTATAAATCATTCCAGAGCTGCTTCCAAGGAGGGAGAGCTCTTGTGATCTGCAGGCGGATCTTCTAAAGTGCTGAGAATCCCTTTTTCAGAGGGAGAGCAGCTATCCCCAACCTGGTGCTTTCTGGATGTTTCCAACTACAGTTCACATCAGTCACTAGGGCTGGCCAACGTATCAGTATATCTTCCAAAACCAGTTTGAAGTCCATATTGTGAGATCAGTTTCATAATTTTTGACCTGGCAACAGAATGTGAATCATCACCCACACACTATGCAAAAATCACAATGTGGGGAAGAACGTGAAGCCAGCGAATGCCTCTACATAGCTCCACCTTATTTCAGATATTGTGATATATTGGTATATCATGATGTTGGAAACCAGATATCGCGCAGTCCTTTCAGCCATGCTGGCTGGGCTGATTGGAGTTGTAGTATGAGACCTCCAGAGGACACCAGGTTGTTGCAGAAGGTCCCAGGATCATACCTAAACACCTCGGGGAGTGGATTGGAGAAGATCTTGGCCTGAGCAGCTGGAGGATTGCTGTTGGATTTTGGGATAGACGATACTGTTTTACATGGGGTGTTGGTCTGCATAGTAGAAGACAACTTGTGCCTAGCTTGTACAAGGAGAAGGGACATAGATCAGGACTAGAGAATCTGCCTTGTAGGCAGAAGGTCTCAGGTTCAACTCCCAGTAGGGTTGGGAGAGACTCCTACCTGAAATCCTGGAGAGCTGCTGCCAGTCAGTGTAGACAGTACAGAGATAGGTGGACCCATGTTCTGGCACAATACAAAGCAGCTTCCTGTGTTGTAGATCTGCGTGCAATTAAAAGTCCTAAGGTGGGATTTTCCTTCTTCTTTCTCCAACAAGGCTGAGGCCTGTAAGTCCATCGAGTATGCCATGAAGAAGTGCCCCAACGGGATGTACTCGGAGATCAAGTACGACGGGGAGCGCGTCCAGGTGCACAAGAAAGGCGACCACTTCAGCTACTTCAGTCGCAGCTTGAAACCTGTCCTTCCACACAAGGTCAGTGGAACCTTCTGTTACTTTATTATGTTTTTTTTAATCAATATTTTATTAAGTTTTAACAATAAAAAAGTTCAGAAAAATACAAAGACAGAGAAAATACAAAGTTACAAAATACAAAAATACACACTTTAAACACGAAAAAAGAAAAAAAAGAAAAACACACATAAACAACAAAAATTCCCTCTTTCTTAATTTCATCTTTAGTTAACTTATTTTCCTGACTTCCTCACGTCTCCCATTCTTGTATCCCTTTTAATAGTTAGTTCAGCAAATTCATATCCTATTAGTTTATCTATTATTAATCCAATCTTACATTTTGCCCTGTTGCTAGAGCCCCTGCAATTCATTTCAGTGTCATCAGCATTCAAAAATTTTACAATATTTCTGCAAATAAGTTTTAAATTTCCTCCAATCTTCTTCCACCAACTCTTCTCCCTGGTCTCGGATTCTGCCAGTCATTTCCGCCATCCCTTCTGTTACTTTATTATGATTGCATTTCTATCCCACCTTTTTCTACAAGGAGCTCAAGGTGGTTTACATGGTCCTTCCCCCATTTCCTCCTCACAACAACCCTGTGAGGTAGGGTAGGCTGAGAACCAGTGTCTGGCCCAAAATCACTCAATGTGTGTGGGGGGGGGATTGAACCTTGATCTCCCAGGTCCTAGTCTGACACTAACTATTGTGCCACACTCTCTTTACACCACTCCAGTGTTTGGAGTAAGCAGCAGCAGAAGGTTAACTTAGTGTAATGAATACTTGCTTGGAGGATACCTTTCATTGGAAGGTATTCAGACTGAGAGTATAGGAAAGAGTGCTGCAGTGGTGGCTAACTAATGTGTTGGAGAAGCCAACAAGCCAGGCTTGCCCCTTTGTTCTCAGGAGATGCATCCGAGATGACCTCTCACCTTCAGGCAGCAGAACAGGTTGCAACCTAAGACATACCTTTCTAAACTTCAAAGGATAGAGATAGGTCGGCACAGAGTTTAAAGGTGCGGGAATAGTTTGGGAATCTGGAGGTCCCTTACTCTGTTTAAACCCCTTTCTGCAATGTGAGTTGTGCCCAAACTTCCAACACTCTTTGGGTCGCTTCCTGTAGAAACAAGTGGCTGGCTGCTTACCAATATCACATACCTGGCATGTTCCTCTAGTATTGGGGAACTAGGAGCCCCTGTTTTCTCAGGTTCTGCTGCCTGAAGTGATCATCTGACTCTCCCTAACAGGAGGAATGACCCTGGCAAGAAACTCTGATCTCGTGATGTGCTTATGTTTAAACCAGGTGGCCCATTTCAAGGACTTCATCCCCAAGGCTTTCCCAGGGGGACACAGCATGATCCTGGATGCAGAAGTTCTTCTAATAGACAACAAGACAGCCAAGCCCCTTCCCTTTGGAACACTTGGAGTGCACAAGGTGCGTGGTTATAATCTCTCCTTGCCCAGAAATGGACGAAATGACCCAACTCATTGCAAAGCAGGTTGATTTTATTAAAACACAGCAAGTAACAGCAGATGGAATCTGTAGTTGTAAACATCTAGGGGGCACCAGTTTGGGGGATGCTAAGCTTAGGTTGTGGGGCAGACAGTGGCAAGACACGCTGGTGGGTTATAGCATTGGGTATCATATGTAGAAAGACCAGAATTTTCCTTCTCCCCATTCTCATGCAGCTCATGGGATTGACCACTGAAACTGACAGCTTAGAGATTCAGGAAAGATGGGGAGAACTTCAGAAAGGCAGAATTTAGGGACATCTCGCCTGCAGAGAGGTCAGGATTTACTTCAACTATGGTTCATTAAACCTTGGTTTAATGTGACGTGCAAATTCTGTCCAGTATTTTAACTGTGGTTTGTTTACTGCCAGAAAACCACAATTTGAAGCTGTGTTTTTTACTGGCATCTCAATTTAACATGCAAATCCAGCCTGCTTCCTTAACTGTGGGTTTTCTGACCACCTCACCCCCAGACACTCATCAAGCACTTTGCCAGCAAAGTTTGAAGCAGTGAGCCATGGTTAGTTTGATCATTTGTGGAACAGCTCACTGGGTTGAACAGAGGCACTGTCTTTGGTCTGACAGAGTTCAGTTTCCTAGACGAAACTGATTCCTGCATTGCACAGAGTTGGGCTAGATGAGCCTTTGGATGCCTTCCAACTCTTTGATTCTGTGAAGTTCCGAGAGGGGGGCAGGGAGCAGCCATGGGAGGATCTGAAGCCCTGTCTGTGAGCTGCACAAAGTGGACTCCAGCTCCCATCAGCCCCTCCCAGCATGACTAATGGTCATGGATAAGGGGACCTGCAGTCCAGCAAGGCACAGGGAGAGAGGCTGTGGCCAGTCACAGTGGAGAAAGGCGGGCCGAGGAGGAGAGGCAGCAAGGAGACCCAGGGAAGACTGTGGGCCTTGCCAAATGGAAGAGCTTCTGCCTAGCTCTACAGGATTTTTTTCTCCAACCTCAAATACAATCTGTGTTCTAACACATCACTGTCTCTCTGCAGAAAGCAGCTTTCCAGGACGCCAACGTCTGCCTCTTTGTGTTTGACTGTATCTACTTCAACGACGTCAGTCTGATGGACAGGTGGGTCTCATTCTCTCAGTATAACTCAAGACCATATCTGTTCCTTTTTATCCCCTTTGATCTGCAGAACTGGCCCTGCTACAGGTGCCATATAATACTCATTATGCACTTGTAAGAAATTGGACTTTTTAGTGCGGCGGCATCAGCCACACTTCGGAACTCCCTGCCTATTGACATCAGGGAGGCACCTTTACTGTCCTCTTTTTCACACCTGTGAAAAACACTTTTGATTAGGCAAGCCTACCCAGATATGTAGAATGTTGATCTGTGTTCTAATCTGGTTTTTAGCATATCTTTGGTTTTCATTATTCTTTGAATGTTTTAAATAGTTGTTTTTTTACTGTTGTTATTGGCTATTGCACTGTTTTATTCTTTTAATGTCTACATTTCATGAAATAAATGAAAATTAAATAAAGTTAGGCCCATTTCGTCCTGAAACCTGTTTTTCTCATCATCGTTCTCCATCTCTGCCCTGTTTTCTCCAGGCCGCTCCGTGAGCGCCGCAAGTTTCTCTACGATAACATGGTGGAAATCCCCAACCGAATCCTCTTCTCGGAGATGAAGCACGTCACGGTGGGTGCCATTCCAGACTGTGAGCTGGAAATGCTTGGAAATGTCCCCGTGGGGAATATTGAAGACTCTCAAATTGCCACCAACAAAAATGAGCTCAGTATTCTGAGGAGCCTACCAGCATTAGCCTAATAATGTCCACAGTGTTCTGGAATCCAGACAGTTCTTTTCTGTTTTGTCCAGATTTGACTGAAGTAGAAAATCAGCACAACCTAGGTAGGATGGGGACAGAGTGACTTCCTTACATTCCATTCTTGATAGAAAGAATTTTACAGTTCTGCATTTTGTTCCTTCTGATTATTATTATTGTTGTTGTTGTTGTTGTTCCTGCAAGAAACTAACACAGCCAGTCACTCCCCCTCTGGTAATCCTTTTTAACTTGGCTATTTCTCTTTCAGAAAGCTTCGGACCTTGCTGATATGATCAACCGGGTCATCCGTGAGGGGCTGGAGGGTTTGGTGCTGAAAGATGTGAAGGCATGTATCCTTGTGTTTTTGATGTACACACCAGACAATTTATTTTACTTGGTTCATCAGGTTGATTTCTTTTTAAAAAATTAATAAGTGGTTTACATAAAATGGTACAAAATATTCTTTAAAATTGGCAATAAAACCCGTAAACATAATAAAATGATCATAGATAAAAGAAACAAACATAAAATTACCTGTCGAGATAGGCTTGGCTAAGCAAAAAGGTTTTAATAGGCATCAAACTGCACAACGTAAGTGCCTGCCTAATATCAAGAGGCAGGAAGTTCCAGAGACTAGGGGCATCACACTAAACTATCAGTTTCTCTCGAGTGTGCCACAGACATTATGCTGCACTTGTAAAAGTGACAGCTCCACAGATTGAAGCAGTCAAACAGGGCACATTTTGATTACTTTTTAGACAGGAAAATGAGGTGCTAATGTTGGTTAAACTGAAGATCTCCACCTAGAAATCGTCTCTCTCTTCCCTCTGCCTCTTCCAACTTCACAGCTATCTGCTGGCATTGTTCTAGAGCTTCAATGCCTATTTTTGCAAGCATAAGGACTAGGAGGTTGCTTTTTGTTTTTAAACATGCCCTGGATGTGATACGCTTAAGAGAGCTCTGGCCAACCGCCTCTTCTTTCTTGCTTTGGCCTGTGCAGAGCCTCTATGAGCCAGGAAAACGCCACTGGCTCAAGGTGAAGAAGGACTACCTGAACGAGGGGGCAATGGCTGACACGGCAGACCTGGTGGTCTTGGGTGCCTTCTACGGCCAAGGGAGCAAAGGTGGGTGTCTTAGAAACCAGCCTCAGAGGACCACTTGAGAGGCCTGGGAAATTTCCTCCCCCACCCCCCCATCACTGCAACCAATCTAGTTGGTGGCGGTCCATGGGACATAAAGTCTGCTTTTCCAGTTGAGCTGCTCTAAAGCAGGGACCGCATATGGGGCCAAGATGGCGTCCGGCACTCTTCTCAGCTGCGCCACTGTGCTGTCCGTGCCGGTCAAAACCTCTTCCAGCCTCTTTGGCCCTTTAGCAGAGTATACACAGCGGTACAAACTGTTGCAGTGTGTGGGTAATAAATCAGACTGCACGCAGGCTTTCTTGCTTATCTCCAACAGTCTTTAATCGTGTAGAAAAACATCATAAATCAGCCCGGTGACAAAGCGCACATCTTTCGCCTCTTGGTCAAAACCGAAAGAGAGATCACACACAGAGAACACTCCCGTATGTGAAACATAACCACGCCTCATGATGTGAGACGTCACTCAGAACTGTTAACCCTGTAAATTCTGATTCTCTTCACACCGCGTTTCCCTCCCTCTCTCTGCCGCAGGGGGGATGATGTCCATCTTCCTCATGGGCTGCTACGATCCCGACAGCCAGAAGTGGTGCACGGTGACCAAGTGCGCCGGCGGCCATGATGACGCCACGCTGGCCCGGCTGCAAAAGGAGCTGGACATGGTGAAGATCAGCAAGGTTTGCAGCCCGGAGATGTCACAGCCCTCGAGTGTCGGTTGCGGGGATTCTCAAAGAGCTGCTGCCAAGTCGGCATACATAAGAGCAGGTCCAATGGCCCATCTAGGCCAGCATCCTGTTCTCACAGTGGCCAACCAGGTGTCTCAGCAGGAAACCCACAAGCCCGGACCTGAGCACAAGAGTGCTCTCCCCTTCCTGCAGTTTTACAGCAACTGGCATTCAGAAGCATCACTGCCTCTGACCATGGAGGCAGAGCATAGCCGCCATGACCAGTAGTAGCCATAATAATAATAATAATAATAATAATAATAATAATAATAATAATTTATTATTTGTACCCCGCCCATCTGGCTGGGTTTCCCCAGCCACTCTGGGCGGCTTCCAACAAAGATGAAAAATACACTAAAATGTCACATATTAAAAACTTCCCTGAACAGGGCTGCCTTCAGATGTCTTCTGAATGTCAGGTAGTTGTTTATCGCTTTGACATCTGATGGGAGGGCGTTCCACAGGGCGGGCGCCACTACCGAGAAGGCCCTCTGCCTGGTTCCCTGTAACTTGGCCTCTCGCAGTGAGGGAACCGCCAGAAGGCCCTCGGAGCTGGACCTCAGTGTCCGGGCAGAACAATGGGGGTGGAGACGCTCCTTCAGATATACTGGACCGAGGCCGTTTAGGGCTTTAAAGGTCAGCACCAACACTTTGAATTGTGCTCGGAAACATACTGGGAGCCAATGTAGGTCTTTCAAGACCGGTCTTATGTGGTCTCGGCGGCCGCTCCCAGTCACCAGTCTAGCTGCCGCATTCTGGATTAGTTGTAGTTTCCGGGTCACCTTCAAAGGTAGCCCCACATAGAGCGCATTGCAATAGTCCAAGCGGGAGATAACCAGAGCATGCACCACTCTGGCGAGACAGTCTGCAGGCAGATAGGGTCTCAGCCTACGTACCAGATGGAGCTGGTAAACAGCTGCCCTGGACACAGATTTGACCTGTGCCTCCATGGACAGCTGTGAGTCCAAAATGACTCCCACGCTGCGCACCTGGTCCTTCAGGGGCACAGTTACCCCATTCAGGACCAGGGAATCCTCCACACCTGCCCACCTCCTGTCCCCCCAAAACAGTACTTTTGTCAGGATTCAACCTCAATCTGTTAGCCGCCATCCATCAATAGCCGTCTCCTCCACAAATTTGTCCAATCATCTGTTAAAGTCATCCATCTGGTGGCCCTCATTGCTTCTTGCGGGAACTATGCACTGCATGAATAAGTCCTTTCTTTTACCCCTTCTGAATTTTCCAACATTCAGCTTCATTGGATGCCCACAAGTTCTAGTGTTTCTCCATGCCCTGCATAATGTTTTAAACTTCTCTCATGTCATGTCTTGCTTGCCTTTTCTCTAAGCTCAGAAGTCCCAGACACTGCTGTTTTTCCTCAGAGGGGTGTCACTCCATCCCCTTGATCATTTTGACAACACTGAACTAGATGGATTCATGACATGACTTAGCCTATGGCTGCTTCCAACGGTCCTTTCAGCGCTGTTGCACTCCAGTCTTGTTTTGTGGGCTTCCCAGAACAGTTATCTGTGATTGGCTACTGTGAGAAGAGCTTGCTGGGCATGCTGGACCTCCATGGGCCAGGCTCTTCTTCAAAGATCTTCCAAGGTGTGCAGCTGGTAGGCTCAGGGAATGGGATTATTTTGAAGGTGACTTCCTGTGTCTTTTTCTCTCCTTCCTAGGATCCCAGTAAGATTCCAAGCTGGCTGAAAATAAATAAGAATTATTACCCAGACTTCATTGTTCCAGATCCAAAGGTAAAACAGCCTGAGAGGGAGGGGCAGGAGCTGCAGGGGGAGAGGAATAGGATTGTCCCTGTGCAAAAGTAACAATGGGCTCTGATTTTCAATGTGGACCTTTTTTTAGAGGTTGTGGGCAGGGGGCGTTCTGTAAATGAATTGTTAGTGTCTGGTGTGGCTATATAGGTGAAGCTAAGCAGATATGAACCCAGTTACCGTATTTTTTGCTCTATAAGACTCACTTTTTCCCTGCTAAAAAGTAAGGGGAAATGTGTGTGTGTCTTATGGAGCGAATGCAGGCTGCGCAGCTATCGCTGAAGCCAGAACAGCAAGAGGGATTGCTGCTTTCACTGCACAGCGATCCCTCTTGCTGTTCTGGCTTCTGAGATTCAGAATATTTTTTTTCTTGTTTTCTTCCTCCAAAAACTAGGTGCGTCTTATAGAGTGGAAAATACAGTAGATCCTTGGTCGAGAAACCACTGTTCTATATGAGAGCTTTGTGTGTTGGGGGGGAGGTAGTTGAATTTTTAAAATTCCACATACAGTCTTACATTGGCTCTCGAACAGAATGCATTCCGAGAGTCCGTTTGACTCCCAGAACTGTTCGAAAACCAAGGTGCAGCTTCCAATTGGCTGCAGGAGCGTCCTGCAGCCAATCAGAAGCCACGCCGGATGTTCGGCTTCCGAAAATCGTTGAAAACCTGGAACACTCAATTCCAGGTTTCGATCATTTGGGAGCTGATTTGTTCAGGAGCCAAGGCGTCTGAGATCCAAGGTACGACTGTATACAAAAAATTGCACATTCCTAAACCCTTGGATCTGCCCTATGGCTAGTAGGTAGAGGAGAGCAAGAGAATCCCCTGTACTTCCAGTGCCTATGTGCCAAGTGGGCCTTGTCCAGCAATCAAAGTGGAGAACTTAAAAGCTCTTTTTGTAACAGATAACCCCAAGCAGACCTGGCTCAAAAAGAGGTCTGCCTTGCTTGGATTTAACTTGTACAATTTGAACCATCCTGTCTTCAGCCAAGTATGGTTGAACTCACATGAATTAAATGAGCACAGGACGCCATCAGCTTGTATTTGTGTTGTGTGTCAAAAGTCCCTTTTAATCATATCTGTTCATTTGGCGCCCTACCTCTTCACTGGATCAAAGACCCAAAGTGGGTTTTCCTATGAACTCAGAGCACACACCATGTTGCCTCAGCCACTTCTCTCAGATCTCCTGACCATGTTGAAAAAAGAATCTCGTTCAAGTATATTGGGAACAGATGAATGTTTCTCAGACTTCTTGAAAACAAGGATGAGGGAGCATAATCCAGGTTGTGTATATGTGTGTGATTAATACACTACAATTCTGCACCCAGTACTCCCAAGACTGCCTCTCTGGCCATGGGGGCTAGTAGTTTCCTTTAGAATTTTCAGAACCCAAGCTGAGATTCTTGGGGTGCTGAATTCTGTTCCAGTCTTGTGCAGAACTCGCACAGAATTCTGGCTGTTCTCCAGCAGAGTTCTCCCTCACAAACTGCTATCCTTTAATGGTGAACTGCATTGAGCAGCAGAGAGAGGACTGGCCAAGTAAGGTTGGGTCAGCTCATTCTGCGATTGTTGCCCTCTGCCTTAGGAAGCACCAGTCTGGGAGATCACGGGGGCTGAGTTCTCCAAAGCAGAGGCCCACACCGCTGATGGGATCTCCATCCGCTTTCCACGCTGCACGCGGATCCGAGACGACAAAGACTGGGCCACGGCCACCTCCCTACCACAACTCCGGGTGAGTCACCCACTTCTGCTGCTCATCTGCCCTTCCTTTAGAACCAGGAGTGGAACTTCACTTGATTCTTAGGGGAAGTGGCTGTAGCTCAGTGGTGGAGCATCTGTTCTGCATGCAGAAGATCCCAGGTTCAGTCCCCAATGACGTCACCAGGTTAGATTGGGAAGGTTTCTCCTGCCTGGAATCTAGGAGAGCCGCTGCCAGTCAGTGTGGACAGTGCTGAGCTAGGTGAACCTGTGGTCTGACTCAGTATGAGGCAGCTTCCTCTGATTCATAGAATCATAGAATTGTAGAGTTGGAAGGGACCTCAAGGGTAATCTCGTCTAACCCCCAACCCTATAGTCAGAACCAAGAGGACTAGAATCATGCTTAGGTGTGGCTGGCAAATCCTGAAGGGTATGTCTGAAATCCTGGAGAGCCGCTGTCAGTCCAGGCAGTTCTGAGTGAGATGGACCAAGGGTCTGGCTCAGCTTTATTTGTACATGTGTGTTTGTAAATAGATAGATAGATCTTTTAAAATTATAATCTCTTTTGTTTCAAGGGGAAGGGCTGCAGCTCATTAGTGGAGTGTCTGTTCTGCATGCAGGATATCCGAGGTTCAGTCCCCAACGGTATCCCCAGGTTGGGTTGGCAAGGTTTTTCCTGGCTGAAACCCAGGGGAGCTGCTGCCAGTCGGTGTAGACAATACTGAGCTAGATGGACCGGAGGCACCTTCCTTTGTTCCCTGGCTGAGGGTTTCTTTCCTGTTTTCTAATGGCAAATCCCTATACTCTGGCGGGGGGCAGGAGCTATACCAGTTGTCCAAGGAGAAGTCTGACTTCACTGTGGTTGCCATGGAGGAGGAGAACTCCACAGCTGGCAGCAGCGGAGAGACAGAAGGGCAGTCGAGGTCTTCCACTCCCCGCAAGGCTCCGAAGCAGCCCTCCAGCAAGTCCCCAGCAAAAGCTAAGAAACCTGAAGGTGTGGGGGCTGGGATGTTTGTTGCTGTGGGAGGGGGGCTGGGGAGGGCTGTTGAAAGTTCCCTTGGGCATCAAACCCTGCCCCAAATACAGACACACGCAGCTGGCTTCCTGCTTTGTCTTTTGACAACACATGGTGAGAGGTGCATCTGTAGAAGCAGGGCCTTTATGGTCATGGCCCCAGGGCAGCCCAAAGCCACAGTT
This sequence comes from Podarcis vaucheri, assembly GCF_965113315.1. Taxonomy (NCBI): domain Eukaryota; kingdom Metazoa; phylum Chordata; class Lepidosauria; order Squamata; family Lacertidae; genus Podarcis; species Podarcis vaucheri. Next base: position 14,645,365 of record NC_138753.1, on the reverse strand, counting down.
CTTAACTCTTTTTAAGGGACTGCAAGGTGCACCTTTTTTCTTATGGGGATTGGGGTCAGAGATGGAGGGAAGCTTCTGGCCCTCCAGATGTTGCTGGACTATAACTCCCAAGGACTATAAGTCCCAGCATCCTCCTTGGCCATTGGCAGGTGCTGATGGGAGTTGGACATCTAGCAAAACACAGGTTCCTCCATCCCTGCAGAGGGCATTGTGCACTGATCAGTCTCTCAGTTCATCAGTGATGCTGTTCCATTTTTGTAATTCATGCTTTAGGTTTCTCCGTGTCTCTAATTATAATAGTTACTTATTTTTTGTTCTGGAAGCTGCTCTGAGCTTTGGACAAGCAGCATAAAATTGTTTCTGGATAACATGTCATGGAGGGGCAACACCCAAAGCTTGTTCAGTGCCAATCCCTGCCACGTGCTTTCCATAACCCACTCAGGGCCACCCTAAAGCCCATCCAAACCCTAGTGAAAAGACAGGCTGTTGCAATCAAGTTGCCTGTCAGTAGCCAGGAATAGGGTGATGATCAGCCACTGTGAGAAGGGGAGAGACTGTATTTCAGTTGGTGGAGCACTCGCTTGGCACCCAGAAGGTCCCAGATTCAGTCCCCAAGTGGGAGACACTCCTGCATGAAATGCTGGAGAGCTGCTGTCAGTCAGTGTAGACAGTACTGAGCTAAATGGACCAATAATCTCACTCTGTAGAACAGCTTCCTATGTTTATTTGAAAGCAGGATGCTGGACTAGATGGGCCATTGGCCTATTCTAGCAGGCTGTTCTTCTGTGGCTTTAACTGATGCAGATAATTATTTTAAGTGATCAGTTTCCCACTCCACAGTTTATGGGGTAAGGTGGGCTAGAAGACCAGTGCACACCGCCACAATATGCCCACCTTTGACCCTTCTACACGGCCCTCTCCCTTCTTCTGGCAAGGCACCCTAACTCACTGATGTAGAATGTTTTGTTGTCTTTTTTCTTTTTAGCCAGCAAACCTGTAGAAAAGTCCCCGCTGAAGAAGGCCACGGAGAAGCGAGGAGAGAAGAGGAAAGCCTCTGAGCTGGAAGGAGAGAAGGGGAAGGTAAGAGGACCTGACCTCCTCATCTCTCTTGTGGGATATGGATATCAGTGGCTACTAGCCAGGATGGCTATAATCTGCCTGCAGATTCAGAGACAGCTTGCCTCTGAATACCAGTTCCTGGGGGGAATGTACTCACCCCCTGCTTGCGGACCTCCCAGAGGTAGGTGGCTAACAGGTGTGAAAAGGCGTTCCTTTGGCCTAATCGAGCTGTGCTCTTCTTACTTTCTTGTAACTGAAGGGGGCATTCTGAATAACAATCTGCATACTTTGGAAAGAGAAAATGTTTCATAGAATTGTAGGAAGAGACCCAAAGGGTCATCTAGTCCAACCCCTTGCGATGCATTTAATTCCAAAGGAAGCCTTCCAGTGATGGAAATGCTTTGTCGGGGGCTTTTCAGGCATTGCCAATGAGTGCCTGCAAAGCCCCTTTTGTCCAAGCACTTCCCCATCTTCGGTGATGTCAGATAGGCGTAGCTCAGTTGAAGCAACCTCGTGGGCCAAGTGGAGAAGTCCTGTGGGCCCAACTAGGCCTGTGGGCCGCCAGTTCCCAACCCACCATATAGCAAGCCGAGTCCTTCCTCATTCACCAACCAGTTGTGTTTCTTCCCATTTCTCTATCCGCAGATGCTGCTGGATATCTTCACTGGGGTGAAGCTGTACCTGCCTCCTTCCGTGGAAGGCTTCAGCAAAATTAGGCGGTATTTTGTCGCCTACGACGGAGACTTGGTCCGCGAATTCGACACCTCCTCAGCGACACACGTTATGGGGGACGTGGAAGAGAATCCATCTGCCAAGCACGTCTCCCCGGACTGGATCTGGGAGTGTATACGGAAAAGGAGGCTGGTAGCCCCTTGCTAAGCTGGTCTTTGGCCCATCCCAGGGCCGCAGCAGCCACAGGGACAGGTGAGGGGAGCAAGGTGGCTTTTAAGGATGCCTTGGCTACATTTTTAAAGCAAAGGTTTAACACCTTTTGGGATGAAATTTTCAGCTCTGATAAACTGACATTATGGAAATCAAATTAAATATCACTTCATGGGTCTGTTCTTATTTCTAAGAATAAAGGGGTATAGTTGTCGTCCTGTCCCGTCCCCCGCAAAATGAAAAGGTGGTATTTAAGTCTAAGGGAGTAAGTCTCCCACTATAGGGTCAAGACCCACAAGTGCAGCAGAGCTGTCACTGCCATGCAAACTCCTCAGCCAAGTCTGAAGGTTTCTGCCTTTTACTCCCCTTTCTTAGAAGAGAATCTTCTCCTACCTCCTCCCCATGTCCCAGTGGGAACATGTTGCCTGGCTTGGGAAGAGGCTGTCATTCAAATTTCCATGGCTTCAAACTTGACCATTAGCCTGACCACTGTAGTTCATGTGTTGTGGAGTGACCAGACTGCTGATGGGAGCTTTAACACGACACCCGTGTTAAAACAGCTGCACTGGCCACCCATCTGTTACCAAGCCAAGTTCAAGGTCCCTGTATTAATTTACAAAGGCCTGAACAACTTAGGTCCTGAGTATCTCAGGAACTACCTGAACCCTTATATCCCAGTTCAGTCACAGAGGTCATCTGCAGGAGTGTTGTTGGTCATTCCCCAAGTAGGTGAGGCTCAATTGACAACAGCAAGGAATCAAGCCTTTAGTGTCATCAGTCCAGTCCTGTGGAACACACTGCCACTAGATTCAGCAGGCACCTTCTGTGCCAACTATTAAATGTCTGCCGAGAGCTTATCTGTTCCACCAAGCCTATGAAGGCAATTAAGAATACAGCCTTCCTCAATGGTTAATTGATGTCTGTTTTTAATTTTGTTGCTGTAAACTCCTTTGATATGTTTCTAATGACACAGCAGTATACAAATATTAAGAGAGGTGACAAGGCATTGCTGGTGACAAGGGAATGCAGTCAGGGAGGAATGGTGGGCTTTTTTCAGGGGCAACTCACAGGAACTCAGTTCTGGCACCTCTCTGCTGAGTGCCATTGAAGAAGAAGAAGACGACGACGAGGAGGAGTAGTTTGGATTTGATATCCCATTTAATCACTACCCTAAGGAGTCTCAAAGCGGCTAACATTCTCCTTTCCCTTCCTCCCCCACAACAAACACTCTGTGAGGTGAGTGAGGCTGAGAGACTTCAGAGAAGTGTGACTAGCCCAAGGTCACCCAGCAGCAGCATGTGGAGGAACAGGGACGCGAACCCGGTTCACCAGATTACGAGTCCACTGCTCTTAACCACTACACCACCCTGGCTTGCCATTCTAAGAGAATAAGGGAAGTGTTCGTGGTGAGTTCTAGTACCTCTTTTTCTAGAAATGTAGCACTGACTCCAGGTGCCACCAGTTCTAGAGAGCAAGCCTGACAACGCACACTTTACTTGGGTAACAGAATGGATTTCCACTGGTTGAATACCAGCCTCAAATGATGCACGTTTTCTAAGAGCGTCAGAGCACATTGCTACCAAAAACCTACTTGGAGCAGGGAGGCAAAGGAGTGTATCTGCTGTTGAAAAGATGACAGAAGTCACTTTTTTATAAGGCATTTCCATTTTATTATAAAATTATAAGGCAGGATTCAGCTCCACCATCTGTAAGAAACTGTGTGTGGTTCAACAGGCCTCAATTAATAGACTTAACTTTCACGGTCAAACAAAGCGTACATTTGCTGTATTAAAAAAAACCCAAAAAACTTTTCAGACAAATTTTATTTTCCACAGCTTTAGGGCAGCAGCTTCCTGCCAAGTCACAAACCAGCATCACTTTCACCAGATCACAGCCCAGGAAGCATAGCCAGCTTTGCAGCAAAGGAAGGAGGAGCGATCAGTTAAGACCAACTTGTGCACTTTGTTACCGAGACAAACATAAGCAAGTTGAATGGGTGGGGAAATTCCCATCCCAACCACACACTCTTCCTGTATCTAGCTCTGCTTTCCAGAGTTAACGGCTAGACACAAATAGTTCCCTGTTAAATCTAATGATGCACTTAATTTACCCATGTGCGTAGACCAATGTATTTTCCTCATTTAATGAGCTGCCTCTTTCCTGCCTCCCCATCTATTCCAAATTTATTCCTTTACTGATAGCTCTTCCTTATGAATGATTAAAATTCATCCCCTTGATCTTTTTTAAATCATTCCTCAAAACTGCAACCACATAAGAACTTCACCAAAGTTTGAGGGTTGGAGCAGGAAGAATTGTGCATACAAAGTAGTATCATTCTCAGATACTGGTTTTCCTGCAACATTAACCCCATATAAACGCCATCCCCACAGCTTGTCAGCCTACCTAGAGCTTGGAGAGTGAAGTTAGGATCAGAAAAATTGGCAAAGGCTTTTCCTACAAAGGGAAAATGGCTCACACAGGGTTTCCACTGCTAGCTGTGAAAATTGGAAATAACGGAATGCTCAGGCTTTACTCCACATCTGTAGTCTGTTGGTGTGCTGTTTTGGTACAGCTCCATTGCTGAGGCAAGTAAACAAGCAAGATTAGCTCTTCTCCCCCTAGGCACAGGTGTGTGAGTTATAAAAATCTTCCAGTCCTTGAGTAAATAAAGCAGCAGCCAATTAAAGTTGTTCTTTGGTTTAATCGCTCCCAAGCAGAACTTATCCCCCCTTTCGCTGTCCGTACTGGCTAAGCTGGCAGCAAAAGTTACAGAGGCATATGCAGACAGCACATCTGTCCAGCAGCAGGTGCTACCCAGGAGCAAGGGGTGAGGGTCCCATCACTTTGCAGGCCCACAATTCAGGTACAAACGGTCCAGTTCAGAAGCCAGATCTTTGGAAAGAATGGGGCATCATAGTGCATATCAAACATGGTGCATGCACGTTTTTTTCTGGAAAGACTGTCTGGTGCCTCAGAAAGCTATGCTGCCATGAAGATTAAAGCATTCAGGGAGGGTAGAGTGAGCCTTGCTGCCATAAGGAAGGATGTAGCCTGCCTTTTTCCACAATGGACATGTCTACCTGCAGGCAAGCAAAGACCAGCAGCAATACACTGTCTACAGCCCCACTCAACCACTACATACACATTTTACGCCCAACACTTTTCCCACAAGCCCCTTTCTGTAACTGCGCAAGACTCAAGAAGTTTAAGGCAAGTTTATATTATTCAGCCCCCACCCCGCAACCCTTCATCTCTGCGAGGCACTTAAAATACCTGGAGTTTGGTCCAGAAAGGCCACTGGGTCCACTTGAGAGTTAAGACACTGCTGAGGGAAAGAACAAGCAGAAGAAAAAGGACCATTGTTGTTTAAGGCTTTCGAACCACAGGGGAGAGAAAGGCAGAGAATGTGTGTAAACAGAGCTGCTGCTCCCTGGATATTTCCAAACCCATGTCTGAGAGTTACTGATGAGAGGCTCCACCGTTAACTGTAAGAAGATGGGCTCTCCTTAAGACGGGGATATTGTTCTGTCTCCTCCAGGCAACTGCTTGTATTTAAAAAAAAAGTCCATGTTCAGGGGAATTGACAAACCAGAGGCTGCTGTCTGGGTGATGTATGAAGCGGCACTCGAGAGCTGATTTCAGGGTAAAAGGGCAGGGGCCCTTACCTGCAGGAATCTCCCCTGCCATTGGCAAAGTCCTCTCTTCCAAATTGAGCCAGCACTCCAGCAGATAGCTAATGGGCTTGCCTTCTCAAAACAGGCAACTGAGATGCCATGGTTTGGCATCCATAAGGCAAAACAAGCATTTAAAATAATAAAAAGCCAAGTAGCACGCAGTCTTCAGCCTCCTGAAGTAAGCTGATGAGAAATTTGTCCATTCCAGTTTCATAGCAGAGTCGCCAGAGACCCAACAAAATAATCTCAAAACTGTCTACTCACACTAATATCATGATTTATCAGCGCACAAGGGCCTTGGGGGGGTTCAGAGACACATCAGAATGAGGTGACTGGTTTTACCGCTCCCCAAAATGAAACTGCTCTGACCAAGGTCCATTCCAAAGGGTATGGGCCCTCCTTTCCTACACAGAACAGAAGACATAACTAATTCTACAAGTAAACCCAGGGCTCTGCAAAGACCACTGCGCTTGCTCACAGGAAGGGGGTGGTAAACAAAAAAGTGTGAAACGCAAGGAAGTAGCCCCCAAAGACACTCGTGTGCCAAGAAACTGGACTGAAATGTCTCCTTCACAGTTGCAATTCCGCTCCCAGTCCCACCTTGCATGAACGGGAGGGACGTTCCTCACCATGGCCACCAGGAAGCCACGTATTTGCTTGGATTATGCATCCAAGGCAGCATTTAGCCTGACCTGCAAGGCTAGCGAACAAACCGAAGAGGTCCTTGTGTTTTGTTTCACCAAAAAAATGTAAAAACGCTTTGAAAAGAGGAACAAGTCCCAGAAATGAAAACGCTGATGTCCCTGTAAATGGCCTCTTTAGAGAAAAGAGGAGAGAACTGAGAGCAGCGAGTTATCT